>NW_012114810.1:3097525-3130354 GCF_000951035.1 Colobus angolensis palliatus
TGAACAGACATTTCTCAAAGAAAACATTCATACAGCCAACAGACACATGAAAAGATGGCTTCTTTCTTTAAACGTCATGAAGCAACCTCTGTTAGCTTCCAACTTTTCTTCAGCAGCTTCCTCACATTTCTCAGCCTTCATGGAATTGAAGAGAGTTAGGGCTTTGCTCTGGAATAGGTTTTGGCTTAAGGAAATCTTGTGGCTGGTTTGATCTATTATCCAGACCATGAAGTATTTATTTATTTATTACCATATCAGCAATAAGGCAGTTTTGCTTTCTTACACTTATGTGTTCACTGGAGTAGCACTTTTAATTTCCTACAAGAACTTTTCCTTTGCAATCACAACTTGGCTAACTGTTTGGACCAAAAGGCATAGCTTGGCTTTCCACATGCCTTTCTCATTAAGCTTAATTATTTCTAGCTTTTATTTAATATGAGAGATTTGTGACTCTTCATTTCACTTGAATGCCTAGAGACCATTGTAGGGTTATAAACTAGCCTGATTTCAATACTGTTATGTCTCAAGGAATAGGAATACCCCAGGAGACAGAAAGACAGGAGAATGGCCAATAGGTGGGGCAGTCAGAACCCACACAACACTTACTGATTAGGATTGCTGTGTTACATGAATGCAGTTCATAGTGCTCCCAAAACAATTACAGTCATTGCTTCAAAGTTCACTGATCATAGATCGCCATGACACATATAATAATAATGAAAAAGTTGAAATATTTTGAGAACTTCCAAAATGTGACAAAACGGCACAAAGAACACATGTTCCTAGAGAAATGGCACCGACAGACTTGCTGGATGCACGGTTTCTGCAGATCTCAATTGTAAAAGAAGCAGTATCTGTGACAAACACTAAGGCTATTTTCAATGACAGGTATGTCTATACTTAGAAGACTGATTATGAAGCTACACTGCCATCAAATAGCATATTTTTACTTTTTATCTGCTTTCCATTTCTTCTGTTACGTAAGCTCACTCCTCCAAACAAGCTCTGCCGAGTACATATTCTTCAGTTTCACTACACTTCTGGTGATATTTTCTTATATTTTATATTAAACACACACACACACACACACACACACACACACCCTTGGGAAGCTGCCCAATTACCCACCCCTTAGTCAAGCTCTGCCTTGGCCTCAGGGTCTCTGAAGAAGGGCTCACTGATGATTCTGGACTACGAGGGCTGAGAGAGTGACCAGGACACACTTTAAGTAGGAAACAGGAACTTTATTTTTGCAAAGAAAATGGAAGATAAGCAGAATGTTTTATGTGTGGAAATGCCTGAGTTAGCTTTGAGATCAACCATCCCCAGGATGTCAAAATGAGGGAATGGAAGAATGAGAAGCAAATTGTTTGATGCTTTGGCCCATGTGTACTTCAGAGGTCCTCAAGACCCAAGTCACCAGCAGCTCCCAGAGCTGTGGCAGCAGCTGGAGCCCCATGAAGGCTCACATTCACAGCAATTGGAGCTCTGGGGTCTGTGGCAGTGGGACCTGTGGCACCTGTAGTGGCTCAGGCAGCAGCTACCACCTCCCGAGCTGCAGCAGCCCCCAGAGCTGGAGCTGCAGCAGGAAGAAACTGGGCATAGTGCTGTGCACTGGGATGGACACTTTGGGGGGCATTTCAGAGTACACTTGGAAGGGCACTTGACAGGGGGCTGACACTGCTGCTGGTTCTGCTGGCAGGACATCTGGGCAGGTGTTCAATCAACCTGGAAGAGCATAATGACATGGTATGGATTAGTTAAATCAACGGGCATTTTTTTTTTACCTCATCTAGAATCACTATGAAGGGCGATAGTAAATGGTATTTAGAAAACATGAGTAAATATCCAGAGGAAACATATAAATCTTTCCTCTAATTAAAAGTACCTAGATTTAAAATGCAGATGTAGTAAACAACGTCTTATTCTCTTCTATAAAAGGACACAAGGATTTCTCAGTCTTCATAGTCCTGCATGCAGCATTCAAAACTCTCTAAAGTGCCACCAGATTATTATAAAAACAAGCTCCTAAAATAGATGAGGTGGCACAACTGCCTTTCGGCTCAGGCCAGTTTCCAGAGTGGCAAAGTGCCACTGACATCTTAAATCACAGCGCAATAGTTTCCTCTCCCTCTGAATTTTATTCCTGTTCAGTATCAAATACATAACTGTTTTTCCTAAGACTTCACTTCCTCCAATCTCTCTGTTCTTCTCCAACCCCTCTGGTCTCCCAGGTTCTCCTTCATCCTGGTCACACACAGGAGCACAGACATGTCCCTAGGGAGTCAGAGCAGATGAGGTGCTAGAGCTGGGTATGTGTCTTTTGTAGACCCAGGCTTGGCTCCAGTAAGAGCAGGAAGTGGCTCTTGCCCAACCAGGCACATGCTGGGTGATTTGTGACGTTCTCTTCTCTCCTTGTCCCTGCAATTCAAGGAGGCCTTGGGAGCTCCCAGGGCCCCTGTCTGGGGCTAGGGTCTAGATAGGCTTTACCCAGTTGCACCCTCTTCTAGGCTGGAACTCTGAAGAGTTAGGTTGGGATGCACAGGGAGCCAATGTCTGGATAAATATGCTATTTGTTCTTTGGGAAAACTCAGGTCAAAGTCACAGGCTGTTTTATTTTTTATTTTTATTTTTCATTGTGGAAACATTCCATTCTGATTTTCCCTACACTTGGGGTTTGCCTTTGAGGTCCTGCTTTAGGTACCAGCCATTCCTAGGCTGGTTGTTCTGGAGTTTTGAATTAGGAAGAACCCTCCCCACCCAGCCATCCTTCCTGGGACCTGTCCTTCAGGGTGGACTCTGGGCCTCTGCTTCTCCCTCAGCTGTCCTCTGAAGAGCAGCTGTGCTGTTCTGATTTATTTCAGTTGTGAGGATAGTGATGATTGAGCCGATTTAGTCAAAACAATTAACTCTTTCTTAATTTGGCAAGAGGAAGGCAGGCTATAGAGGTCAGGTCTCTGTAACAATACTCAGGGAACCTGGTGTCAATTCTAGCTCTAACTCATGACCTTTGAAATATCACTCATATTTCCTAGGCATCTGTGTTCTTTTTTAAATGATCAATGAGTATCCTAATACTCATTGATTTGAATATTAAGAAAGGAAAATATGTAGCATATGTTTGGTATGTAGAAGATGCTCAATAATGCAAGCTAAAACAAATGAACAGCATCTAGGCCTTATGGGGGCTCTAGAGATGGTCACTTATGGTTGCTACTTTTAAGGAGCTTATTCCTAAACTCTAACAAGTGGCCTGAGAAGGGCTTGCCATGCTGGGGAGCTTCTAAACCTGGAGTCCAGTTATCCCTGGGAATGAGCAACGGGATATGACATTGACTGAGGGATTGAGTACAGCTTGACATTGAATAATCAAGGAAGAGTTTGGATTAGTCAGATTTTTTCATTGATTGAAGCCTATCGTTCTACCATTCATTGTTTAGGGAGCAGAATACAGCTGTGAACTAAATGGCAGTGGCCACTCCCTCAGTGAGGATCCCAAATAAGGAGAAACATATGATATCTGAGTCTCTTTTAGAGGTGCTCCATTCTCTATTTATTAATTACCTATTTTCAGACAAGGTCCCTACCCTCCACAAGCTTTCAGGACAAATGTAAAATAGATCAAAAAATGAACAAAGTATTTGGTTAAATGGACATTCATTTAACACACCAGATGAGGTCTGTGTACATCAGTCTGGAATTTGGGATTCGGAGGTGAATCAGACACAACCTCTGACCTTGAGAAGCTCACAGTCCACTAGAATCTCTGAAGCAGTTCTTTGCCTGAGAAAAGCCCATGAGGTCCAAAGCAGGTGGCTCTGAATCTCATCTCCTGAATCACTACTTTGCAATGAGATATGTGGGATACTTCGATTAGTCCAACTTTTTCTTTGGTGTTGTCAGCCTGAGTTTCCCCATTCTCTGTGAAGAGATGTTTGTAGCAACCATGATGGAGTGAGAGGCATGATTGAAGTGTATGGGCATTTACATGTGGTGTGTGTGTGTGCATCCATGCATGTACACACACACACACACACACACACACACATATATACTTAATTGGCGGTAGGGTACAAAAGCACAAAAAGCCAATTCCTCTGGTTTTTGGTGACTGGGGGACAGAGAAGCACTTCATTACACCCACCAGTATCCAATTTTTTTTTAGTGTGCCTTCTCACTGTTCCATGAACTGAAATGTGTATGAAACAGCATACTATTTCACAAAGTTGTCCCTACTCCATAAGATTTCTTACTAGTATTGTAAAACATTATAAGATATGTGTGTTTATCTCTACAATTCTGATCCTATCAGAATGCAAGAGCTGCTGAGTAAGGAAACCCTGTTCGCATCCTCTTGGGTCCCCGTAAAATACCCCACACATTTTGGTTGTTCAAATAAATAAATAATCATGTTAGATGTATGAATAAATAATGATTAATGCCAGGGTGATGATTTCAGAAGTTTATCTCAAAGTCCCTTTAGACCGGGAATCGATAATCTCCAAGGTGGTATCTCTAAATGTCTCCAGAACCTCTTCATTCATCAGAAGGTCTAGCTAAGACCTCAAATCTACACCCCTCCCCACATTTGTTCTCTTTCCACCATATGATCATTTCTTTGGTCAAGACATTTGATATGTTGGTGCAATCTTTGATCTATCCCTTTTCTCCATCATATACACACAAAGGGACATCTAGTCTTGTAGATTCTTTTGAAAAAACTCTCTTAAAGTTTTCTATCCTCTCTTTCCTATTTGTCTCATCTAAGCCCCACCTCACAAAGCCTGGCAAGAAAGATGTGACCACCTATTTCATGAGAAGGGACTGGCACGCAGTGACCCGGGCCTTAGAGCCTCAGCCCAGTGACCAGGTTCTTGGGATATCAGGCCATCTGAGGCTTATTGGGAAAGGGTGTGACTTGTTGAAGGCCCACAGGTTTTGGGCCCCAGTGAGAGGCCAGAGTGCTCCTACAGCTCTTTTGGAAGGAGAATGTCAGGAATGGTCCTACATGTTTCTTGGTTGTGAGAGATTTTCTCCTGCTCCTTCCACAGACAAGGCTCATCTCTGAGCCCGGCCTGAGGACTCCTCCTATGAAAGGTGTCCCTGGTTCTTCTTCCTCATCATTTTTGGACACCTCTGCAGCCTGAGCTAATTCTGAGACTCATCCTGGTAAGTGTGTCTGTGCAAGACAAAGGACATCTCTGGATTTGGAAGTTTTGTGGTTTTCAGATGTTTATTCTTATACATGTCTTCTAGGAGCAGAATTGCTGAATCTTGGTGTATTCAGTAGCTAAGAATTTAAATTTATAATAGAGTGCTAATCTGTTTTTCAAAATGATTGAATTTTTATGCCCAATATCCTTAAATAAATTTGAAACGATCTCCTCCTTTATAGTTTTGTACTGTTTGCCTAGAAAAAAATTTTGGCTATTGTTTTCTATGTCTCTTAATAGTACTTTAGTTTCTCAACTAGTTATAAGAGAATTTATGCTTTTTGTCTCTTCTTGTGCTTATTTTACTAGATTATACTTTTTAATGTATGCTTCCCATTTTGTCTAAGCTTTCAACGTTGGCAGTGCATAGTTATTGACAGTCTTTTATTTTTATATTTTATTCTCTGCTTTATTATTGTTATGAAGATACATAACTTTTTAATTTATAATATTTGATGATAATTTATAATATTTTCTCTTTTTTTTAACCTAGATTACTCTTGCCATGGTGGGTTTTCTCGGTATTTATTGTTGTTGTTTGTTTGTTTGCCTATTCTGGTGTTGGAACTCCTCTATTTAAAAATATTTCTCATCCTTAAGGATGAAAGTTCCTGCCAAATTTTCATTTTAATTCTTTTCAGACCCCAGGATATGGTGGTCAGGGAGCTACCGAGGAGGCTTAAGTCCCCTCTTGAATAACGCCAGGGAAACATAGGGAAACCCTGCTCCTGTGAAGAACTCAGGAACATGGGTGGGGATTAACTTAGTTTGAGTTTTCACATCCTCGTCCCTCCTTCTCTGACCCCCTGGAAGGTGGTAGATTACAATAGAAAAAGTAGGTAATATTACTGGGGTGGGGGAAGGAGAAGTACTGAGGTAAAGTCTTCACCTGATGAGCTGGTTTCCTGGTGCTTGGACTATAAAGTGGGGCCTTGACCTCACTGGGGCCTTGACATAGACACTGGAGTATTTCCCTTGTAATTATTTCCAGTCAGAATCTCTAATACTCCCCAGCAGAATATGAATTCACAGGCCTAAATGATAAGATATGTAAAGTCACAAGCACTTAAAAAGATTCCATTAACATCAGAGGTATTAGATATAATTCACCATTTTTTAAAATGAATGCATAAGATTATTTGATATTCTATGAAGTAAATTCTTAATTCATCAGCACTTTTTGCCTGACCAATACTTTTTAAAAAATATTGTAAATGCAGTGGATATGAAAAGAAATTGGATCAAAAGACACAAAAAAAGAAATTGAATCAAAAGACAAAACTCCTTATGAGATATCCCAGGAATAATAAATACAAGTAAATATACAATAAGGGACGCACAAGTTAGAAAATATAAAAGAATAAAAAGAACAACAACAACAAAAACCTCTAAAGGATAAGACAGAAAGTAATGAATATAGAAGATACACGATGGAGATCTAATTTATACAGAAGTTGTATACCTGAAGAAGGAAAGGAAGACAATGAATTAGAATAAATACTTCACATTACAATTCAGGGACTTTTATTCTGTGTATGATGGAGTCAAATTATCTTTCTTCCACTCAATGCAACCATAAAAACCTGGGAAAACTGACAGGAGCTAGCTAGCTGGGAGCTAGAAATAGCAGCAGACAGATAGGGGAAGGACATGAGAATTCAAAAAGTAGATCTAAAAAGGTACATAGCTTCCCTTTTCCTCCTTTGGTTTCTCCTGGCCTGAACTTAATGCATTTGGAAACCTGGAAATGAGTGCTGTGGGGCACATAGAGAGCTTTTGAAGAAGTCAGCTAGTTCTGGCTTAAAGAGCAAAAGGGTAAGCCCATGGAGGGTGTGGAAGTCCTCCATTTCAATCTCCTTGTTCTTTCTTACCCTATATCTCAGGCAACTCCATGGTGGTTGGCAGTGGCAACAGCTGATAAGGGACCTAGCAGGAGCATAAAATGTGAGAAGGGGAACTTCCTTGTCCATTTCGTGGAGCTATAATCTCAAAGGGGTGGGGCCAACCCCTATTGCTTTCTGTCTCTCGCTATCTTCCCAATTCTTGGTCCTAGACAAGGGTCTAGTCACATAAATGTGTGGCAGAGAAGGGTAACTAGAGGCTCAATTTCTGGCAAGAAGACCATGAAGGTGAGCCTCCCTGAACCTGAAAGTACTGAGGAGATTGCAGAAGGAGAGACAGAAGCTCAGGAAAGAGACCCCATAAAATTGTTTATGAATTCTAGAGTTTGCTGCGAGGACACATGTGCAAGTATCTGATCCTAATTAGCAAACAAAAACATATGATGACTCATTAATAGAGGTTCTACTTCCCAGACCTCAGGCTGATGCTGGTTGGTACTCACTCTGGACAGTTATGAATAGCACTACAAAAACTTCAAAAACTTAACTGATAATTGGAATAGTTTTGCATGGAAGATTGCCTGTTAAAACAAAAAAATCAACATTTTCCATCAAATTTAAACAAGATCTGGAGTCTTGGCTAAAATGTTAAAAGTGTCCAACATACAAACCACAATTACTTGGCAAAAGAAGAACCATGAAAATGTCACTCACACAGGAAAAAACAACAAACAGAAATCAATGCTTAGACAACACAAATATTGAAATTATCTGGCAAAGATTTTAAATCAGCTATTATATGAATGCTCAATGAGCAATTATAAACCATATTGAAACAATGTTAAAATTAAAAGCCTCAGCAAAATAACAAGAGATATAAAGAAGAACCAAATAGAAATGTTAAAACTAAAAAATGCAATAATTAAATTTTCAAAAAGCCATTGAGTAAATTTAATAGCAGAATGGAGATGACAAAGAAAGAGTCAGCAGACTTGAAAATGGATCAAGATAAATAATCTAATCTAAAAAACAGAGAGAAAAACAAACAAAAACTTAGCAGAGCATCAGGGATCTGCGAGACAATAACAAAATCTATCATTTATGCCATTGAAATCCCAGAAAGACAGAAGAATGGATGTGGAACTGAAAAAAAATGTGTGAAGAAATAATGGTTGAAACTTTTCAAGTTCAGTAAAAGAAATAAACATACAGATTCAAGAATCAGAGCAAATCCAAAACTCATGAGATCACCAAGAGTGATCCCAAGCTAAGCTCAAAAAACCCTGGTAACATCAGGTGAAAACTAAAGACAAAGGAGTAATCCTGAAAACAGCCAGAAAAAACGATGCATCTACTAAAACAGGAGAAAAGATTCAAATCATTGCAGATTTCTTATCAGAAATCACAGAGGCCAGAAGAAGGCAGCTTATGATTTTTAAAGTACTGAAGGAAAACAACAAAAATGACAATTGTCAATCAGATATTTATATGCAGCAAAGAATTTTCTGTCTTTCAGCAATGAAAGTTGTATAAAGACATTCTCAGATGGGAGAAAATAAGTGAATTTAGGACCTGCCCACCTGGACATCCCTGGTACTTCCAGCTCTCTGCATGTGTGGGCAAAGTGGCTCCAGAACTCAAGGGCAGCCCAGCTACTAATGAAGGGCTGCAGGCTGTTGAAGGTGGGAAAACATTAGAAGGTGGGGAGTGAGGTGGGTAGTGTGCGCAAGAGCAATAAAAAGGGACAAGAGGTAATCTAGGCAGTACATGCATGTTGACTGTCAAAATTTCCCCTGAAGTATGCTTTTTATATTTTAAGAATCCTAACAGAGGACTTACATTGCTCATTTCCATTCTTCATTTAGACTTACTATGCATACACATCAAAGTTCATTTGTTCACAATTAGTTTTCATTCATATACATTTTTGTTTTATTTATGGTAAAATTTTTCATGTTGTGTGCCATCTCATTTTTATTTCCTTCTTTTATGGGTATACACATTTAAGTTTTCATTAATTTTAAATATTTAAATTATTTTTCCACTCAGATAACATATAATACATATTTGCTTTATTTTTTCTAAATAAAGATATATGCTTTTCTTCTCCTTTCAAGTCTTCAATAAATCTAGAATTTGTCTGAAGTATTTTGTGATGCCTCCCCTCCCTTGGTTTCCCATGGTAGTTGCCAGTATTCATGCCTTTATGCCTTGTGACTTTGCAGTTCCCTTCACTAAGGAGCAAAATATATTTCCTAATCCCTTGACCTCGAGTTTGGCCTTCTGGCTTTCTTTGATTAATAGAATAAGGCAGCAGTGATGGTATCCCATGCCCACAAGAAAATATGTCCAAGATACCCTACAGGCCCCAAAAGGAGGAATGAAAGACCTGTGGAGAAGAGCTGAGCCACCCAGCTGAGCCCAGCCTAGGTCAGATTTGACCTCTATCACCCTGAAGACCTGTACTCTCACAAACTAAATAAATAATTGTTCTATGCATTTTGTTTATTACGTTGTTGTTGTGCACTATAATTGAGGCCATAGTTAACAGATATATTCCTGAACTCTAATCTTTGTCTCATAAACCATGAAAAGCTTTGCAACATTCTAGAAACTTCCCACTTAGGTTTTAGCTTATTGTCCTACATCTCCCTGAACTTGTCAAATACTTTAGGAGAAAACTAGGTGTGCACTTGAGGGCCCCCATGTCTCTGCTACAGGCTCAGCTGATTTCTTTGTCTCCCAACTATGTTCTTTCCATGCTTAAAATAACCTGGATTCTCAGTGTTTTACCTGTCCAGAATTGACAAATGCTCTCGGGATTAAAAGTGGTTGCAGAAGTCAGCTCCTCTCCCTGGAGTCTTAGCTTCTCCAGTTCACACTACCTCAGCACTTCTCTGCTGCCTTCCAAAACACAATTTCTGGTTTAATCTGAGTTTTATAGTTGTGTTAGTAAGGAGAACTGGTCTCCCAATAACTATTTCATCCTATCCAATGAGGAAAGTTTGCAAGGGAAGGTATGTCTTGTAACTAGAAAATCTACCAATGTAATTCAGTGTATTTACAGATTAAAGAAAAAAACAAAAAGATCATCTTAATAGATATAGAGAAAAACATTTAACAAACTTTAATACCATTCACAATACAGACCTCGGAAAACCTGTAATCAAGGAGAATATTCTTATTCCACTAAACAGTAATTAGCAAAAGTCTGCAGCATGTGTTAAGCCAGCCTTCTTGAACTGGAACTCACAAGTTTAAGTTTTTTTTCCTTCATTTTGACTGACACTAGAATTTTATTAAACTTTTTTGTTATCAAACACATTTTAAAATCTATTAGAGCCAGGCATGGTGGTGTGTGCCTGTAGTCCCAGCTACTCAGGAGACTGAGGTGGGAGGATTGCTTGAGACCAGGAGTTTGAGATCAGCCTAGGTCTATTAAGAGATAACAATATCTCTTAAGAAAGAAAATATATTTGGATATTCGTGCTTCTTCCCCTTGTTGGAGCTGCAGATAGGCACTTTTTTTAAAAAAAAATATAAAGCTGCTTTTATTATATTGCCATTACATTTTTAAAGTCAGATGGATCTTAGACAGAGAAACGGATGCTCGTAGAGGTGAAGTGACTGATCCCCAGTCACAAATGAAATGCAGGCAAAGCCAAAGCTAGAGGGCTTTTTTGTTTTTTGTTTTTTAATTCCCAGTCTACTGTTGGACAGTAAACACTTCGAGGCTTGCACAAAACCTTGCACTGTCTCCTTACTACTGATAGAAGGAAGTCAATTAAGTAAAAATTTTTCTTCTAATTTTCAACTTCATCTGCTGACTACAACTTGGCTTTTTAATATAGTCTTCCTCCTTCCATTTTTCAGCAATACAAATCCTCAATTGGTGTCACATAGATCTACTCATTGCATTTACTGACTTTAGTTACACTTTTAAAGTCTGGAATCATGCACGCATCCCTGCTTGAAACATGCTTCTCTATTTTCTCCATCTACCCCAGCAGCTCTCTGTGGACTCATAAGCTCATGTCTGTCAGCTCCAAACCTAGCCTTCTGGTCTCTACTTTGTGATGCTGGCCTGGGCTTTGCAACTGTGGTTCTACTTTGCTGGTAGTCCTCTATTAGATTTTGTCACTAGGGGGCGAAAGAGGACGCAGAAGTCAGGAGAGAAAGAAAGGACTGTAAGCGTCACCCCACAAATTTTTTTTTTTTTTTTTAATCTGGCAGCAGCAGTTGGTTCCTGTTCCCAGTTTTCGCCACACTTCCAGAACTATCCTCTTCTCCTTTCCTCAGAAGCACCGACCCCACTAGCCAGTGTCCCACCTCAGAAGTTTGGGTTCTCGCTCTGCGGGTCTCTCCTCTAAATTCCTAGGTTTCAGAAGTCCAACCCCTTTCCCTTGTTCCCTATCTTTAGTGTAGCAATAGCTGCTCCGTGTGATGCTAGAATCTCCATCTGCCTTTTCAATCCTCTAATACCTGTTTAATCCAATGCTTATTGTTTCTGTCAAAATAAGGAGTGTTTTTGTTTTCCTGAATGGACACAGACTGATACAAATCTCTAATAGGTTAACATGGAGCAACTGATGGACTAAAAGAATATCCTGAAACAATAATGTACTTATTTCATTTTGTGAACTGGTAACAATTTTACTGGCAGAAAAATGTGACCTATAAAGTGAAAATAGGTCTATATAATTCAAAAGCAATTGTACCTGATGTTTTAAGAAATCTTAGATATTTGTACTCTTTCTTGCTAGCAGAGAGGCATTGAAATGTCAAATGTTTAAGTAAAATGTAAGAGCAAAACATAGTTTCTTAAAATTGGGAAGACTTTGTGAAGGGAAAGAGTGTAAGTATCCAATTCTTACAGAAGACCTTTGATAGACACGGAGAACACCGACATTCAATGAATGCAATAGATCCCTTATTTTGAAAAAAAAATTTTTTTTAAGTCCTGTTTAAAAGTGTATAGTTAATGTATGTTTTTGAAAAGAGAAAGAGAAAGAGAGCGAGAAGCTGGATCACAGACTGAATTAGAAAGAGAGGAAACTTATTTATTTATTTCCAAGAAGGAACAGGACCATAGAGTCTTGAGAAACCAGATTCTTGTCTCAAGGGTCAGGAATCCTCATGCTGCTTCATGGAGTCGCAGCCTAGGAAATAATATACTTTGGTGAGATTTCGTTCTCTAGCTTCAGAAGAGTAACTCAGTATCTCCCTGGGAAGGATGGATTGAAGAGGCAGGGAGGGAAATGTCAGGAATTACCCTGTAGATGCCCCAGTATGGGAGGAGCCACTTCCTGCTCCACCCAGAACCATGGCTCACTAAGGCCGAGTCAGGTGAGTGTCTGCCTATAAAATGTGTGTCAGGACCCCACTTCTCATCTGCCCTGACACCCTGAGGGCTGCCTGCTCCACACCTGGGTCTGATCAGGGTAAGTGGGTCTTTTGGAACTTAGAGCACAACTGAAAGGGTAAGTAGCTGTTGAAAATCGCAGGGGGAAAGGAAAGACAGTAAAAAAGAGGGTAATAGGAGTAGAGATGTAGGCCTAGGAAGATGCAGCCTAGGAATTAAGAGTCCCTGGGAATTATAGGGATTAGCCAATCCAAATTCTTGCCAATGTCTGACTTCTGGCAACTGAGTCAGCTGGCTGGGGAGGGATTATTCCACGCTATTCACATTTCGCAGATCCATTTTTAGATGCTTAGAGAAGATGGCAGAGGCACCCAGAGAAAATGGCAATACCCAATATTACCATGAAATGCCAACTGGTATCCTTTCCTCTACCTCAGCTATAATTCCCTCCCTCCTTCCCTTCCCCATTCTCTTCCTCCCTCCCTTCTTGGCTACCTTTCTTTTCGCGTTCGTTTAATTCATTTGTATATTATTCTTATATCACCAGCTATTTATTGAGCTCCTACTAATTACCTGGTGTTATTCTAGACATTAGAATATAGAAGTATGCAAAAGAGAGGAGGATAATCCCTGTTCTTATGGTGCTTCCATTTCAGGGGGAAATCTACGTTTGTTGGACATCATCTATGTGACAAGAACTGTGCCATATCTTAGAGGCAGAGAAATGAACAAGATGGAGGCTTTGACTTGAGAGTGTGTGTGTGTGTGTGTGTGTGTGGTGGGGGGGGTTATGATTTGTTCAATATTTCAGCAGCCCCAGGGTAGATTCCAAAGGAGGAAACAATCATCTAAGATTTAACAAGTCTATAAAACACCTGTATTGGCTTTTAGATTGACTGAACTCCCACCAAGATGTCCTGCCAGCAAACCCAGAAGTTGTGCCAGCCTCCTTTCAAAAGGCTCACTACCAAGTGCCCCCCAAAGTGTCCCCCTAAGGGACCTCCTAAGGTGCCCTGTTCCAGTCTCTTCCTGCTGTGGGCCTAGCTCTGGAGCTGCTGTGGTTTCAGCTGATGATGGCGTCAGGGCTCCAGCTATTGCTCTGGGGCCGCTGCTACTAGAACTTTGAGCATCACCTGAGTAATCAAAACACCAATGATCTGCACCCGTCTCATGCATCTCATTCATCAGTGCCTTTCATCCTTTCAAGAGCTCTTGCCTCGGAGCATTGCCACACCTGAGCTGTGTCTCAGAAGCAGCGATTGGCACAGTGACTTGGGGCTAGGCTCAGAATTTATTCTCCTGAAGTTTGGATGTGATTGCTCTGAACAAGCTGCTTTGCCACAATAAATATTTTCAAGTTTCCTTTCTTCTATTTTTAAATATTTTATGTTCCCATCTACTTACCAATTCCCACTTCTTCTTCCTGAATACATTGCTAAGGTTCCTAACTTTTGATGAATAGAAGAAAAATCAACCTTCCAACATAAATAAATTAATTTTTAAAAATACATAAATGCTTTGTTTTAATAAATAAAATAAGACAAAATAAATAACCTAAAATATGGACACACTGTTGAAATAAATAAATTAAGGATATAATGGTGTATCAGGGAAAATATTACTATAATATGTTCAAAATATTCCTTTAAATAATTGTCTTTTAAGTGACTATGAAAGAAAGTGTCCTTGCAAATTGAAAGACATTGTTTCCCAAATGCTCTCATGATAAAATATGAGATAAATCTATAATTTTGTGCTCAGTCTCTGTGGCTGAGCTAGCTGTTATGTAAAAGAGGATTTCTGCAGAGGAATGCCATGGTTTCCTTGAGTCCAAATGAAGGAAGCATCTTATCCCCTGCTCTGATTCTTTGTTCTTTCTCATGCATAGGTAAAGGTAATTGAATTAAGCCTTCTTGACATCCACACATCAAAATAGAAGCCCATTTCCAAATGTCCAGTGATCTGGAGAGGATGTCTATGTGGTTCTTCCTTGTCCTTTTCACTCCTACAGCCTCGGGGTGGGGATGTCTCAAAGACACCCAGCTTACAGTTTCTCCAGCCTACAGACCCTTCTGGCTGATGTGGTGGAGAGCTATTAAGCAATCTTAGTACCCACCTCTGTTGGACCTCCAGAATAGTCAGTCAGGAAAGGCCTTGAGGAATAAGGTTAGATCTCAATGGGAATTCTTAGCAACATTTGAAAACCTGCAGTGGGATAGTTCCACCCACCTGAACGCCTATACAGATGTTCCTCAACTTACAATGGGTTTATATCCAGATAAACCTATGGTGAGTTGAAAATATCCTAAGCCAAAAACACATTTAATATAACTAACCTACCAAACATCAAAGCTTAGCCTAGCCTTCCTTAAACAGGCTCAGAACACTTACATTAGCCAACAGTTGAGCAAGATCATCTGGCAACAGCGTATGCCATAGAGTATTGACTGTTTACTCTTGCAACCCCATGGCTGACTGGGAGCTGCAGCAGCGTGCCAGGCATCAGCACAGACTATCATTCATAGGATGTATTGCTAGCTTTGGAAAATATTAAAATTCAAAATCCCAAGTATAATTGCTACCGAAATAATAAAGTTGAAAAATCCTAAGTTCATCCATCATAAGTTGAGAATCATTTAGAATTAGTAATTATATATTTTCTTTTATTTGTCAAGCTTCTGTGTCTACATTGAAACATAGTCACAGTGGGCAGAGATGATATTTCTTTCATGTTATGTTGTATCCCCAGAGTTGACCACATAGTCAACAATACTTGCTAAATGTATGTGAGAGTGAATTAATGAACTCTGATTTTTGAACTTACTAATGGAGGACAGTCCAGGAAATCCTCAAATTGTTTTCTCTTTAGAGATGTTCTTTTTTTTTCTTTTTTAAATTCACCTGATCATATCTTTCTCTCATTTACACTTGTAAGACCTGCTTAATAATTACCTAATTTGCTTAGCACAGAATCTTTGGAAATAGTTTCTTGCTCTGGGAAATCCCAAGGCATATATAAGCAGTGATTGCAATTATAATATTTAATGTGACCTATTCATCCAACTGAAATTCTTCTAATTTCAGTGATTAAGAAGATAGAAATACTGGATATAAATGGACATAGGCAGTGAGGGTGTTGGGGTGTGTGTGTGTAGCGATCATATGTAATTAACATAGTTTTATCCCATGATAGTCTATAAATAGTACTGTCTGGGTCATGAAAAATGATGGGCTCTGCCTTGGTTTTTACTGGGAAGTAAGTGCATAGATATTGCATAAAACTAGGAGGACTGGAGAGAGGGAGCATAGCATTCGGCTGGGGAAGTCCTTGGTCTTTGCCCTTTGCACTTTGGTTCCACAGAGGTATAGTCAGTACAGCACAGACAAGGCTGCTGACACTGCACAGTAACTGGAGCTCTGGGAGCTGATGATAGCTGGAGCTGCTTCCCATGCAGGGATCAGTCACACAAGAAGAACCGGAGATGAACATGGGCTGTGCACTGGAGTGGCACTGTGGAGGGCCCTTCAAAGGTGTTGGCATTGATGGTGATGTTTTCTCAAGGTATCTGAGTTTGAAAGTGAATTGAATAATAATTCAGATAAATTAGATCCAGGAAGGGAATAATTTTGCCCTTTTAAACCTATTCATGGTGTGCTGGCAGACAGTTTATACAATGCATTAGTATCTAATTAGTACCTGTGAAGAAACATATTACTCCAAGTTAAAAGTGTTAGAAGCAACATTCCTGAAAACAGAACTAATGCTAAATCAATGTCAATTTCTGTCTCTCATCATTTCATTTCATATCTACATACCCATTTCCTACCTACTATATTTCATGAGCATAAAGAGGCTATCAGCTGTAAGGGGCACTCTTATTTCATGCACCACAAATAATTTAAAAAATGTTGCAAACTCAACTATTACATGCCACCAATCATATGTTATATGCTGATTTAAGAGCTGTTAACAAATGTAAGAAGAGTGTATCATGGAAATGATGAATTAAGATAAGTATAAAACCAATCTTCTTTAGGTCATATAAATATGTATGTAAATACTAGGCGGGCCAATTCTTGCTTTGCCCAGAATACCCCTCTGCTGTCCTGCTCCCTATCGCGGGGCCCTCTTCTCCTCTCGTATTCCATACTCCTGGTGTTGCTCTTTAGACTCCCAAATGTGTCTGTCAAGAGCCAGTTCAATGGCCCCCAGTGGTAAACTCACCCAGGCAACCAGCTAAGGAAAATGGCAGGTCCCAGATGTGGCAAAACAGATGCGGGGCAGTGTTAGAACATCTCTTAAAAGCTATGCTAATATTAAGATCTGAAATGAGTCCCAGTTCTAGCAGGACCATGACACATGAATTCTGGAGTTCATGCCCCTCTAATGTCTATCAGCCAAATGTGACTTCAGCAAGGAGCCATTCTTGACCTGGGTTCTGAAGCCCCACTTTCCTGTGGAATCATTTCTTGTTAAAAATTTGGGGATAAAATTGTCCAGAACTTAAAATTAAGCCAAAAAGTGATTTCTAATCAGTCTTTTAAAGTTTTACTTCTTCCTAGTAACTAACAACCTTGCCTAAGATTTATGGGGACCCTCTAGGAATTTTTTTTTTAAATTGGTGGGTTGATTTTACTTACTATATTTGGTGTTGATTAAGGCCCAGATTCTGTAAAGCTAGACTGGACTTAACAGAAGATTTATAACCTCATGGTTTCTTTGCCTTTTAAAAGTGTAACCAGTATGTATCTAAATTTGCAATCTTGTTTTAGAAGATTTTCCTCTGACTGTATATACTTTGTTTTCTCCAATTCTTTGAACCAGCATTACTATAGTGCTGGTTCCCTTACTAACAAGTGAAACAAATCTTTGATATATGTCTGTAATATATTAACATATATAAACATACTTTTAACTTTTTGGAAATTATAGTTAAATAAACTCTTATCTCCACACTTACTCTTTTGGGAGTGAAAACAGGCCCAAACCAGACAGTGCCAGACAGTATCGACAAGAAGATCAAAAGGACTACAAAGATATAGTAAAGGGAAAATTTGGATTAGTGAATCTATTAAATAAGGTGAGATACATGAAGATACACGTAAAGCTTTTTCTTGTACTGTGGCTGAAATAAAGTTCCAGCATTTCCTGGGGAATAATTTTTTGGAATATATGGAGTTTAAGTTCCCAGGGAGACAAATCAAGGAGCTACATGGAGAGACCAGCCTGCAGGATACTGACTTTCTAGATGAGGTGAACTTCAGATGAAATGTCTGAAATCACCACCAGGATGTTCTTCTCATGACACCTATGTGCTCATTTATGAGGTCTTGCAATCATGCATTGATCCTGCCAACATTCATGTGGCAATGGGTTGGCTGGTGCCTGAGGGAACATGGGCAACTTAACACAGGGTCTCTTGGCGCAGAGGCATCACATACGATGGTGTAAGGACTGTGGAGACAGAAGCAAGAATACTTGCAGGCAGGTGTTTCTTCACTGACTTGTGAACCAAATATCAACATTTTCTGAGCTATAAACGGACAAAGGGGACACGTTAAAGAGCTGCTTATATCCCATTTCTGGTTTCCCAGGGGATCGGATCCCATTAGTTCTTCCATTGCTCATTCAGCCACTCAATCCAGATGCTCATGTATGTGCATGTTCATTTCACCTGCACTTTTATATGAATACAACATACACACATACAGGGCGCACACATGAGCGCGCACACACACACACACAAACACAGGTTTGCCCCCTCTACTTCCTCACTTACAACAATGTTACAAGTATCTTTGTCAAAGAGTATGAGGAAGCTAAGGGTGATATCACCATGAAGACAGTGGAATGAACTAACGTGTTCGACTCATATTGGGAAATAGTGACTCAGGAGGTTCAGTCCCCAGACATCATCTCCTTTGGTGCCCATGTTTGTTTGCAGTCATCTTCAAAAAGGCCACTAAATTCTACAGTCCTTGAGGTCATGGGCTACTTATTATTCACCTCTATATCCCTGTGTCTGGACATACATGCTCCAAGAATGTTGTAGGCTTTCAAGGAATGCCTTTTGAATACACTGATCTGGTCACACTGTTGACTTACTTTATCCTTCAGGTAAAAGCTGTCTGAGAGCAGGAATCAGATCTGATAATAGGATTGGATAACTAGAATAGAATCCCTCAGTTAGAAGCTGACAATGGGAATAGAATCCCTCAGCTAGAAGCTAACTATTGTGTTAATGACACATAAGACCTGGGCAAGTACCCAATACATGGCATTAGTTCTCTTTGAACCACATATTTATTAAGGGCCTATTGGGCACATAGTGTCCTATCAAACTTTTTCTTATTTCTCACTTAATATTAAAAACAGCTCAGTGAGATAAGTATACCTGGTTTATAATGGCCATTACATATGAGAACTGATACTCATAGTGAGTATCACAGTCACACTCTAGCAATTGTTAATAATTGTTCTAGCTGCTTCTATAGACTACCCAGTTAGCATATACAAGTTTCCTGATTCCAGTAATGGATTCAATACAATTCCTTCAACTAAAGGAAACATTTAGATTTTAGAGGGAATTGCTTGCTCTCAATCATTCTCCTTGCTCTAGAACACAGAATCAACTCAGGTTTAATACAGCGAATGGCTTGTCATGGTGAATAGGAGGAAAAGCAGAAACTCAGAGGCCAGGAGGAAGGGCTGAGAGCCTAGGCAAGGGAAGGATGCCTAGAAAGAGCCAAGGCTGTAGAAGCCCCCTGGGATGACTGGATCCACAGCAGAACATGGAAGAGAAACTGCTCAGGGTGGAGGGAGTTGTACTGGAACATTTCCACAAGGTCAGAGAAAGCTGTGGCTCAGAACTGATGTTTCCTCAGTGGACATGCATAAAAAGATGCAACCAACAGAGCCATATCCAGGCATGTGTGCCTTGGGTTCCCTAAGTTAACCCTTTAGGTCTCACGCCTGGTGGAGGCTGTGATTGACTAAAGCCTCTCTAGACCCCAGCCCCAGAGAGGAGTCCTGGAATCTCCTGAGGCCTCTTTGGATTGCAGGGACAAGGAGGCAGGAGAATGTCAGGAATGACCCAGCATGTGCCTGGTTGTGCAAGAGCCACCTCCTGCTCTTCTCAGAGTCAAGCCTGGGCCCTATAAAAGACACGTCCAGCTTCAGCACCTCATCTGTTCTGACTCCCCAGGGGCGTGTCTGTGCTCCTGCGTGTGACCAGGGTGAGTGGCAACGTGGGATACCAGAGAGGTATGAGCAGGGCAGAAGGATGGGGAGGATGGAGGTAGGCTGGAGAAAGAGAGTTGTGTGCTTGTGTTCTGCCATGCTGAGCAGGAATAGGACTCAGTTTGCCTCAAATCTCTGGAAGCTCTGGGACTTGCTGGAGTTCATATTGAAGGGAATAGCTAACTGTGCCCATCTTTCCCAAGTCTGTCTTCAATGACTTCATGTTCACCATCTTGGGCAGATTTGCACCATGGAAATTGTCAACTGCTTCAGGCCAGGCCCTTTTACCTGGAGTTTTCATGGCTAAACGTTTTCCAGAGGATCCCTGGTGCGTCTGCAACACCCACCTGGGTGCTGGGGCTTGTATTAAGAGAACAGGTACTTCGTGGAGCTGTGAATACTCTATTCAGGCTTGTGAGGATAGAGCAATCCCAGTTTCCCCACGAAAGGAAGAATAAGAAGCCCATTCTTTTGATTTTTTTTAATCTATGTACTTTTATCTGGAGGAAAGATTCAAGTTGTTTCTTTCCGGTTACTGATGGGATTGTATGATCTAAATATCATTTTTCTTCACCCATGCATTGATGTTAGAAGAGGTATAATTATGACCTTTGGTTTGAAATATTTAAAGAGTTTTATTATTATCTTTTAGTTTGACTACACTCCTGCCAGCATGTCTTGCCAGCAAAACCAGCAGCAGTGCCAGCCCCCTCCCAAGTGTCCTCCCAAGTGTACCCCAAAATGTCCACCTAAGTGTCCCCCCAAATGCCCACCCCAGTGCCCAGCTCCATGTTCCCCTGCAGTCTCTTCCTGCTGTGGTCCCAGCTCTGGGGGCTGCTGTGGTCCCAGCTCTGGGGGTTGCTGCAGCTCTGGGAGTGGTGGCTGCTGCCTGAGCCACCACAGGCCCCGCCTCTTCCACCGGCGCCGGCACCAGAGCCCAGATTGCTGTGAGTGTGAACCTTCTGGGGGCTCTGGCTGCTGCCACAGCTCTGGGGGCTGCTGCTGACCTGGTCTTCAGAGGAGCTCTTGGGACTGAATGTTCAAGAACCTGCTGCAGCCTGATAGATACGCTTTCTGCTTCCTCTCATTCCATTCATTGGTGTGCAGAGACCACAAAGACTCATGGGGCCTCCCTGAAATAACTTCGTGCTTGATGGAGCACCCCAATTGTAGTCTTCTTTTCCTCCTTTACCTCATGTTATAATAAAGCTGTGATTTCTGACTCACTAAATGTCTTGGTCATTCTATTTTCTTCTGAGATTTGTAATGTCCTCCAAAGGACAGGCTCTCAGAGAAATTTTCTTCATGAGGCAAGGAGAAGACATGAGTAGGTGATACATGAAAAGCTGCTCCGAGGAACTGATTTCCCCAAAGGCAGGGTGGATGGAACTCCAAGAGGGTCACCTCTGGCTGTGGCAGCTTTGCCTTTCTCTCCACTAAGCCAGACACATGTTCTAATTTTCTGTCTATTCCAGACGTTGGGAAGGTTGGGAAGCTCTGCAGACTTGTTCTTCTCTAGGGAGAAGAACACATCTAAATGAAGCAATACTTCCCTGCTGTTAGAATCAATAGTTGGTAAAATGCTTGAAACAGATGTTGAGACCCTTCCTCCTGTTAAGTACAGTCCGTGGTCACTGAACTCCTTTTCAGGGAGGGTGAGTCTGGTGAAGATCAGCCTTTTGACTTGCTGCCTTGGACACCTGGCTTCAGTTCCTCTCAGTGTTAGATCTGATCCCCAGGATGCTGTCCTGCCACTTGGCCCACGTGCTGGGCAGGGGAGTGATGAATGATGGAGATAGTAAGTAGAAAAAACATGGAAGAGTTACTTAGAAAATACAAAGAATATAAGGAATATAAGAATACAAAGAATACAAGACACTGTACGAAAGAAAAGACCTTTCCTCCTTCAATACTTATCTTCTTTGCCAAGCCACCCTCAGATGTGAGGGGGGAGAAGTGCCAAGATGGGTGGGGCATCTTAAGTATTAATAGAGGAAGGGGAGGGAAGCAGGGACACAGCAGGGGAAATAAGGGCTAGTGCTTCTTAGATTCAGGCTGACAGGTGTCTACATGAAGGTAATGGATTCAGCAAAGATGGATTTTGACAGAGATGGAGTCTCTTATTAATATGTTTAGCTTCTTACTTACCCTTAGTGCCACTAAGACAAAAACCTGGCTGATTAACCAGTCTGAGATTCTGTACTGACTGCATTTTAAATCACCCTCTGCACTGTCAGTTTATTTGACTTAATGTTCTTTATTACTTTGCCAGTCTCATTGTTAACCAATTTTCAAGTCCCTGACCAGTAGTAATTTTGAGCTTCCATAAATATGTACATGGGCCATTTTTACAACATTTGTAATAGGATTTTAAATTTTCTTTTCAATTTTCAAGAGCTCTTGATATATCATGGATATTAACCTTGATCTGTCTTTATTAAAATATTGAACACATCATAATTAATTGACTCTGTTTATAATAACTTTTGCCAAGGAAATATTTGCAGTTTTTAAATATTCAAATATGACTTTCTTTGCTTTCATAGCTATTCCTGAGTTGGTTAAGAAGTTTTCCCTTGTCCTTAGTGTTTACATGTCAGCAAACAAAACAAACAAAAAAACCCGAACAGTATAAAATGGAATTCCAAGCAAGGGACCTAAGGTTGCCTGGGGCAGGTGAAGGCTGGCCTGTGGAGGGGTGGACACCTGAGTGTGCTTTCAGGGACCTCTGCCTTAAGTAAGAGCAACTCACTGGCCCTTCCCTTATCCAGTGGGTCTGCTATCTGGGCCCCCATGTGCTCCTTTCGTGGTGAACATAATCCTTTCTTCATCCAAACTTCTATACACAGAATAATTTCCAATCTGACTATTGGTTTTTACTTGCATCTTATCTTATGTTTGGCATGTTTGCGTGTGTGTTACAAATTACGTTCTGAAAATTCTACCTAGTCACCCTCTTGAGTCCCCAGAGGGTCAGCCCAGGAATACGGTAGAGTAGAAAAGGAGTTTTGGGCCAGGATGGATGCTTGTGTGTGTGATTGTCTCAACTCGGACCCTGTGAGATCCACAGCAGTGCCCGAGAGCTGTGGTGATGCTCTCTCGCTGACTTTCCAGGCTCTGTTGCTACTGCTGCAGCAGCTCTGCAGCCAAGGTCGGCTGACTGTGTTTTGCCTGTGCTAACTCCAGGAGCAGCTGCTCCCAGAGTAGGACCAAAACTACCCCCAGCGCTAAGAAAAACTTGGGAGCCTGAGGGACAAGTATATTGACCAGCTCTTGGAGGGACTCTTACTGTTGCTGGCTCAGTTGACAGAATATCTCAACCTGAGTTCAGCTGGAAGTGAATTCAGCTGAAGAGAACACATGTGTAAACCTAGAATAAGGCTACTTTTCATTTTCTAAACAATTCTCCCTCTGCTTGTAAATAATTGACAAAATCATTAATATTCAGAAACACATTCCCCATATTACCATTTCGTGGTTGCTCCTTGACCTTGCCAGGTGAGATTTCAATCCTAGTCCACCCCCACGCTGGTTGCATTGCTCCATCTTCACACTTAATTCAGAACTATGTACAGAAAGAGTAAAACTATGAAATTCTAAACTTTTGTACTTGTTATAAGATATGCACTCTTGTAAGTGTTTCAGGTGTAACTCAACCAAAATAACAATTCACACAATATTGCTATTAGGAAATTACAGCTATTTTCCACACTTCATAGATGAAAAGACAGATGCACAGACCATTTTGGGCACATTTCTAAGGTTTTAAGGCAAGTAACTGGTTCTCAGAATCCAAATCTAGGTGATTTAACTACAGTCTGGTCTCAACCAGTTCTCTGGAGTTAAACTGGGAAGGCATGCACTATTTACTGCGTGTGAAATTCAAACAGCTTATGGTAAGTTCTTCTCAACAAGCTAGACTTAAAACAGCTATTCCCTTCTTTTCTTGCCTGATATACTAATGTTTCTGTGTCAGTTCCCACACTGCACAAAATGAGCCTCTATTTCTCATGCCGTTACCTTCATCCATGTCCTTCCGTCCTTTCTTAAGAATATAGTCACAGTGGGCAGAGATTATATTTCTTTCATATCATGTAGTATCCGCAGAGTTGGCCACATAGTCAACAATACTTGCTGAGTGTGTAGCAGAGTGAATTAATAAACTCTGATTATTGAATTTACTAACAGGAGACAGTCCAAGAAAATCCTCAACTTGTTTTTTCTTTAGAGATGTTCAGTTCTTCTAATTCATCTGATCATATCCTTCTCTCATTTACTCTCATAAGACCTGCTTAATAGTTACCTAAATTGCTCAGCACAGAATCCTTGGAAATAGTTCCTTGCTCCAGGGAATCCCAAGGCATAGATATGAAGTGATTGAAATTATAATATTTAATTAATGTGTCCTGTTCATTTAACACAGAAATTCTTCTAATTCCAATGATTAGAAAGATAGAAATACTGGACATAAATGGACATAGGCAGTGAGGGTGTTGGTGTGTGTGTATAGTGATCATATGTAATTAACATAGTTTTATCCCATGATAGCCTATAAATAGTGCTGTCTGGGTCATGAAAAACGATGGGTTCTGTCTTGGTTTTGATTAAGAAGTAAGTGCATAGATATTGCATAAAAGAGAGGTACACAGACAATGAGGTTGGCAGGGAATTGGCATGGGAGAGGGATTTAGAAAGCATAGTTATAAATGATCTGGAAAATTTACCCCACCAAAGAAAATAATTGACAATCTGGACTAGAAAGATGGTCTGACACTGTACGTGTGTGTGTGTGTGTGTGTGGTAGTGTATCTATGCTGTGTGTAAACTTGTTCTCAGAAACCTGTTGACATTATGCTAAAATAATTGAAATTTTTGGGGTTAAATTTTCTGAACTTTATTCCCAGCTGTGTCAACTTGGGCTATTTGTTTAGCTCTAGGAGCCTTTGTTTTCTCATTAGTATAGTGGGGATATTAACACTACCTACATCGCAGGATTGGTATGAAGATTAAATGAGATAATGTGTATAAAACAGTTAAATATACCTAGAACAAAATAGATGGTCAGTGTCAGTTATTACTTTCTGTTATTTTTATCATTTGTACACACATGTAGGTGTATATATGTATATACACATATGGAAGTATTTGACCCAAAAGCACAACTCCACTCAACCTATACCTCAGGGGAAGACAGGGAGGTAGGTAGAACTGTATTGGTTAGGGTTATGCAGAGAAACAGAAGAGAGAGAGAAACTTATTTTAAGAAATTGACTCATGCGATGATGGTGTGGGCTGGCAAGTCCAAAATCTTGGCTGGAAATTCAGATAACAGTTGATGTTGCAGCTTTGAGTCTAAATGCTATAAGGTAGTAGTCTGGAAACAGGCAGAGTTTCTACACTGCAGTCTTGAGGATCATTTCTTCTTTGGGAAACCTCAGTCTCCATTATTAAAGGCTTCAGCTTATTGGATGAGGCTCACATTAGGGAAGATAATCTGGTTACTCAGTCTACTGATTAAATACTTACAGAGAAACCTGTGGATGGCTGTTTGATCAAACAGCTGGGTACCATAGCATAGCCTGGGCAAAATTAACCATCACAGAGACCGAGAGAATACATGGAGGTCACTGGAGATACGACCCAAGAGACAGAAGAGGGGCCAACTGTGACCAGGACACACCAAGAACATGAAATGATGGTTTTATTTTCACTTAGGATAAAGGCAAATTTCTGGACAGACCCTTGGAGAATATTGGGAAAACAGAAACTTCTACCTGGTAACCCCAGGAGTCTCAACAAGGGTGTGATGTTAGAAGGACTGGAGAGAGGGAATGCAGTACGCGGCGGGGGAGGCCCTTGGTCTTTGGACTTTGGTTTCACAGAGGTGTAGTCAGTACAGCACAGACAAGGCTGCTGACACTGCACAGTAGCTGGAGCTCTGGGAACTGATGATTGCTGTAGCTGCTTCCCATGCAGGGGTCACACAAGAAGATCTGGAGGTGAACATGGGCTGTGCACTGGAGTGGCACTGTGGAGGGCCCTTTAAAGGCACTGGCATTGCTGGTGGTTTTTTGGAAAGATATTTAAGTTTCAAAATGAACTGAATAATATGCAGATAAATTAGAGCCAGGACGAGAATAATTTTGCCCTTTTAAACCTATTCTTGGTGTGCTGGCAGACGGTTGATAAAATACATTAGTATCGAATTAGTACCTGTAAAGAAACATACAACTCCAAGTTAAAAGTGTTAGAACTGACATTCGTAGAAACAGAACTAATACTAAACAATGTCAATTCTGTCATCATTTCATTTCATATCTACATACTCACTTCCTACCTACTGTATTTCTGAGCTTTAAGAGGCTATCAGGTGTAAGGGGCACCCTTATTTCATGCACCACAAGGAAAGAAAAAATGCTGCAAATTCAACTATTATGTGCCACCAATCATATGGTATATACTGATTTAAGGGCTGTTAACAAATGTTAGAAGACTGTATCATGGAACTGATGAATTAAGTATAAAACTGATCCACTTTAGGTAATATAAATATGTATGTAAATACTAGACAAGCCAATTCTGGCTTTGCCCAGAACACTCCTCTGCTGTGCTCCTTCCTGTCTCTATGTCTAGCACTAGACACTGCTAGACAATATTGAAAAAAAGATCAAAAGTTATGGTACAGGAAAATTTTGGATTAGTCAGTCTATTAAATAAGGGGAGACAAATAAAAAGACATGGTAAGGCTTTTTCTTGTACTGTGGGTAAAATAAAGTTCCAACATTTGGCAGGGAGTGTGTTTCTGGAATATATGGAGTTTAAGTTCCCAGGGAGAGAAATCTAGGAGCTACTCGGAGAGACCAGGCTACAGGAGAGTGACTTTCCAGATGACATGAACTTCAGATGAAATGTCTGAAATCACCCCTAGGCCATTCTTCTCATGACACCTATGTACTCATTCATGTGGTCCTGAAATGATGCATTGATCCTGCAAACATTCATGAGGCAAATACATATTTGGGTGGTCCCTGAGGGAGCCTGGGCAATGTGACCCATGGGTCTCCTGGCTCAGAGAGATCACACATGATGGTGTGAAGACTGTGGAGACAGAAGCAAGAATACCTGTAGTCAGGTGTTTCTTCACCGACTTGTGAACCAATTCCTACTGTTTTTGAGATATAAAGGGGAAAAGTGGGCAAAAAAGTGGGCAAAAAGAGCTGTTTATTTCCCAGTTCTGGTTTCTCAGAGGATTGGTTCCCACTAGTCCTTCCATTGCTTATTCAACCACACAATCCAGATGCTCAAGTACGTGCATGTTCATTTCACTTACATTTTTATATGAATACAGCATACATGTACACAGTGCACACACACACACACACACACAGGCTTGCCTCCCATACTTCCTCACTTACAACATTGTTACAAATATCTTTGTCAAAGAGTATGAGGAAGCTGAGGGTGATATCACCATGAAGACAGTGGAATGAACTAATGTCTTTCAATCACATTGGGAAATAGTGACTCAGGAGGTTCAGGCCCCAAACATCACTTCTTTGGTACCCAGTTTTTCTGCAGTCATCTTCAAAAAGGCCACTACATTCTGCAGTCCTTGAGGTCATGGGCTACTTATTGTTCACCTCTATATCTATATATTTGGACATATGTGCTCCAAGAATGTTGTAGGCTTTCAAAGAATGCCTTTTGAATACACTGCTCTAATCACACTGTGGACTTACTTTATCCTTGAGGTAAAAGCTCTCTGAGAACAGGAATCAGGTCTGAAAATAGGATTGGATAAATAGGGGAATAGAATCCCTCAGGTAGAAGCAGATAACGGGAAACTATGCTTTCTACCTATCCACCCTCCCCTACCAAGTAGGCATTAGACAGTGTGAAGGCGTAGTCTGTTTCTGTTTTAATCAGAGGTGTGAATAACTATCTTTTTCAATTCTAATTTCAACATTTGCATTGAGACATAATTCACATATTATATAGTTCATTTATTTAAAATGTTAATGCAGTGGTTTTCAGTATATTCATAGAGTTGGACAATCACCACCACAATTCCAGAACATTTTCATTACTCCAGAAAGAAAACCTGTCTCCATTAGTTGTAATTTTCTAATTTCTCCCAGCCTGCTAAAATACCTGGAAGCCACTGATGTTTCCTCAGAGGATGTGCATAAAAGTAAAAGGAGATACAGGGAACAGAATCTTGTCCAGGCTCTGGTTCCTCAGATGCCCTAAGTCAGCTCTTCAGGGGTCCAGCCTGAGAGAGACTGTAACTGGCTAAAGCCTCATCCCCTTTCTATTTCCACAGATTTGCTGACTCTACACATTTCATATAAACAGGATCATAAGAAATGCAGTCTTTTGTGATTGGTTTATTTCATTTAGCCTAAGGTTTTCAAAGTTCATCCTCAATATATCTGTTTAAAATAAATGAATAAATGAATGGGTAACTCTGTCTAGCGCAACCCCAAATCAGAACTGTGAATAAGTAGACCTCTTTCTGACCCTCTACTTCATGGTAGGAAAGGAGTTCCCTCTCCACAGAAGCCACAAGAAATGATGTCTACTTCCTAAGGGAGTTTTCAAATAAACTAAGTGTCTTGTAAGGGTTCTATATGGACAACGAATGCCACGTAAGACCTGGGTAAGTATCCAATACATGGCATTAGTTTTTCTTTTAAACACATATTTATTAAGTGTCTATCAGGCACATCGTGTCACACTAAGCTCTTTCTTATTTATCACTTAATATTAAAAACAGCTCAGTGAGATATGTATGCCTGGTATATAACGGCCATTACATATGAGAACTGATACTCATTGTGAGTATCATAGTGACACTCTAGCAATTGTTGATAATTGTTCTAGCAATTTCCAGAGATCACTCAATTAGCATATGCAACTTTTCTGATTCCAGTACCACATTCAGTACAATTCCTCTGACTAAGGGAAATGTTCTGATTTTAGAGGGAATTGTTTATTCTCAATCATACTCTTTGCTCTAGACCACAGAACCAACTCAGATTTAATTCACTGAATCTGCTTGCCACGGTGAGTCAGAGCAAAAGCAGAAACACAGAGCCCAGGAGGAAGGGCTGAGAGCCTAGGCAAGGGTAGAAAGAGCCTAGAAAGAGCCAAGGCTGTAGAAGCCCCCTGGAATGGCTGGATCTACAGCAGAACATGGAAGAGAAACTGCTCAGGGTAGAGGGAGTCATAATGGAACGTTTTTACAAGGTCAAGGAATGTTGTGGCTCAGAACTGATGTTTCTTCAGAGGACACGAATACGAAAGATGCAGGGAACAGGATCTCATCCAGGCATGGGTCCCTTGTGTACCCTAAGTTGACTCTTTAGGGTTCCCGCCTGGTGGAGGCTCTGACTGGCTAAAGCCTCCCTAGACCCCAGCCCCAGAGAGGAGTCCTGGAAGCTCCTGAGGCCTCTTTGGATTGCAGGGACAAGGAGGCAGAAGAATGTCAGGAATGACCCAGCACGTGCCTGGTTGTGCAAGAGTCACCTGTTGCTCTTCGCAGAGCCAAGCCTGAGCCTATAAAAGACACATCCAGCTTCAGCACCTCATCTGCTCTGACTCCCCAGGGACGTGTCTGTGCTCCTGCGTGTGACCAGGGTGAGTGGCAACGTGGGATACCAGAGAGGTATGAGCAGGGCAGAGGGATGGGGAGGATGGAGGTAGGCTGGAGAAAGAGAGTTGTGTGCCTGTGTTCTGCCATGCTGAGCAGGAATAGGATCCAGTCTGCCTCAAATCTATCGAGGCTCTGAGGCCTACTGGAGCTCATATAGGTGGGGAAAGCTAACTGTGCACATCTTTTCCAATTCTGTGTTCAGTGACTTCACGTTGGTAACTTCAAAGCTGCCGTGTTGGGCATATTTCCACCATGGAAACTGGCTAATACTTCAAGCCAAGTCCTTTTATCTGGAGATTTCACTGCGAAATCTTTTTCCAGAGGACACTCTGGTGTGTCCTGCAACACCCAGCTGGTCCTTAGGGCTTGTATAAAGGAAATAGGTACTTCAGGGAGCTGTGAATACTCTACTCAGGCTTGTGAGGATAGAGAAATCTCAGCTTCCTCTGAAAGGAAGAATAAGAAGCTCATTCTGTGGATTTTTAAATGTATGTGCTTTCATTTGGAGGAAAGATTCAAGTTGTTTCTTTCAGATTACTGACATGACTGTATGATTTAAATATCATTCTTTGCCCACCCACGCATTGATTTCAGAAGAGGTATAATATGATCGTTGGTTTTAAATATTTAAAGAGTTTCATTATTATGTTTTAGGCTGACTAAACTCTGCCAGGATGTCTTGCCAGCAAAACCAGCAGCAGTGCCAGCCCCCTCCCAAGTGTCCTCCCAAGTGTATCCCAAAATGTCCACCTAAGTGTCCCCCCAAATGCCCACCCCAGTGCCCAGCTCCATGTTCCCCTGCAGTCTCTTCCTGCTGTGGTCCCAGCTCTGGGGGCTGCTGTGGTCCCAGCTCTGGGGGTTGCTGCAGCTCTGGGAGTGGTGGCTGCTGCCTGAGCCACCACAGGCCCCGCCTCTTCCACCGGCGCCGGCACCAGAGCCCAGACTGCTGTGAGTGTGAACCTTCTGGGGGCTCTGGCTGCTGCCACAGCTCTGGGGGCTGCTGCTGACCTGGGCTAAGAAGAACTCTTTGGACTGAATGTTCAAGAACCTGCTACAACCTGATGCTTAACTCTTTCCATTTCCTCTCATTCCATTCATGGGTGGACAGGGACCACCAAGACTCATGGGGCTTTCCTGGAAGGACTTTGCACTTGATGGAGCACCTCAATTGCAGGTCTTCTTTTCCTCCTTTACCTCATGCTATAATAAAGCTCTGATTTCTGACTCACAAATTGTCTTGGTCATTCTCTTCTCTTCTGAGATTTCAAATGTCCTCCAAAGGTCAGTGCCTCAGAGAAATTCTCTTCATGGGTCAAGGACAGGACCTGAGTAGGTGATACATGAAAAGCTGCTCCGAGGAATTAATTCCCCCAAATGCAGGGTGGATGGAGCTCCAAGAGAGTCACCTCTGGCTGTGGCAGCTTTGCCTTTCTGTCCATTAAGCCAGACATATGTTCTAATTTTCTGTGTATTCCAGACATTGGGAAGGTTGGGAACCTCTGTAGACTTCTTCTTCTCCATAGAGAAGAACACATCTCTATGAAGCAAAACTTCCCTGCTGTTAGAATCAATAGTTGAATAAAATGCTTGAAATGAATGTTGAGACTCTTCATTCTGCAAAGTACAGCCCATAGTCACTGAACTCCTTTTCAGGGAGAATGACTGGCTAAAATCAGCCCTTTGACTTGCTGCCTCGGACACCTGGCTTCAGTTCCTCTCAGTGTTAGATCTGAGTCCCAGGATGCTGTCCTGCCACTTGGCCCATGTGCTGGGCAGGTGAGTGATGAGTGATGGAGATTTTTATTACAAAAAACATAGAGGTTCCACTTTGAAAATACAGTGAATAAATGGTACAAGATGCTGTAGGGAAGATTAGACCTTTTCTCCTTCAACGTTTATCTTCTTTGTCCAGCCACCCTCAGATGTGAGGGGAGAGAAGTGCCAGGATGGTTGGGGGATCTTTAGTATTAATAGGAGAAAGGGAGGGAAACAGGGAAACAGCAGGGGAAATAAGGACTAGTGCTTCTTAGATTCAGGCTGACAGGTGTCCACATGAAGATAATTGATTCAGAGAAGAGAGAATCTGACAGAGATGGAGTCTGTTATTAAAATGTTCAGCTGCCTCCTCACCCTTACTGCTGCTAAGAAAAACACCTAGCTCTTTGACCAGTCTGAGATTCCATGCTCTCTGCATTTTAAATTACTCTTTGCACTGAGTCACTTTATTTGATTTAATGCTCTTTATTATTTTTGCCAGTCTCGTTCTTTTTTTTTTTTTTTTACTTTAAGTTCTGGGATACATGTGTTGAATGTGCAGGTTTGTTACATAGGTGTATATGTGCCATGGTGGTTTGCTGTGCCTATGAACCCATCATCTAGGTTTTAAGCTCAGCATGCATTATGTATTTTTCCTAATGCTCTCCCTCCTCTTACCTCTAACCCCAGTATGCCCCAGTGTGTGATATTCCCCACCCTATATCTATGTGTTCTCACTGTTCAGCTCCCACTTATTAGTGAGAACGTGTGGTGTTTGGTTTTCTGTTCCTGTGTTAGTTTGCTGAGGATGATGGTTTCTAGCTTCATCCATGTCCCTGTAAAGGACATAAACTCATTCTTTTTATGACTGCATAGTATTCCATGGTGTATATGTGCCACATTTTCTTTATCCACTCTATCATTGATGGGCATTTGGGTTGGTTCCAAGTCTTTGCTATTGTAAACAGTGGTGCTATAAACATACATGTGCATGTGTCTTTCTAGTAGAATGATTCATAATCCTTTGGATATACACCCATTAATGGGATTGCCGGGTCAAATAGTATTTCTGGTTCTATATACTTGAGGAATTGCCACACTGTCTTCCACAATGGGTGAACTAATTTACAGTCCCACCAATGGTGTAAAAGCATTCCTATTTCTCTGCATCCTCTCGAGCATCAGTTGTTTCCAGACTTTTAAATGATCACCATTCTAACTAGCCTGAGATGGTATCTCATTGTGGTTTTGATTTGCATTTCTCTAATGACCAGTGATGATGAGTTTTTTTTCCTTTGTTTGTTGACCGCATAAATGTTTTCTTTTGAGAAGTGTCTGTTCATACCCTTTGCCCTCTTTTTGATGGGGTTGTTTGCTTTTCTCTTGAAAATTTGTTTAAGTTCCTTGTAGATTCTGAACATTAGACCTTTGTCAGATGGATAGATTGCAAAAATTTTCTCCCATTCTGTAGGTTGCCTGTTCACTCTGATGATATTATTTTTTGAAAAGATTAACAAAATACGTAGGCCACTAGCCAGAATAATAAAGAAGTGAGAGAAGAGTCAAATAGACACAATAAAAAGTGATAAAGCGTATATCACCACTGATAACACAGAAATACAAACTACCATCAAAGAACACTATAAACACCTCTATGCAAATAAACTAGAAAATCTAGAAGAAATGGATAAATTCCTGGACACAGAAACTCTCCCAACACTAAACTAGGAAGAAGTAGAATCCCTGAATAGACCGATAACAAG
>NW_012114810.1:3130827-3139908 GCF_000951035.1 Colobus angolensis palliatus
GAGTCTCGCTCTGTCGCCCAGGCTGGAGTGCAGTGGCCGGATCTCAGCTCACTGCAAGCTCCGCCTCCCGGGTTTACGCCATTCAATAAGAGTTATTTATGACAATCCCATAGCCAATATCATACTGAATGGGCAAAAGTTGGAAGCATTCCCTTTGAAAACCGGCACAAGACAAGGGTGCCCTCTCTCACCACTCCTATTCAACATAGTATCGGAAGTTCTGGCCAGAACCATCAGGCAAGATAAGGAAATAAAGGGTATTCGATTAGGAAGAGAGGACATCAAATCGAATCTCTTTGCAGATGACATGACTGTATATTCAGAAAACCCTATCGTCTCAGCCCAAAAACTCCTTAAGCTGATAAGCAACTTCAACAAAGTCTCAAGATACAAAATCAATGTGCAAAAATCACAAGCATTCTTATACACCAATAATAGACAAGCAGAGAGCCAAACTATGAGTAAACTCCCATTCGCAATTGCTACAAAGAAAATAAAATACCTAGGAATATAACTTACAAGGGAGGTGAAGGAATTCTTCAAGGAGAACTACAAACCACTGCCCAAGGAAATAAGAGAGGACACAAACAAATGGAAAACATTCCACGCTCATGGATAGGAAGAATCGGTATCTTGAAAATGGCCATACTGCCCAGAGTAATTCATGGATTCGATGCTCTTCCCCATCAAGCTGCCACTGACTTTTTTCACAGAACTACAAGAAAACTACTTTAAATTTCATATGGAACCAAAAAAGAGCCCGTATAGCCAAGACAACCCTAAGCAAAAGGAACAAAGCTGGAGGCATCACACTACCTGACTTCAAACTGTACTACAGGCCTACAGTAACCAAAACAGCATGGTACTGATACCCAAACGGATATGTAGAGCAATGGAACAAAACAGAGGCCTCAGAAATAATACCACACCTCTACGACCATCTGATCTTCAACAAACCTGAGAAAAAAAAAAAGCAACGGGGAAAGGATTCCCTATTTAATAAATGGTGCTGGAAAAACTGGCTAACCATATGTGGAAAACAGAAACTCGACCCCTTCCTTACACCTTATACAAAAATTAACTCAAGATGGATGTTAAAGACTTAAACGTAAAACCCGAAAGTATAAAAACCCTAGAAGAAAACCTAGGCAATATCATTCAGGACATAGACATGGGCAAAGGCTTCATGACTAAAACAGCAAAAGCAATTGTAACAAAAGCCCAAATCGACAAATGGGATCTAATTAAACTAAAGAGCTTCTGCTCAGCCAGTCTCATTATTAACTGAAATTTCAAGTCCCTGACCAGTAGTAATTTTGTTCTGCTAAAAACATACACATTGGCCATTTCTACCACTTTCATAATATGATTTCAAATTTTCTTTCATAATATGATTTCAAATTTTCTTTTCAATTTTCAAGAGCTCTTGATATATCACAGATATTAACCTTGATCTGCCTTTATTAAAATATTTAGTGCATCAGATTGAATTGACTCTGTTTGTAATAACTTTTGCTATGGAAATAACTTTTGCTAAAATGGAAACATTTTATATACTCAAACATGACTTTCTTTGCTTTTATAGCTTCAGGGTTTCTTGAGTTGGTTAAGAAGTTTTCCCTTGTCTTTAGTGTTTACATGTCAGCAAACAAAACAAGCAAAAAAACCCAAACAGTATAAAATGGAACACAAAGCAGGGGACCTAAGGTTGCCTGGGATAGGTGAAGGCTGGCCTGCAGAGAGGTGGGCACTGAGTCTGCTTTCAGGGACCTCTGCCTTAAGTGGGAGCAATCCCCAGTGGGCCTACTATCCGGGCCTCCATGTGCTCCTTTCATAGTGAGCATAATCCTTTCTCTATCAAACCTTCCATACACAGGATAGTTTCCAGTACAACTGTTTGCTTTTCATTGCGTTTTACCTTGTGTTTGGCATGTGTGCGTGTGTGTTAGAAGTTATTTTCTTCTGCTATCACAGGAACTCAAAATTACTGCAATTTTAATAAGAAGGCAGTCTATTTCCACTCATATATGATGAAGTCAGAAGTCAGTAGTTCATGGCTGTTGCAGTGGTTCCACGGAGTCTTCAGAGATGGACACACCTCTGTCTCATTATTTCATTTTTAGTGGTTGTTTCCTGGGAGGCAGTTGGTGATCTTGAGGTGCCTGATACAGTTCTGATCTGCAAGGCTGTGCTTCAGCTAGGAAGAAGGAGAAAGGGTGGGTAAAAGGCCCTGACCCCTGTAAAGCCTCTTACGTGTGATTTCCTAAAGCCCCAATGACTTCCTAAATCTTCCTGGCTGCTTGTATGTACAAGGGGGATGAAGAAGTGTAAATTTTAATATCTAGACATGGTTTGGTTCTGGACAGAATTTGAAGATGTACGTTAAGAATGAAGGGGGCATGTATATTGGGCACACATCCAATCAAGTAGTTCTTGATATAGTTTAACTTGCTGAGAAAAGACAACTGGATTGCTGGGTTTCTGGAAACAGTGAGATAGACTCTTTGGGTACACTTCACTTACCTCTTAACACAACATTCAGGAACATCCCACCCACAGTTCCATCTTTATGGGCTCTGCTGTATGCACTGAGGCAAGCCTGTGTGGAAGGTTGATTAGGCAGGGGAATTCACTGCCTGCAGCTGAGGTCTGGAGTGCTGTGGGGAGCTCCCCAAAGACAGGCACAAGACGTGGCTTATGGATGCTTGGTGGAGGATCCAGGTTACTTCTGCTGTCTCCCCACCTCTAATCCACCCATCACCCAGAGGTGGGCCAAGGATCAGGGGTCTGGATCATCTCTCAAGGGCAGGAAGAGGGTGAGGCTCTGAGAAGAAGTGTGCTGTGTGTGCAATCAGAAATCATATTTGGTGTTATGGCTTCATCTCTTTCAAAGATATCTAGAGGGGGAAGATGGCAGATGATTAACTCTGAGGTGGGCTATTAGAAACATGACCCAAGTGAAGAGAGTCAACAGTAACCAGAACACATTGTGAAAAGGAAAAGGTGAATGGATTGTCACCAGGGCCAGAATCCCCAGAGAGAACTTTCACCTCCAAATGGAGTGAAAATTCTACCTGGTCACCCTCTTGTGTCCCCAAAGGGTCAGCCCAGAAAGAGGGGAGAATAGAAAAGGAGTCTGGGGCCAGGGTGGATTCTAGTGTGTGGTTATCTCAACTCAGACCCTCTGAGATCCACAGCAGTATCCGAGAGCTGCGGCGCTGCTCTCTCTCTGACTCCCCAGGCTTTGTCGCTGCTGCTGCAGCAGCTCTGAAACCAAGGTAGGCCGATTGTGTGTTGCCTGTGCTAACTCCAGAAGCAGCTGCTCCCAGAGCAGGACCAGTACTACCCCCAGTGCTGTAAAGAACTCAGGAGACTGAGGGATGAGCATATTGGCTAGCTCCTGGGAGGTACTCTTACTGTTGCTGGCTCAGTTGGCAAGATATCTCAATGTGAGTTCAGCTGAAAGTGAATTCAGCAGTAGAACACATGTGTAAACCTAGAATAAGGATACTTTTCTTTTTCTAAACAATTCTTCCTCTGCTTGTAAGTAACTGAAAAAACCAGTAATATTAAGAAAGACATTCCCCATGTTACTATTTCATGGTTGCTCTTTGGCCTTGCTAGGTGAGATTTCAGTCCTAGTCAACCCCCATGCTGGTTGGATTGCTCCATCTTCACACCTAATTCAGAACTATGTACAGTAATTGTAGAAGTATATAATTCTAAACATTTTTACCTGTTATAAGATATGCACTCTTTAATTCATACAATATTGTTATTAGGTAATTACAGTTATTTTACACACTTCATAGATGAGAAAACAGAGTCACAGATGATTTTGGGAACATTTTTAAGGTTCCACAGCAAGTACCTGGTTCTTAGAATCCAAATCTAGGTGATTTAGCTACAGAGTCTGTGATCTCAAGCAGTTCTCTACAGTTAAACTGGGAAGGCCTGCACTATTTACTGTGTGAAATTCACACAGCTTATAGTAAGTTCTTCTCAGCAAGCTAGACTTAAAGCAGGTATTCCCTAATTTCCTTCTCTGACATACTAATGTTTCTGGGCTAGTTCCCATGCTGTACAAATGACCCTCTATTCCTCGTGCCCTTCTCTCCCCCCATGTCCTTCTGTCCTTTCTGAAGATCCAGTTTCCCAAAGGGGCTCTCTATTTGTCTGCCCCACTCCTGATTAGGGCCCCTTCTTTGGCTTCTCTGGATAAACTCACAATAATGATAGACCAAGAAGAGGACTGGTATCTGAGAAGTAAAAACAGATAACGGACCAGGACCAGGGCCAAGGATGCCTCATATAGAGGGTCCTGGAGCAGGTTGTACAGTTTATTCCGGCTCTAGGAGGAGCAGGGTGTGATTCTTACACATTAAATGTACATGTCTAAATATTCTTGATATTCTTGTCTCCTCTTCTGTCCCTTTGGAAAATCATGGGAGATTCCAGGATACTCCACCAGCTTCTTCTGCCCAAAAGTTATAAATGGCTTCAGCAGGAATCTTGCCACTGGGCAATAGTTTCAGGGACCCAGGTCACTATGTAGCCATCCCTTGTTAGGAAACTATTGCCCCCCACCTCACCTCCAGGTCTGCTCTATGAACTGGTGGCTTAGTGACTTTCTAGGCAAAGGGGAGGTGGAGGTGGCTTAAAGGAAGTATTTTAAATAACTCCCAGGTAATTCTTCTAATAACATTTAATTCATCCATTCATCCATCTAATCAATAGTCTACAGTCAACTGCTAGGATCCCCAGGAAAAGAAACAAGGGGTAAGACCTGATCCCAAGCTCCTGCTCTGGTGACTTAATGACTGTGGACACAAAGCCAAGATTACCTAGAATTCTGTAAGCCTGATCTCTAACAGTGGCTGATCATATTTTATCATAAAAAATATGGAAGGACATTTTGTCTCCTGAGACTGGCTTCCTGTGAATGAGGCACATATCAGCTTTGCGGTTTTCTCTCCAACCCTTGGCCACACTGCTGTGCTTGTTCCTGGCCTTGCAAACGCACCCTCATGCCCATGCTGCTTACACACGCATACACACACATTTGTAAAGGCACAGCCCATTCCATTCTCTTCCTTCGTGGTTACTACCATCTTTGTCAAGGAGAATGAGGAACTTGGCATGACATCCCCTCAGGCATTGTCAGGTGATCCAGTGTCCCAACAATCTCCTTGGAAAATAGACTCATTTTGTATACACATAAATTTCACAGAGGTCTTCAGAATGTCCACTGAATTGTGAATTCCTAGAGGTCACACAACACACAGGGTATTTGCCTCTATAAACCAAAGTGTTTGGATAGATGATCACTGAATACCTCGTAGCTGACAAAATAGTATCTTTTTGATTAACTGCTATGTTTGGATATCAACATTTTTTACTCTTGACCTGAACACCCTCAAGGGTAGGGAACTACATCTGAGACTAGAAAATAAAACTATTGGAGATGGGGCATCTCTTAGTATGACAGAAATGTAAAGATCATATACTTTTACCTTCTAGACCAAGGGTATATGAAAGAAGGGACTATCTTTTTCAAAAGCTGTATTCTAACTTATGCCATATAGTAGGCTGTCAGTAAATGTTTGATGGATGGATGAAATAAATTGATTAATGGATGAATGTATCTTATCCAAAATGGTATCAGATTCTTTACTCTCCTGTCACTCACCAATAAGATTAAATAAATCATTTGATTTCCATCACCCTCTTGAGAAGAAATAATTAGACTTCTCAAAATCCTGAATATACACTGTACATTCTTAAGAGAGTCTTCACTAGCCTGCCTATATTTTTAAATAAAAATTTCAAAGACAGGAACTGAATATTGTCCATTTTTCTGTCTCACACCCTGCCCCTGTTCTTTTAAAAATTGACATTGTTTAAGTGTCTTCCTTGTGCCTTATCATGTACTAAAGCCTCACTTGATGGAACCAACAATTCCAGAGGAAGGTGCTAATAGGCCTGTTTTACAGTTGAGGATTTAGATTGTCTAAATAAAGTCTTTGAGATGACTGGGCTCATAAACACAGAGCTCTTCTGAGTCCAATTCAAGAAACTATTGCCTTATTTTAAAAACTGCCTTGTTACACAGTAGACATTTTAATTTCTAACTGAAGAAGTTTAGTCACAATGATCATCACCACCAAATCTGAGGAAACCATCTTGAATCACTTACTAATCCTGTTAGCAAGGTTCTGTGGGCTACACAGGGACATGGGGTCAGGAATGAGGGTCTGAGCAGAAGGGGAGGAGTGTATTCCATGAAGGAAATGGTCTCTGACTCAGTGCCACAAAGAAACCTGCTTAGCTGTGGAAGCAGGCTTGGAAAACTATACTCGGGGATGGGAAGAAATTGGAATAGCACACTTCCACAGAGAAGCTATGGCAAGGATCTCCGGTGTTCTTAGAAGTCACTCTTTGAGACTTTGTCCAGGCATGAGTTCCTTAAGGATATTCTGGCAGCTCCATGGGTACCCGGCCTGGAGGAGGCTGTGACTGGTTAAAGCTCCTTTAGACCCTCATCCCGGAGGGAGGTCTTGGGAGCTCCCAGTGCTTCCTTGGATTGTAGGGACAAGAAGGCAGGGGAATGACAGGAATGACCCAGCACGTGATTGATTGTGCAAGAGCCACCTCCTGCTCTTCCCAGAGCCAAGACTGAGCCTATAAAAGACATACTAAGCTCCAGCACCTCATCTGCTCTGACTCCCTTGGGATGTGTCTGTGCTCCTGTGTGTGACCACGGTGAGTGGCAACCTGGGAGACCAGAGGGCACAGGGGAATGGGAGGATGAACGGTGGCTTCAGAGAGTTATGTCTTTGATTCTGTGTTATTATGTGCAGAAAAGAGAGACAGTCTGACTTGAGTTTCTGGAAATCTTGCCTTGGGCTATGAGAAATGTGTATCTGACAGTTTCATCAAGGGCTTATTCTTATATTTCAAAAATGGATACTTTGTTGGGTGTGAATACTCTATTCAAGGTCATGAAGATTTGAAGATACTGCCTATCTACTAAAAGATAGAATAAGAAGCTTCTTATTGTATCTGATTTTCAAGTATATATCTTCATTCAGCAGGAAAGATTTAAGTTGTTTTCTTTCACTTGTTGATATATATGTGTGTATGTGCACACGTATACACACACTGAATATTATTCACCATCACCATATGATTTAGTTTTAAAAGAGATTAAATTGCCATCCTTGCCTTTTCACAGCTAAAGGGTTTGATTATTTCAATTTTCAGGTTGAAAAAGTCGCACTGAGATGTCCTGCCAGCAAAACCAGCAGCAGTGCCAGCCCCCTCCCAAGTGCCCCCCAAAATGCCCACCCAAGTGTCCTCCAAAGTGCCCACCCCAGTGCCCAGCCCCACGCCCACCTCCAGTCTCTTCCTGCTGTGGCTCCAGCTCTGGGGCCTGCTGTGGCTTCAGCTCTGGGGTCTGCTAGAGCTCTGGGGGTGGCAGTTGCTGCCTGAGCCACCACAGGCCCCGTCTCTTCCACCGGCACCGGCACCAGAGGCCAGACTGCTGTGAGTGTGAACCCTCTGGGGGCTCTAGCTGCTGCCACAGCTCTGGGGGCTGCTGCTGACCAGACCTCAAACATCACAGAGAAACCCTTATGGAGAAACTTGCAGCCAGGACCTGTCCCAGAATGATGTCTCTCCTGCCCCTTTTTCTCCTTCACTTGGGCTGACACACCTTGTGAAGTGTTTGTCTGTTGTCATGGCCCAAGAGCCCATCCTGGATCCTGATCTTACTTTCCTACCTTACCTCATACAACAATAAAGCTCTTCTGCCTCTTCGTGAAGTATCCTGGCCATTGTCAATTCTTTTATTCTTTTCAAATCCCTTAAAGTCCAGTGCCCCAGTTGTACACTTTTAAGGATGCTTTGGTAAGAGTGGAGTGTGAGAAAGAGGTATGCTGGAAGCAGTCTCCAGAGGGGCAGTCCTGAAAGAGCAGCCTCACAGTAGGGCTTCTCAATGGGACTGCGTGTGTGCACTCGGAGACTGCGAGATGTGGACCCTCTCAGCCCAGGCAGGGGCCTGAAGGGACTGACAGCCCCAGGGCTGAGTGCTGCTGGCCATGTGCTGTTTGCTCAGTTTAACTCACCATGCCCAATGTAACTTATTTTCATGTTCTCTTCATGCCATGATGACAAAGTTAGAAAAATCTTTTGCACTCCGAGCAAAAAGGTCTATTTAACAGAATTCTTTTCATCAGATTTAAAATGCTTGGCATGAGAATCAGAAACCTTAGGGGCAAGTTTAAATGACAACTCATTGTCACTCAACTACTCTCCGTGGAGGAGGAGTCTGTACAGTTCTTGCTTTCTTTCATGTTCCAGCCTCTCCATGAAACAACAGTTAAATAAATACTTAAGCAATGTAAGGCTGAAGGAACACTTCAGTATGGGCCTGCTCAGTCCCTGTGACTCAATCCATGGCTAAGTGAGACAGAGTATGGAACCGGGCTCCGGGCCATGTCCCACCTTTATTGCTGCACCTGCCTCACTGCAAAGGATCAGGCCTGGAGGGTGTGAAGGAAAATTATGAGAAATACCACTCTCAAAAAATATATGTGAAACAAAACATAAACCAAAATAAACAAAAAAAGAAAAACCACTCTTATGTAGCTGTAAAATAAGCTGCATGTAGCCCAACCTGGGTCTGGCCCTCCTTAGGTTCTGGTCTCAGCTCAGCACTCATATTAAAATAATTTTAGGACAGAGAAGCAGCTTGCCTGGATGACTGAGGCTCTGTGCCTTGGCAAGGAAGTGTGAGGAAGAGTGAGGGCACCACCAGGGCAATTAAAAATAGTAGTCTATCAGCAGGCTGAGAGGTGCGTGTGGTGAGATGATGGGCTCAGTTCAGAGCAACGCCCTGCTGAAAATGGGCTTATAAAGCATCCTATCCCTTCTTCTTCATGACACCAATGGGTACCAATTAACATCTCCACCTGTGTTCTTCCACTCTAATCCCTCCCTATCATGCTTGAGGCTTCTTTTTTTTGCTCCTTTTTGTAAATATTGCAACTCCTATAGGTAATTTTTTTTTTTTTTATTATA
>NW_012114810.1:3145718-3192011 GCF_000951035.1 Colobus angolensis palliatus
GTTCAAAATGCAGAAATCACCGGTCTTCTGTGTCCTTCGCGCTGGGAGTTGGAGACTGCAGCTGTTCCTATTCGGCCATCTTGCTCCGCCTCCTATAGGTAATTATATGTCATTGTTAGTTTAATTTGAAATTCTCATAGTACTAATTCTGAGTTTATGTTCATATATGTATTGCCCACACTTTTTCTTTTTTGTTTCTCTGCGAACTACCTATTCATATACTCTGCCTTATTTTTCAGCATATTCCTTTTTTTTTTTTTTTCTGGTCTATCTTAAGTATTTTCCCTCTGCATTTGTCAGTGTTCTCCAAAGAAACAGAACCAGTAGGAGACATAGGTCTGGATAGAAATATAGATATAGTTACAGATATAGGTAGAGATACAAATTTATGATAAGAATTGGAAACGGATTTATGATTATGAAGGCTGAGAAATCTCAAGATCTGTCGTTGGAAAACTGGAAACCTAGAAGAGGGGATAGTTCTAGTCTGAGTCTGAAGGCCTGAGAACCAGGAGAGCTGATGGTGGAAATTGCATCTGAGCACTATCCCAGCACAATAAGATCAATATCCCAGCACAAAGCAGTCAGGCAGAAGAAATTTCCTCTTACTCAGCCCTATTGTTCTATTCTGGTCATCAGTTGATTGAATGAAGCCCACTCACATAGGGAAGAGTAATCTACTTTAATCGGTCTACAAATTCAAATGTTAATTTCATCCAAAAACGTCCTCACAGAAACAGCCCGAGTAATGTTTGACCAAATGTCTGGGCACCTTATGGCTCAGTCAAGTCTCCATAAAATTAGCCAGCATACTTCTCCCCTTCCTCCTTATATTATGAGCCATATTGGCTTATAGTAATATTGTTTGCTATAAGAAATTTTAAATTTTCTTTTATCTTGAAAGTTTTAGACTTCTTGGTTAAGAGTTTTTTTTTTCATGTTCTTAAATTATACACAGTCTTCAAGACTTTCTGCTAAGATTTTGCTTGCTGTTTTACTTCCTAATTTGTTAGTATATTCATTTTTATTGTGAGATATAATCTACATACAAAAGAATAAATAAAATATATTTATGTAATTTAAAAAGAAACACAAATAATACCAACCACAATGAGGATAAGAAAGAGAAGACTGTTAGAACTCCAGAGTTGCCCCATGTCCCTCAATCACAAGACGCTTCTCCACCCCCACCAAAGGTAAGCATGTCACAATTTTTAATTTTCATTGTAGTTTTACCATCGATGTATGCTTCCCAGTTGAGTTTTTAAGCTTTATAAACAAGGAGTCACACTTTTATGTAATTTTTTTCTCTTTGTTCAATGTCCAGTTGAGAAGGTAAACCTTACTGTATATTGATCTGTACCTTATTCATTTTCATTATTGAATAGTATATTACATTTTACAATTATACCAAAACATTTTTATCTATTCTACTGATGATGATCATTTAGTATGTGTCTAGTTTTTGACAAATAATTCTAATTCTGTTATGAAAATTCTTATATATGTCTTTTGGGACATATCTGGGAAGTTTTTATTTTTCCCCAGAAGTACGATTACTGGATAGACATATTTTCATCTATCTGGATAGCAACAAAATGTTTTCCAGAGGGATTGCATTAACATTTATCCTGATCAGTATTGTATGATAATTTCTGCTGCTCTGCATCCTTACCATTACTGGTACTGGCACACCATTTTAATTTTGCTAATCGGGTGAGTGTCAGTATCTATTATTATCTCTTTAATTTGCATTTTCTAGATTATTTATGAAGTTGAGCATCTTTCATTGGCCATTTGAATCTCCCCTTTTATTAGATTTATTTTCAAGCCCTTTGCTCATATTTCTATTATGTGTTTCTATTTTGTAAATATGGGTAGGCATTTTATTTCTGCATTTTGGGTACCAGACTTCTATTAGTTATGTGTAATGCAAATATCTTTTGCCACTCAGTGATTATTTTAGTTATTTAATGACATTACATTTCCACTTGAGTTCATTTGTATAAAGTATAGGGTTTAGCTCAAAATTTCTTTTTACCTGTTGATGTCCAATTGCTCCAACACCATTTGTTGAAAAAGATATTCTTCCATTTAATTTCTTTTGCACATTTGTCAAAGATGAGTTGAACATATTTGTGTAGGTCTATTTATGAGTTCTCTATTCCATTCCATTGATCTCTGTGTGTGTCCCTACACCAGTACCATACTATCTTGGTTACTGTAGACTTAATATTGGGAAGAATTATTCTTATTTAGCAAGGCCATTTGATCTACTTTAGGGCCTATGCCTTTTAATATAAATGTTTAAACAAGTTTAATTTGGAAAAAAAAACTTTGCTGAGATTTTGTTGGGAATTGTATTAAACCTTTAGCTCAGTTTGGGGAAAACTGACATCTTTATTGTTGTCTTCCAATCCTTGAACACAGTGTATTTTTCCATTTATTTAGGTCTTCTCTGATTTCTTTCATCATTGTTTTCTGATTTTCAGTATACCAATTCTGTCCATATTTTGCTCAGTGTATACCTAAGCATTTTTTTGGAAGGATTATAAACGGTATTAGACTTTTGGCATGTTCACTCTTAACCTGTAGAAATGAGCTTTGTTTTCTTGTGTTGACTTTGTACCTTGCAACATTTTTTAACTCATTTATTAGTTCTAGAGTTTTTGGTTTTTCTTAGACTTCTTGAGATATGCCATCAGCAAATGGAGAGAGTGAACACCTGACATTTTTGCCTTGTTTTCAATCATGGGAGAAAGAATTCAGGTTTTCACAATTAAGTATGATGTTAGCTGTAGAATTTTTGTAGATGGTCTTTATCGATTGGAGCTAATTCCCCTCTATTTTTAACTTACTAAGAGATTGTATTATGAATTGGTACTGAATTTTGTCAAGTGTTTAACTGCACCAATTGATATGATTGTGTGATTTTTCTGTTTTAGCTTGTAGACATAGTGGGTTTCATAAATTTTCAAATGCTGATCCTGCTTTGCATACCTGAAATAAATCCCAGTTGATCATTATGTATAATTATTTTACATATTGTTGGACTAGATTTGCTGGTATTTTGTTGATGATTTTAGTGTCTAAGTTTACAAGGCATATTGTAGTTTTCTTTATTTTCTTACTGTATTTATCTGATTATAATATCAGAGAAATGATGGGCCTCATTAAATGAGTGGAGAATATTCTGCCTACTTCTATTTTCTGAAAGAAATTGTGGAAAATAAATGTTATTTTTGTTTAACATGTTTGGCAGAATTCCCTAGTGAATCCATCTGGGCTTACATGTTTTTTTCAAGAGCTTTTAAGCAATAAATTCAATTTCTTGAATGGTTCTGGGACTATCTAGATCACTTATTTCATCTTAGCTTAGTCTTGGTAGTTTGTGGTTTTAGAGAAATTGGCTCATTTTTTTTAAAGCTGTCACATTCATGAGCAGAGAAGTGTTTGTAGCATTCCCTTATGTTTTTAATGGTTGCAGGATCTGTAGTGATACTAAACTTTTTACTCCTGGTATTGGTGATTTTTGTCTTCTCTCTTTATTTTTGTGAATTTTGCTAGAGGTTTATAAATTTTATTTTTGGTTACGAGGCTTATTGCAATAATTTCTTATATTATTTTCTAGTTTAAATTAGGTTGATTTTTGTTTCATCTTTACTTTTTCTTCTATGTTTCAGGTGTATTTTGCTCTTCATCTTGTATCTTGAGCCAGAGACTTAGATTACTGTTTTGTGGAATTTATTTGTTTCTAGTGAACACTTAGGGCTAAAAATTTTCCTCTTAACACTGCTTTGGCTGTTTCTCTGTCTTAGTTAGTTCTGGTTACAATAGCAAAGGATCATAGACTGGGCAGGTTAAACAACAAACATTTATTTCTTACAGTGCTGAGGGCTAGGAAGTTCATAATCAAAGTGATAGCAGATCCAGTGTCTGGTGAGGGCACTCTTTCTGGCTTGCAGATGTCCACCAGGGAAAAATTCTCTCCTGCTTCTTCTTATAAGGGCACTAATCCCATTCATGAGGGCTCCACCCTCATAATCTAGTCACATCCCAAAGGTCCCTCTCTTAATAATATCACATTGGGGACTAGAATTTCAATATATGAGTTTTTTTCTTTTTGTGAGGGACACATTCAGTCTATAAGTAATCCCATATTTACATATTGCATATTCATTTTTGTTCATTTCTAAGTATTTTTAAGAATTTTCTTTGAGATTTCCTCTTTAACTCCTAGACTAGGAGTATGTTGTTTAATTTCCATATGTTTAGAGATCTTTTTGTTTTCTTTCTTTATTGATTTCCATTTTGTATTAACAGAGAATTAAAATACTATGCCTCAGTAATTATCAAACTAAGAGGAATTAAAAAGAGAGTTTTAATACCAACTCAAGGAACAAATAATTATTATTGTGTTAGCTTGTTTCGCATTGATATAAACGAATACTTGAGGCTGGGTAATTTACAGAGAAAAAAGGTTTATTTGGCTCACGGTTCTGCAGGCTGCATAAGAAGCATGGTGCTGGCATCTGCTCCTGGTGAAGCCTCAGAAAGCTCCCACTCATGGTGGAAGGCAAAGAGGAAGCTGGTATATCACATGATGAGAAAGGGGAGAAAAGTGCGTGGCGGTTGTCATACTCTTTAAAAAAATAGATATCCCATGAACCAGATCTCATTACCACTCATTACCTTTTGCAGAACACCATTCATGAGGGATCTGACCCCATAACTCATCACCTCCCACCAGTCCCACTTCCAACATTTGGAGTCACATTTCAACATGAGATTCGGAGGGGACAAATATCCAAACCATATCAATTATCTTTACAAAATCTTGCAAGTCATAGAAACGATTGGAAGATGCAACATTTATACCACATCTAAACTCAAATTTCTCAAAAGAATGATAAACTAACATTAATTATAAACAAATATATGAAAGTCACAAACCAAATGCTAAGTAATTAGATCAGCAATATGAAAAAAAGAATATATTTTGTCCAATTACTGATTAATCTAGGAATGTAAGATTTGTTTATCATTAGAATATATATTTCTTTATATTAACATATTAAGAGAGTGGAGCAATGACCAAAACTGATTAAATCTCAGCTTTCACGGAGCCTTCATTCTATTACATAAAAAGACTACGAATAGATAAATTGTAACATGTTGACAGGTATGAAGTAAATAAACAGAGTAGAGATGGAGAATAATGGTGTTTATGTTTTATTTTCTATTATAGTCAAGGTGGGTTGAGAGGTGGCATTTAAGCAGAGGGCTCAGTGAAATGAGAGAGTGGACCAATTTACTATTTAGACGAAGAGAATTCTTCCAGGTAGCTGGAAGAACAAGTGTAAAGGCTATGAGTAACAAGTATGCTTGGTATATTAGAAGATTAGCAAGTGGAGCAGAGCTGCTAGAGCCTAGTGGTTGAGATAAAGTGAGTTAGGCAATAATGTCCAAGTATGGAAGTAGGATTGGACGGGGCCTTGTACACCACAGTAAGGATATGGATTTTATTCTAAGTGCGATGGAAGCACAGCTTTAGCTGCATCCCACAAGCTTTGATGGTCTGTGCTTTCATTTTTATTCAAATAAAACTATTTTCTGGTTTTTCTTATGACTTCATCTTTGATTTATAGGTCATTTAGGTAAAATTAATTTTAATACTATATTTTATTTAGGCTAGTATATCCATAATTTTGCAATTCAGCATATAATCAATCTAAAATATTAGTGAGATATTTTACATTCAAAGCAATTTTATGTCTTCAAACTCAGCGTTATGCTACGGCACATCTCAATTCAGACAAGTTGTATTTCAAGGGCTTTATCGTCTCATATGATTATTGGCTACTGTATTGGACAGAGTAGGGCTACACCAATAGTTTTCATCTCTGTTTGCACAACACATTCAACTGGGACATTTTAAAAAACACCAGTGCTGGGGCCCTATTCCCAGAAATTCTGAATTGATTAGTCTACGGCTGAGTCCTGGCATCTTTTTTTTATGACTGCCTACTAAGACCACTGGTGTCAACCCTGAAATTTTCCTTTAACCACACCATGTTTCTCCTGTGTTGAGGTTCAGCATCACTATCTAACTTCTTAGGTGTTTCTGTTTCTCTCTCCAGTTCTACTGTGAGGTCCTGAGGACAGGAGCAAGGTTAATTCATCTGTATTTCTCACATAATTGAGGCAGTGCTGGTCCCTGATTAAGAGCTCAGATGTGGTAGGTCGCTGCTTGTTACAACAGCCCTCTGTAGCTGATGATTCGCTTGCTATAAACACCATCAACATGGGGCACTGGACTAGGAGAGAGAGATGGAAAATGGGAGGACATTCTTACAAAAATACTTGCCAGAAAATCTGCCCTCCACAACAATTCCATTCCTGCTATCTAATGCTCATTTTCTGAGTTAGTAATAGCAGAAGTTACTATAAAAGCAGGTAATTTCTGTCTTTACAGAGAGGAAATATAGGCTGGAGATTTACTCATCTTCCTTGTCATCATTATCAATGTCTTCATGTTCATTCATATCAGCTAACTTTGTCATTATTAGGCATCTATTTTACATAGTACATATTTCCAGAAGTACATCGTGATTATATGTGTATCTACATATATCATATATGATATACGTAAGGAGAAATAAACCAATCTTAATGGGTTGCATGAGGAGTTGCATCCTATATAAACCTTTTGAGAATTAGAGCAACACACACCAAATTTCTTTTTCTTGTTGGTTTAGAGTGTTTTGATGGTTAAAAGGGAAGAATTTTTTTCTATGATGGGAAAAATACCTTCCTTGTAATGATCTTGTATGTTTTTTGAGGAAAAACATCAGTCCTTTTTTTAAAAAAATAGTTGCAATAAATGCAACATGTCTGTGTGCGTGTGTGTGTGTGTGTGTGTGTGTGTGTGTGGCTGACAGATACTTTCACAAAAGTTTCCTGAATTGGTAGAAGTCTCAAGTCTCTGACCTGTGCTCATGAGCTACTTAAATGTGGCAGAATCACATACACAACACACCACAGAAAAACTCAGAAACTCCTACTCAAAAGGCCCCTTGATAGTGACACACTCCTTGGTAACCCAAATAGAAGTAGACAAATATGATAGCCTTTGAATTCCAGGCTGAAGTGTTCTTAGAAAAGAAATTCTAAAGAGAAGAGTGACTGACCAAGGGGCATCTCTCTCCACAGTTAGGATTCGGGACTTGGCCTAGTCTAAAAGCATGGGGGATACTCTCTAAAAGAGTAAGGAGGCCTAGGATACCAGACCAGCCTCTCAGGATTGACTGACCTGGGAAAGGTCCACAGCCTCTGGCTGAAATTTGGCTGGAATATGTTAGGGGCTAAATCTCGGGCAGTCTTGGAGCCTTTGGTGCCAAAGTTCTTCCTGAGGGACTCAGTAAAGCGTGTTCAGGAGGGAGGCTTGAAAGGTAAGTACCCATAGCCTTAAACCCCTCTGCTTGCCACACCTTGAGACCTTAGCCTGGGAAAAGGGTCTGATTTACAAAAAGTCTCATATAGTCACCCTCTCTGCCACTAGTGCCGAAGAGGCTACCTGGGAAGCTCATCATCCAGCTCAGAAGGAGATGAAACCAGGAGGCCGGAGAATGTCAGGCATGACCCTGCACTTGTGCAACAGCCACATCCTGCTCCTGCCCTTAGCATGTCTCATCCGAGGCCCAGTCCCAGGATCCATATAAGGTGTGTTCCTGCTGCTGGCTCCTCATCTGCTCTGCTTCCTAAGTGACGCATCTGCGGCTGCGTCTCAGCCCAGGATGAGTGTTTCTATAGGAATCCAGAGGGGGGCGCTAGCGGGATGAAGATGGAGATGGAGAGTAATTCTGGAAGGGGAGCAGTGAAGCGTGGAGGAGGAGGAGGAGGAGGAAGAAATGGTGGACAAGGCCAGAAGGCCGGAAGTAGTAGTTGACTCTGAACAAAGCAAGAACCAACCTGGTAAGGATTATCCCTGTGATCAGACAGGGAGATGATGAATGACCTAGGATTGCTGCAGCCCTACCAATGGTTGGCCTGCTGGCGCTAAGCCCATTGCTCTGAAGGAAGCTTTTCTGTAACTGTGCAGATCTCAAATTTATTGTTATTTATTAAACAGATTTTCTACCAATTTCTAAATTCCATTTCTAGATAGATTCATGTGGGTAGAAGCAATGTATTTAACATGTCTTTGAGATGGCATTCAAATTTTGCTGGCTTTATTAGTTCAGAAGTCACCTATAAACTGCCTAACAAATACTAAGAATTTTTGAAAGCTCTAGGGATACAAAAGTAATGAAAATATACTCTGTGTCAAAGAGTTTTCTATACATGTCCTTATTTTAGATATTCCTCTTCATCACCTTGGGGGAGGATTTTAAAATAGAAAAAATGTAATGGCTCTTGATATTAAGTTTCTGTATATGTTTCTATTTTGTCATTCAGGTTTATTGAAATCCCACCAAGATGTCCTGCCAGCAGAACCAGCAGCAGTGCCAGCCCCCTCCCAATTGTCCTATCCCCAAGTGTCCCCTCAAATGCCCCCAAAAGTGTGCATCCCCATGCCCACCTCCAATTCCTTCTTGCTGTGGCTCCAGCTCTGGAGGCTGCTGCAGCTTTGGGGGAGGTGGCTGCTGCCTGAGCCACCACAGACGCCGCAGGCCCGACTGCCACAGACCCCAGAGCTCCGATTGCTGTGGCAGTGGCAGCAGCCAGCAGTCTGGGGGTCTGGCTGCTGCTGCTCCGGAGGGGGCTGCTGCTGACCTGGACCAGGAGCAGCACTGAAGGAATTAGTGGGCGAAGGACCCATTGCAGACTGGTGTTTTACCTCCTCCACTCTCTTGCCTTTCCTTTTTGCAGCCCCATCAATTGAATAAACACGCAGGTTTGCTTCTCATCAACTTCAGGCCTTGAATTTGCATTATTTTAGCTTTATGTCAATATCTGTATTTCTCAGATTGTTGAAAAATTGTCTGACGTGCTTTGCAAAAATAAATTTACTCTCAAGTAATTTTCAAGTCCCAGTTTGATGGTGGTTTATTCCACTTCTCTTCACTTTTACCTAAATCTCAATCCTTTTCCCTAGATAGATAGATTTATTGCTTTTACTGGAATAGAGAAAAATCAACCAATTAAACTTTAATGAATTACTTATTTGTGTACACATACTTTCACGAAAATCTAAAATTCTGCAGTATTTGTGAAAACAGTAAGTAAGGATTGATTAGAATTCCAAGATAAACCTAACTTAAATTAAAAAAAAATAGTGGTGAAATAGCCAAGTCACTAAAGTTGTTTGGACAGAAAAAAATCTAATTTACTTAAGTTAAAAAAATGTACTTACTGTTCCATACATTTTCTAAAGCAATATTCTCTTTCTCTCTGTCTCTCTCTGCCTCTCTCTGTCTCTCTCTCTCTCTCTCTCTCTCTGTATGTGTGTGTGTTTAAAAGATTAACATTAAGAAAGGAGAATAGCATCACATCCATTTGGTAACCATGTAGAAAAGTGTACTAATTTTTGTAACCGTTCTTATTAATTGTGTTGTGCACATACAAGAGTCTGGTTAAGTAAACTTCTATTGAGTCCCAGGTTTCTTTTTTCGAGAAGCCTATTTACAGTATCCAAAAGTCAGAATTGGAATTCAATGAAATATTATTTCCCTTGCTCTCTCCACTCTGTCCTAAAGGTAAGGAGCCCCTTGTTACAGAGCTCTGCTGACTTAGAACTTTCTCTGAGGCAGACACATTGGTAATGATAGGTCACAAGTTGCAGACCTGTCTTAGCCTTGTGGTCATGCAGGAAGTTCAAATGATTTCACTGGGAGAAAGTGCAGACTGAGGTGGGCATCAGTGTGCACCCTTGGGCCTTTGCAGACCGCTGTTGAAATAAACTTGGTTTGTTGTTGTTCCTGCTGTTGTTCTTGCACTTACCACCAATTGAAATTACATATTTATTTATCTTTGGTTGTTAAGTGCCTCTCACCTTATCCCCGAAGAAGATTATACTATAAACCATTTATTATATATAATGTATATGCTTCAAGATGTCATTGTCTGGTCATGAAAACAGAGACCATTCTAGCCACATTCGAACTAGTTTAAACACAGAAAGATCTAATGCAGGGAATTTGTTAGAAAAGTCTTGGAGGGGCTGAATCAGTAAAAGTGGTACTCAGGGATTATCCAGAGATCTGGAAGAATTTGGGGCAGGACGTAGGACTTGCCAAATGGCTGTGCTGGCTCAGAAGAACACTGGAAACAAAACTGTCATTCTTGCCGTATTCTCACAGACAGCAGTCAGGTGTGACAGCTCCAAGATCACTCTTTGAAATTCTGGTTCACTAGTCCCCAGAATGACGTATTGGGATGGGGGAAAGGGTGGAGACCAGTGGTTTTGGAGGTCAGAGGCTGGTGTGGCAGGTCACAGGCTTTCTGGGACATAGCCCATCTGAAGTGAAGAAAGAGCCCTGTTCCTCACCCTGTTCCCCTGCTCTGGTCGCTGTTCAGAACCAAACGCAACTGTAATGACTGCAAATGGTTGATGGGGGATAAGAAATAGCAACACCAGCAAAACTAACCAATATTCAGTTAGCATTTACTCATGTTAGGCACCTGCTTTATCTCACATTAACATTTGTTTGGTCTGTTTATTCTAATGGTATTTATTAAGTGCCTATCTATCTATCAAGTGCAGTTTTAAGATTTGAGAATATACTTGTGAACAAAACAGCCAAAAATTTCTTCCTCATTGAACTTATTCTAAGAAAAGAAGGCAGGTGACAAACAAAATGAATTAAAAAATATATATTATTCACGCAACCGACAAATATGTTTTGAGTGCACCAAGTATTATGTATAGTAAGGCACTGTGGACAGAGCAGTGAACAAAAGCAATGAAAGTTCTCACCCAATAGGGTTCACATTCTGATGGGACAAAATGAAAAATACTTGCATACATAAAATATGTAGTGTATTAGATGAGGATAAACTCTAAGGAGAGAAATAAGGTTGGAAGAGGGACAGGGAGAGCAAGTAGGTATGGATTATAATGCTAAATGGGGTCACCAGTGAAGGGTTCACAGGAGCCACATTTGAGCAAAGACTTGAGTGAGAAAGTCAGCCACGTGGGCATCTGGGGGAACAGTGTGGATAGAGAAGAAGCAACAGCAAAGGGCCTGCAGTAGGAGTGTGCCTGAGCATCAGACAAACTGCAAGCGGACTGGTGCGGGGCCAGAGTGAGGGGAGAGGATGGGACACGAGATCAGTGAAGTACAGGGTATAGGGTCCAGTCCATGCATCCCTTTTGAAAGCCTTTTTAAGGACTTTGGCTTTTACCATGAGCAGAATGAGCATTCATTCGAACTTTTTTGAGCAGAGGAATGACACGCTCTTACTATTAATGTCTTCATTTTATAGATGAGAAAACAGCTTCAGAATGTACAGCTAATTATCTAAGGTCACACATCTTGGAACCGGCAGAGCTATGACTAGGACTGGGACTGTCTGAAAGGAGATATGAAAAGTTCAGCTGGTTCTTTGGGTGAAGGTCTTAAAGAGGTTGAAATAAAGGTCAGAATAGGCCATTTGCACAGAGAGGATGGATAAAATAGTTGAGAAGGGTCCACAAGGGGACATAATCCAGTGGGTTCTACCTGTAAAAGTTTTCTGTATCCCTTTACATCTTGAAACGAAAAGATGAAGAGACAACTTCCACTGAAAAGCCAGGAGGTGGTTGTAAGATCAAAAGCAATGAAACAGTTCTACAACACTGTAGGTAAATCTGAGGGACTAGTTACCTGGTGTATGTTATAAAAGAATAAATGGGTTAGGGAAAGGCTGGTGGACATTCAAGGCCTACTAGTGTGGGCCATTCCAGGAGAAAGAGAAGTATCTGGACATTGATATTCACTGACCTCTGTGATCAAGAGGGCTTTGGTGCTGTCTTGCTGTGTCCCCAGCACAAACAGCTCATGTGACTCTGAGCTAGGTGGGGCTTGCATTCTCATGTTTGGATGACCCACACATTTGCACACAGTGGGAGTCCTGTATGACTTTTCCCCTCCATATGTGAAAACCCTCTCTGCTCCATAGAGGATGTCCTTTAGAAGATGTTCCTTGGCTCTTCTTGTGGTAGTCTGGGTGGAAGTGGCGAGTGGGAATGGAGGTAAGGAGGAAGGCAGGTGAGGGAGCTCCCTAGAAAGCCAGCTCAGTGTCCATGTGTGGTTATGGAACATGTCCTAGATGAGATTGAGAAATTCCTGTCTAGAGTCGGCTCCTGCCTGGCTGTGTGACCTCAAGCAAGTTTCTTCCCTTCTCTATGGGCCTCAGTTAGAATATAGGGGCTGCCCTCTGTCCTTCATTCTGTGGTTCTACAACAGAATCTCCTGATAGTCTAGGAAGAACCCCCAATTATCACAGCAATATCTCAGGGGATCTCTGGTGCAAGCCTTGGAGCTAAGTCTAAAGCAGACACGCATAGACATAAAATCTAAGAGTGGACATCACTGGTCTCAGACACAGTAGAGAGATTTCTCACTGAGTACCAACATTCCTGTGTACTCCCTCTCTTCTGTGTATGGCTTCTCATTTCTTCCTCCTTCTTGTCCCCAGAAGGGGAGGGACCCAGATTGTCCCCATTCCTTGATCAGGAAAAGTTCCTAGGATGAGAGGAGACCCAGAACATGATGTCAGAGAGCAACATGTCTTTTTGGGCACCTCCCTGTCTAATCCCCTGATCTGGGTTAAATTCTGAGTCTGGTTCACACACTAAGGGGCCCAGCTTCAAATGTATAGTGAATGCCAAGATTCATGGATATTGGTGCTGTAAGGGATCTGAGAGATAATCTAGTATACAGTTCCTGACGGTAAATCCCAAAAGAAGCTAACGGGGGGCACTACAGAGGACTTGTATTATTTTATTTTATTTTAATTTCTAGAGATAGGGTCTCCAGTGCAGTGGCATGATCATAGCTCACTGCAGCCTTGAACTCATGCGCTCAATCAATCCTCTTGCCTCAGCCTCTGGAGTAACTAGAATTGCACGAGCCACTGTACCTAGCTTACAAAGATTAGCCCATCTTTCTAAGAATAGCAGCCCATTAGGCTGTATGACACAGGTACTCAATTGCATTCTGGCAGGGGCCAGACCCCATGACCTATTTTAGCACTTTCTTCCTTGGAGATGATTCTCTCTGCCCTACTACTCTGGACTAATTTTCCATGAATCCACAAGTCTCTGATTCTATCAGCTTGTATCCAAAGAGATAAATGTAAGGGAGGTTCTGGGAGCAGATTTTTGGGATAACCCTGTGAGTCATCCTGGCACTTGCACCAGTTATCTGACTTCTCCATGCCTTGCCTTCCCAGCCTATACAATGGGTGGGGCACAACCCACCCACCTGTTTTGGTGGCACATAGATAAGTTGTCTCTCACCAGGTATGCTAGTACTGCTTGCAGATGTCAAACCCATTAGTGAGAGCTTGACTCCATGCAGCAGGAAGTGAGCCAATCAGAGCTCACAGATGGCATGAGATGCACAGATTGGCTAACGACAGGAAGGCACTGACCATGTGGAGGAAAGAGGTCAGTCTGGACTGTGCTGTCAATGTAAAGCATCCCCATTCATTCATTCACTCATTCATTTGTTTAGTCAGTGTTTCCCAGGTCCTATGATGATATATGGTGAATATGTCCACAGTTGACAACTCTTGAAAATCATAGCCTCGTGGGAATAACTCCATGGAAGGCTAGGTTGTGGAAGTATACATTTCCCTTGTAGAACAGGCTCCTACAACCACAGAATATCATAGCCAGAAGGGGTCTCATCTAGCCTCTTTGCTTTAGATTGGAAGAGAAAAGGCCTAGAGACACCAGGGCACTGTGGAATCACAGGGTGGGGCGGTGGCACAATCAGGATAAGGGTCCAGGTCTTTCTATTTGTGCCTTGAAATGTCTGTCTCCAGTTTTGTTGACACACCTTAAAATGACTGGTCTTCTAGACATTTTCTTCTCCATAAAGTGGGGATATCCCATCCTACATACAATGCAGAAGACTTCTTAATGACTGCTTGTATGTCGGTTGACTGAAAGGTATGGTTCCTGAAGCATCATGGATTGTAACACCAGAAGCAGCATGTTTTGGCAGAAAAACAAAATTTGAAGTCTCTTTTACCTGGGTTCAAATTCTGGCTCTATCACTTCTAACTGTGTGAGCTTGGGCAAGTTATTTTTTGTTTGGGACACTATTGTGAGAACCAAATTTGATGAGCTATCCCATGCGGTGTCTAACCCCAAAAAGAGATTGTTCCTTTTCCTTTTACTCCATAAAACATTAGGTCTGGGGATGCACTGAGGCAGGACACTTAGGAGAGCAGAAGTGGAATGGCCTGGAACCACATCCCTTCTCATTTACCCCTCCCTTTGGGGAGAGGGACTGACTGGTGGGCTTAATGGTGGAAGCTGTGCAGTAAGACAAGCTCATCAGAGGCAGGAATGACAGGAGGAAGCAGGACACCATGCCTGAGGACACCAAGCCAGGACACCAAGCCTGAAGCAGAGTCTCCCATCTTGCTTCTTCCAAAATGTTCAGGATCAGAGAGGCATCACACTACCTGACTTTAAAATATACTACAAAGCTATAGTAACCCAAATAGCATGGACTGGCATAAAAACAGACACATAGACCAATGGAACAGAATAGAGAACCCAGAAATTAATCCATATATTTGCTAGCAACTGATCTTTGACAAAGGTGCCAAGAACACACAATAGGGAAAGAAAAGTCTCTTGAATAAGTGATTCTGAAAAACTGGGTATCCTCATCAAGAAGAATGACATAAGATGCTTATCTCACACTGTATATTAAATCAACCGAAAAATGAATTAAAAATGTAAATTTAAGATTCAAAACTATGAAATTGCTAGGAAAAAAACAGGGGAAAACCTCCATGACATTGGTCTGGGCAATGACCTTTTGAATATGACCTCAAAAACATAGACAGCAAAAGCAGAAATAGACAAATAAGATTAAATCAAGTTAAAATGCTTCTGTACAGAAAAGGAAATAAACAACAGAGTAAATAGACAACCTACAAAATGAGAAAACATTTGCAAACTATACATCTGATAAGGAGTTAATATCCAAAATGTATAAGGAACTCAAACAACCCAATAGAAAGAACACAAATATCCCAATTAAAAAATGGGCAGAGGATCTGAATATACATTTCTCGAAAGAAGACACACAAATGATCAACAAATCTAGAAAAAAATGCTCAATATCACTAATCACAAGGGAAATGCAAATCAAAACCACAATGAAATAATACCTCACTCCTGTAATAATGGCTATTATCAACAAACAAACAAACGAAAATGACGACAAAGATGTAGAGAAAAGGGAACTTATACACCATTGGCGAGAATGTAAGTTAGTGCAGCCATTATGAGAAACAGTATGGAGGTGTCTCAAGAAACTGCAAATAGAACTATCACATTATCCAGCAATCTCACTATTAGGTATTTGTCCAAATGAAAGAAAATTAGTATATCACAGGGATAACTGTATTCCTATGTTTATTGCAGTGCTATTTACAATAAATAGCAAACACACAGAATCAACCTAAGTGTTCATCAGTGAACAAATGAATAAAGAAAATGGAGTATGAACACACAATGGAATACTATCCAGCCATAAAAAGGAATAAAATCCTGTCATTTCCAGCAACATGGATGGAACTGGAGGTCATTATGGTAAGTGAAATTAGAAAGATAAAAGATAACATGTTGGCAAGGATGTGGAGGAAATAAAATCACACCATTGGTGGGAATGCAATTTAGTACAGCCATGTGGAAAACAGTATGGAGGGTCCTCAAAAATTAAAAATAGAACTGGCATATAATCCTTCAATCACACTAGTAGGCATATATCCAAAGAAATTGAAGTCAGTAACGTTGAAGAGATATCTGCATTCTCATGTTTATTGCAGCACTATTCACAATAGGCAATAAAAGGAATCAACCTAAGTGTAAATCAAAGGATAAATGGATGTTTAAAAATGCTATATATACACAAAGAATACTATTCAGTCATCAAAAGAAGGAAATCCTGTCATTTGTGAGAAGGTGAATGAACCTGGAAGACAATAGGCTAAGCAAAATAAACCAGGCATAGATAGACATACTGCATGATCTAATTTATATGTGGAATTTAGAAATGTTGATCTCGTAGAAATAAAGAGCAGGGCGCTGGTTACCAGAGGTTGGGGTGGCTGGTAGGCGGGGTTGGGGAGATTTTTTAAAGTATTAAGGGGAAGACTTTGCAAGACCTGGCTTGGCATGGGGGAGGGTCTGTGAATTAGTGGGTCTTTGCATCCTCTTTGTTTAGGAAATGTAGAAGCCTTAAAGCCTATGGGTCCTGGGAAATGTGGGGACCTATTATGTACAAATACAGTAGAACCATTTACCTGAGAGGCCATAGAGGCCACAGTAGAGCCTGCACTGGCTTATCTAAGGAATTGACATTTATCTGGACCAGTGCTAGGCTTAGGCTCAAGGCAACCTTCTTCAGTGGGCGACCTGATACAGCTCAGTGGAGGCAGCATGGGCTCTGGAGCTGGATAGGTTTGGGTTCCAACATCACTCCATTACCTACTGATGGGATGACCTTGGTGAAATAGACCTCTGGGTCTCAGTTTTCTCTTATGTAAAATTGGAGCTAATGAAGCCTGTCTCATAGAGTTATTTCAAAATCAAATGAAATAACACAGGCAAAGAGCTTAGGACAGTATCCACCACATAGTAAGTGCTCAGTAGATAATATTCCCATCTCTCTTTCTACGTCTTCTGCATTGTGGAAAAGAGAAGAGGCAGGGATTCAAGAACAATGCCATGTTCAGAAATAAAAGGCAACATATTGTAGTGATAAAGATCATGATCTATGAAAGCAGATTGCCTGCATCTGAGGTCTGGCTTCCTTACTTACCGGCTTGTGATGATGGGTAACTCCCTTAATGTTTCAGGGCCTCAGTTGTGTCCCTCTGTAAATGTACTTCCTCATGAATTTTTTGTTATATATAAAGTATTCAAATAAACTTTAGATTCTATTATTGTTGTTGTTGTTATCACACAGTGTTCATTTGGCTGAAATTTTCCCTGCTCAGGGTTCTTTGGAATTGAAGCCTGGTGGTAAGGTCCTGAAAGGTAAGAATGGGGGAGCCTAAGGGGCATGAGAAGGCTGAAGGGAGGCAGTCTAGACCCCAGCCTGGAGCCTAGGATCATCAAGCACCCATTGAGTTTCCAAATGAACCTAGAATAACCTGATATTCCACGAAACAAACCATTTCTTGGAGGTGTTGCAGTCATATTGGGCCAGAGACCACTGGGCCAAACTGCTCAGCAACCTAGACCAGCAGAAGTCACCTTGGAAGCCCACAGAACACTCAGTTAGGCTGACTGAAGTGAAGTGAATCTATAGTTCAGTTCTCAATTTTTCACACACTGTGCCAAAAGCTACACTTAGCTTTAGATTAGATTCTCAATTTTAGTTAGATTATCTAAGCTACACTTAGCTTTTGGCACGGTGTGTGAAAAATTGAGAATCTAACTATACCTTGGATAAGTCCTTGAAGACTCAAGTGACCTAGAAACAGCTTCATTAGAGACAGATCACATAGGCATCACTCGTAACTTCTAGGAAAAGGAGACTGACTTGTTTCCTGAAGATGGGAACAGGAATCATTTACCTAGTGTTTGGGAAAACCCAATGTCAAGCACAGACATGCCCTGCCTCTGACTGAGGAGCCAGGCATACTGGGGAGGAATCTTGCCAATGCAATGCCAGCCCTCCTCCTTGTGATCTCTGGTGCTTCATTTAGATGCCATTAAATTGCCTCATTGCTGCCCTATAAAAGGTCTCCCCACCTGCCAGTTTTTCAGATCACTGGCTTCTTCCAGTCTTATTCCTATCAGCAAAGAGGGTAAGTCTCTATACTGGATAAAGACATGGTGAGAAACAGAGCCTTGGTGAAGCTGGGGTGAAATGAGAGCTATGGGATGGAGGGTGAGTGAGGACTAGACACTGAGGAAATCTGCTGAAGGAGGCTGAAGGCAATGCTGGTGGGAAACTTGGAGCCTCGGGTGTGAGAGGAAAGGGAGGGGGACAAGATGAGCTGGTATTCCTGTGTAAGAAGGGACTTTAGAGAACTGGCTCCCCATCCCCTTAGCTGAGTGTGGTTGTGCAGTCCTCTCTTGGGTCCATGGGCTAATGAGGCCAACTGATAGTCCAACTGGTTCGAGGAGCACGTGGTGGAAACCTGCTCAAATTTAGCCTTGTTCTTTGCTCCTTACTGGGCACAGCTTGAGGCTCATGTTGGCTCAGGGTCCATTGACACAAATTTGCCTTTACTGGATATTCCTTGTCTGGGCAGGAGGAAGAGGAGAAGTCACCCTGGAGAGAATTGGTGGCAGGGGGCAATCACCTAGGAGCAGCAATTTCCAAAGGGTAATTCACAATGCAGACACTGAAGTAAGATGAGGGGAGGCTTGGAGAGTTGGATAGAAACACAGGCAGCACCATTTCAAGCCTCCATTTCCCAATATAGAGACTGAGGCCCAGAGGTGAGCGATGACTTGTACCAAGCCACATAGCCAAGTACAGGCACAGGAGGAGAGATGAGAGTCCCTGGCTCTGAATCTACCTTCTGCCAAGTGTACAGCCTCTGGATGTCTGCAACCTTCTCAAGAAAGCCCTGCTTGCAAATCACTGTATTCAAAGGGGATGTTGAAGGTTTCCCCTAGAAACCTTCCTAGTTTTGCAGTTCTAACGAAACCTTTCTTTATAGATTTTGCAAAGCCGCAGAACAATGTGTGACCAGCAGAAGCAGCCACAGTTCCCTCCATCTTGTGTGAAAGGTTCGGGACTAGGGGCTGGGCAGGGTACCAATGGTGCCTCTGTGAAATGCCCAGTTCCATGCCAGACCAAAACTGTCTGTGCGACGGGCCCTGCTCCATGCCCCACTCAAACCTATGTGAAGTACCAAGTTCCATGCCAGACTCAAACCTACGTGAAGTGCCCAGCTCCCTGCCAGACGACCTATGTGAAATACCCAACTCTCTGCCAAACCTATGTGAAGTGCCCAACTCCCTGCCAGACGACCTATGTGAAATACCCAACTCCCTGCCAAACCTATGTGAAGTGCCCAGCTCCCTGCCAGACGACCTATGTGAAATGCCCAACTCCCTGCCAAACCTATGTGAAGTGCCCAGCTCCCTGCCAGACGACCTACATCAAAAGTCCAGCTCCCTGCCAGACCCAGACATGCTGTGTCCAGGGTGCTTCTCCTTGCCAGAGCTATTACGTTCAAGCTCCTGCAAGTGGCTCAACCTCCCAGTACTGTGCCCCTGACCCATGCTCTGCTCCCTGTTCCACCAGCTACTGCTGTCTGGCTCCCCGGACCTTCGGGGTGAGTCCCCTGAGACGCTGGATTCAGCAGCCCCAGGACTGCAACACAGGATCGTCTGGCTGCTGTGAGAATTCGGGAAGCTCTGGATGCTGTGGTTCTGGGGGCTGTGGCTGCAGCTGTGGATGTGGCAGCTCTGGGTGCTGCTGTTTGGGAATTATCCCCATGAGGTCCCGAGGTCCTGCATGCTGTGACCATGAGGATGACTGCTGCTGCTAAGCATACGACAGCTCAACTCTGGAATGCACTGCCCCGCTACCCCTTCCGGAACACACACCAGCTTCTGGCCCCCTTTCTGTTATTGCCGGTGAGGTAGAACCTCATCACTTCGCCTCTGTGCTTTGCTTCTCTACCAAGGCAGCCTGCCAGAGTTAGCGCAATCCCCAAACTTTGGCATGAATAAAGCTGTGAATGCAATTCATGGTAATTTCTGTCTGTTTATTTGGTCCATATTTATGCTTTTCTATCAGGCACTCTTCTGCATCTTTCTCTTCTTACTCTTGTTTCTCAGCTAGAGGAAAGATCTTCATGAACATGAACAAGTGGACTGAGCTGGTGAAATCCCAGCCTGGGAGCCCCATGCCTTCTAGAACGCTGTGAATAAACTTTCCCATGCAAGTGAGAAGCATCTGATAATGGAGATTTGAGGGTTGGGGCTGTTTCTGTGCTGCCCTTTGATGAGTCTCAGAGCGGGGTTGATCATGAAGAGACTCTCATCTTCCCGGGTGTTGGAGGGATTGTGAAATTGTATCCACTCAGGAGTATCACTGGACCATGTACCTACCACTGTGCAGAGGGCTGGAACCCATGCAGGACTTTATAAATTACATTTTCTCATCTGACAGGCTTGCTCTCTTGAAACTATAGGTACCAACTGGGTCCAAGAGGGAAGTACCAACTGGGTCCAAGGTTTCAAGGCCTGAGGGAAGAGGCTAGGAACCCCACTGAAGTGGGTAGCTATTCACCAGGTCAGTCTAGGTAGTAAGTGAGCCATCTCCAAAGGAAGGTGAATCTTGTGTGAGGGGCTTCCGGGTCCCATTCTGGGCCCCTCATCCTAGTTAGCTCTTTCTTCTCCATCGCTTAGCTAGCTCTAGAGAATTTGGGGTGGAATTCTGTAACTAGAGATTCCAAAATACACACATTAAAAAATAGAGGAGTAACAAGTGTTTACAACAACCCCACGAGGCCTGGCTCATAGGAGACAAGATGTTTGGTGATGCATAAATGAATGTATAAAGGAATGAATGAAAAAGAGCAGGGAATCATGTGTTTGTTTCTAAACTGTCTCTGTGGATTAACCCTGGACACTAGCAGAAGGTTATCTTGACTACTCTGCTGCCTTTGAATGTCTAAACACCTGTAGCTCCACAAACAGCACACCATCCCTTCATCCAAACTCCCTAAACTTGCAGCCCAGTCACTGGAAACCCACTCAGGGATGGAACTGCTTTGGCCAGGGCCACACTTCCCTCTTGTACCAACTGGGTCCTGCAGTGTAGGAGGATGGGGTGCTGAAGTTCCCTGTGGTCTGGTCTCTTTAGAGAATGGTATCTGCAAAGCCCAACCCAGCACTGAAAATATTGTAGGGAATCCTCTTTAAAATCCAGTGCATACTTCTAAAAATCCCATTTCTATCCTTTTGAATTCTTTCATATTCCATAGCTGTTCATCAGCTTCTCACTAAACTCTCCCAAATGTTCTTAACATCCAGACATTGTGGCTTCTTTGATTTCTTTCTCTCCTTGCTCACTCTCCTTTCCTCCTCAATCCCACCTGGTTCTGGTACTGGTTATGTAAATGATTTGAGTTTTTCTGTCTCCCTTGTTAATTCTCTCTGTACTTACCCAATCTCAGTATTCTCTGCTCCACAGGAATTAACCAAGAAATAAAATCTCTCCTCTTTTCTCCAGCTGTTCTAATGCTCTTTCTAACTCACTCTACTGACTTTGTACAAGAGGGAGGAATGTAGTTGAAACCAAGAGCTAACCTGATGAAGCTCACCAAACTTAACCTGCTTTGCTTGCTTTTAGTTACTTACTTCTAGTTAATCTTAAAACCTGTGTAGCTAAAAGTCACACAGCTAAGCAATCTGCTAGCTTCCTTTTAGAGAACATCCCTGACACATAAGTTACCACGCTGATGGTCCCTTGTTGTTTGTTAAGAACTTGGTGTTGGTTGTTTTCTAGTTCAAGCTGAAACCACTGACCCTTCAACTGGGCCTGCAAGAATGCCTGAGAGGTGACCTTTTGATGTCAGAGGGTCAGAAGCTCCTCCCTCAGATTATGCTAATACCACCATTTTCTGAACATGTTTCTTATGAAGAGCCATGAAGCTCGACTATGCATGTGCAGGTCGCCACTTGCCTCACTGTTCCTCGCGTCCAGCTGCCTTTCCCCAGGCCCTGAACTACCTTGCTCCTCTATCCCATAAACATCTCTGAAACCATTAGAAAGGTGGATTTGAGATATGTTGGCTGTCCTGGCTTACAGTGCACAGGCAGCACACATCTAGTTCAGTAGCACAATTATAAAGCTCAAAGGGCAAAAATATAATTTTCTTTAATAGGGTGCATGAGTGGAAGAAAAAGTCAAGGAGCAAAAACCTACACATTAGTACATCTTAATTGATTGCATATCTTAGACTCTTCTGTTTTATTATATAGGATCATAATACATGTTGCCCTATGACTAGCTGTTTTCATTTAATACATGAATGTTGAACATAAATTTTGGTTAGTGCATATAGTTGTATCTTATTTTCTTTTGTTGTTTGGTTTTTAATATTTTCTTAGTGAGGTTGCTCAAAGATTTATCTAACCACCCCTCTAAATTGCCCTTTTTGATTTCTTTCTTTCTCTTCTGTTTTTCTCTCTGTCTCTGTTTGTCTCTTATTATTACTATATAAGTTGCTGTTAAGGCTTTTTAAAAATGTTTTCACATTTTCTATTGAAATGAAACACACTTCTAGAAAAGCATACAGATTATAAGTGTATTACTCACTGAACACACACGTGTAACCACCATTTGGACCCCAGAAAGCTAATGTCATATTGAAAACAAATAAAGTCTCTGTTTACCATGAACTAGGAGGCTGAATTTGGAGATATGAGATGGATTAGAGCAGAAATAGCTTTATATAACCCCAAACCTGTGCAGGAGCCCTGATTGTGTGTTAGGTGGATGTGCAGAAAAGACAATGTAAAAAGAAGCATCAGCCCTGAGGTCTAGGTCCTCCAGGCATCCAGGTGAGTTCTGAGAGCACCTACCAGTGACTCCAACATATAGCAGCATGACCTTGCTCTTACACAGTGCAGAGGACACTGAGCAGCCTGAGACCAGTGCTTGAGAAACCCTCAGTAACCTGGCCAGTGTGAAGGGTCTATAACAACTTTCTTGTCAGATTATAATCCATTTATCTAATATACAGTCATTGAACTTCTGTGTCATTCTGGGTACCATCTCTCTTGGTTTGGAGTTTACAGCAGAGAGGAAGAATTTTAAAAATCAAGTAATTCAATAAACAAATGAAAGTTGCATCTAGGACTAGAGTTATGAAGAAAGCGTTTCAAATACTCTGTAATATGCACATTTTACATGGTCGGGAAGATCAGAAAAGACTTCCCTGAGCAAGTGCAGCTTGACCCCAAGGTTGAGTAGGAGTTACTAACAAAGCAGTGATGGAAGACCTTTCCATGCAGAGGCAAGGGCACAGGCAGGGTCTGTTGCAGGGAGCGGGAGGGGCAGAGAACAACAAGTGTAAGGGCCTGGTGATGAGAGAGTGAGAATTGAAGCAGAAAGGGGCAGAAGTGCCTGGGGGCTAAGGGCAGCCTCAGTGTGGGGCATCCCAGCAGCCACTGCCAGGTTGCAAATAGGCCATGTGATTTGTGCTTTTTAAAGTTTAATTTTCTCTGCAGGAAAAAAAAAAATATATATATATATATACTTTTAGAGCATATAAAGGAGAATCTAAAACAATTGCCCAAGAGCATTAGTGTACCTGGTTCTCTCCTGGCCCTGCCATGCATAACTCCCCTCTCTGAGTCTGGTTTTCACGTCTGTGAGATGGCAGCTTGGGCCATAAGACGAGTAGGGTGCATTTCAGCACCAGCAGCAAGTGATCTTTGCCTCCCGGTACAAGGACTTCAGGGTCTCATTTTAAAACCGATGAGTTATGGCCTTCAGAATATTCAGTTTCAAGACATTTTTTGTTTAATCAAAAGTTCTACCATATTCTGTTTTTTTGTTTGTTTGTTTTGTTTTTTTGTTTTTGTTTTTGTTTCAGGTGACAAAGGATTTATTGGAAATGGAGTAGTCACAGATTTAAGTAAGAAATGGCACACTTGAATTTCAGGAAAAACAAACTGAGGAAATCACAAGGACTTCAGTTTCAGGAATCTGTGGCCTTTTTGATAAAAGTTGATCCTACAAATGTGACTCAGCTCCTACTAACATCAATTTCTGTGTCTCTCATTTTGACGTCAAATTCTTTTTTTTTTTTTTGATACTTTAAGTTCTAGGGTACATGTGCACAACGTGCAGGTTTGTTACATATATATACATGTGCCATGTAATCTTGATGCACTGTTTCTAATGTAAGATAATCCAAATTTCCTGGCTTTTTTTTTTTTTTTTTTGAGGTGGAGTCTCTCTCCGTCGCCCAGGCTGGAGTGCAGTGGCACGACATCTACTCACTGCAAGCTCCGCCTCCCGGGTTCACGCCATTCTCCTGCCTCAGCCTCCAGAGTAGCTGGGACTATAGGCGCCTGCCACCACGCCCAGCTAATTTTTTGTATTTTTAGTAGATACGGGGTTTCACCATGTTAACCAGGATGGTCTCGATCTCCTGACCTTGTGATCTGCTCCCCTGGCCTCCCAAAATGCTGGGAATACAGGCATAAGCCACCACGCCCGGCCAACTTCCTGACTCTTGATACCTCTACAATATTTATTGGAGGTTTAACAGTAAATCATTTAGAGACAATGACAAGTCCAAAACATGGAACGAAACCCCAGGGAAACTGAACAGAGATTCCTTGAACAGGCTGAGATGCTGCTATCCTGGGATCTACTGTGAATCTGCTTTCCCATAGTATTTCTGGAGTAGAAAAGTCTGCTGAGTAGAATCCTAACCCCACTTGCCTGGGTAAGATAGTTTTTATGATGATTTCTCTTGCAGGAAAATACTTCTGCCAAATTTCCTGAAAGTAAGGCTAATACCTGCAGAGAGACTTTGTAATATTTCACAAAATTACTAAATAAAACATAGTCATATACATCTAAACTTTTGTATCTTACATGTATATTATACATATATTGTGAATGTACAGCCAATATTAGTAAATACCCATAAGACAAATGACTCAAATCTGTTTATTCCTGACACCTAAAGGAAAAGACAGAGAATTGCCCTTTATTTATTGAGGGCCTACGATGTGTGCCAGGCACTGTGTTAGTCACTCCGCATGTGATGTTCTCCTTATCTGAACAATGGGAACACTGGTCTAAATTAGCCGGCAGGTTTTGGGAGAAGGCCAGTGTTGTCAGTGTTGTGGTAAGATCTGGACTTTTGAGTCAGACACGTGTATTTACTGACCCTATGACTCCAGACAAGTCTGTGGTCTCTCTGCTCAGAGAGATCGTGTCTTAAACTGCCTAAGATAATGCCTTCCACATAACAGGTTCATAATGTGTTAAGCCATTTTCCTATTCCTGGTTGGAGGTGCTCCGACAGGAAATATGAAATGCAACTTAGAGGCTTAGAGGGTGACAATCATATTAGATGAAAAGTATTAAGGGGATTTATGGTTTGGAATTTTTAGCTCTATGGTAAAATGTAGTGAGAGAAGGTTTTCATTACAGACAAAGTTATGAAAATGTGTAACCTGACATTACAAGTGACTGTTATCTCCCAGCTTCTCCTACCTCTGTTTTTATACCAGCTCTGCCACAAATTCTTTCTGTAACATTAAATAAGCCACTTCACCTATTTGCACCTCAGTTTCCTCTTCTGTAAAATGGGGAAGTTGGGTGAGACCATCACTAAGAGCCTTTTCTACCTCTAATACTCTGTAGCTCCCATTCTTTGAATCTTCCTCAAAGTTCAGAGAGAGTATCTCCCTAAGATACTAGAAATGGGGCAGTGGTTTTAGAGATCACCACTTGCACCCCATAATGGAGCATAAGAAGTGGGGCCCCTGAATAATAGCTCCTGGATTGGAGCCAGTGCTTGAGACAAAAAGGGGAATCTATACCGGGTCCTCAGACAGAAGTTGGCTTGGGAAAATGTCATGATCAGATATGTTTCTTTGTCATCTGTGTAAGGATCTCCACCCAGCTGATGGCAGCATATGGCCTGATTTAGCATGTCTGCTGTGTGAAACAAATGGGTGTTGGGGCGGGCTGGGCCACCGGGGGAGAAAGAGGAGGCAGGGTAGTATGTGCAGCACCAAAGGGCTGAGAAAGGCGGGCAGTGAGTCATATTCTCGGAGATCCTCATGACCAGCGCTTGTGCTCAGCTTACATGGACATTCTGCTGGGAGACCTGTTTGTCTTAACCTACTAGACTGGGCACCCTGCCTTGTTTGCTTTGATTTACCCATAGCCAAACACAGGATGGCACTCAATATATTCCTGTCAAACAAAGGAATAAATTTTCCCCTGTTCAAGTGTTTATGGAGATTTCCTGTATTGTGTAAATCCAGTCTAATTACTCAGGGAGCATCAGAAAGGACTCCTGGGCCTGGCTTCTGTGGATTTCTCAGACCAGAAAATGTCAACTAAACACTATCTACTGTTCATTGAGCCTGTCACAGTGCCAGGTCCTCTGACCACCCTGTCTCAGAGAGTACATCGTCCAATTCCTCACCCTACCCTGTTTTATTTTTCTTCCTAGACTGCTTTACTGCCTGATACTACATTATGTATTCATATATTCATTTGTTAATTGTTTTTTCTTTCCTGTTAGGATGGAAGCACCTTGATGCCAAGGGTCCTGTGTATCTTATTCATTGTCTGTATCCTCATGCCAAGAGCAATGTCTTGCATTAACATAACATAACATAACATAACATAACATAGCATAACATAATATAACATAACATAACAAATAGTTAATGCATATTTATCGGAAGAGTGATTAATTCTCATTCATAATCCAAGAGGTAGATGTAAGCTTTATCCTCATTTTACAGCTAAGGATAGCCTCCTAGGGTTAACTAACTCGCCTAAAACCACACGAATTGTTGGGTTAAGATTTTAACCCAATCTTACTTCAGAGCCTTAGTTCTCAATCAGTGTGTGTTTTTTCTCTCTACTTTAGAATGTAAATTCTACATAGGGAAGTCTTCTGTGCCTTCATGGCATTTGAGAATCTGCTTCCTATCAAATGAACAAAGTCTTTTATCTTCAACCTCTCTTCATTTTGTGCATCCTTTACTCTCCAGGTCTCCTTTTAAATACTACTAGTAATGATAACTGAAAACTATAAGGGAGGCTGGGTGCAGTGGCTCATGCTTGTAATCCCAGCACTTTTGGAGGCTGAGGTGGGCGGATCACCTGAGTCGCGAGTTCGAGACCTGTCTGGCCAACATGGCAGAAACTAAAAATGCAAAAATTAGCCAGGTGTGGTGGCAGGCACCTGTAGTCCCAGCTACTGGGAAGGCTGAGGCAGGAGAATCACTTGAACCCAGGAGGCAGAAGTTGCAATGAACTGAGATCACGCCACTACACTCACTCCAGCCTGGGCAACAGATTGAGACTTCGTCTCGAAGAAACAAACAAAAAAATTGCAAGGTAAAATCTACTTCACATGCTCTTTTTGTATTATACAGCAATCTAAAATCCAGTGTTCCATTTAAAAAGCAGCCATATGCAATAGTAAATATTTATAACTGCTCCATTATAACAGGTGAGGAAACGGAGGTTCAGAGAAGTTAAGTGAATTGATCCAGGTGACTAAGTATGTGGTGGGACAAAATCCAGAACGGGAGTTCTGTATGCAGATCCCATTCTTGTGTCTGTGACAGCTGGTGCCTCTTGGTTCCACTGTGTCCTTCTCTTTTCCTCATCCTTCTCTTCCTGGTCCCCCTGGAGCCTCGTGTTCCTCCTTGCATATTGCAAAAGAATAAGTTGCTCCTTCCATGACAGACTTCCTGAAGGCATGATTGACATCATCCCCATTATTGGGAACTTAAGTTCTGGGGATAAACCAAAGGGCTCTGGAAAGCCCAGGTTGAGGTGGGTGTGGCCACACATCTCAGAAGTTACCTGCCTGTTCACACACAGGACCACTCCTCACCCAGACCCTCAGGAAGGGTTTATATTTTCACTTGGTAACACGTATTGAACTCAGTGCTGGGTGTGGGGAACACCAACATGAGGAAGGCATCGTCTCTGCCTTTGAGGCACTCACAGTCTCCTGACTGAACCAGCATGTCAGATAACAAAAACAAAATGATAAACATAGCAAACAACAAGTTATGGGAAGAGAGGAAAGATGCTCAACATCTGCTGCAGGTCAGGACAACCTATGAAAAGTCTACTATGACATTCAAGAGATGAGAAGCTCCTCAGCCAGAGGAGAGTGAGGGGTCACTGACCTGAAAATGTACTTGTGAAAACAACTTGCCTAGGACACAAGTGTCTCCCAGCAGGGACGATTTGTTTTTGCTTCTGCCAGAGGCCAGAGGGTCTCCTCTTCTAGGACCACCTGTGACAAAGTCCACAGCGCGGGGTGTCTAGAGCACGGTGGCAAGCCTTCGCAGTTGCTTTCTCCCAGCTCAGCCTCCCCTGAGAGTGAGTCTAGCTGACTCCAGGGTGGTCTACTATTCAATTTTACACACCGTCAGGGGACTGGGCTCTGACTTCTGTCCTCATCAAGCAAGGTAAGCAAAAGGAAAGGCTGATTATGTTGATTTTATCTTTAGAGCAAAAGCCAATTACTATTCCATAGTTCCTATTTCTCTCATTTTCTCTTTAGTTTTTGCTTGGTAATTCCTATTCCTAACTAGTGTGAGTGTGTGTAAATGCATGCACACATGCATATATACAGTTGCACACACACAAAAGAGCTGGTTTTACAGAAATGCTACATTAGATATATACAGCAACTATGGAGTATATTTTTTTTAAAAGAACATTTCCATTTCCAGCAGTTTCATCTTTCATATCATTAAGAAAATAGGCATCAGGAAGCACTGTATCTTTAAAGATCTGAGCTACTTTCTCATGGAGATAAGAAAAAGAATCTACATATTTCCAGTGCCTATGCCCTTCTAATTATTATGCGTTTCCACATTCCTGGGCTAGTTCTGGGCCATTGGATGTTTGATGGAGCCATCTCATGACACACCTACGAGAATATTTATTGATGTTTACCATAGATTGCCCTTAAAAACCATTGAGGATCTAGTATGTGTTGGACATTGGCATGCTTTCCCACCATTTAACTCAATTATAATCAACATCTCCACAAAAGGCACTGACAGGTATCTTTTCAATGCCAGCAATCCTAATGCCAATCCCTTTGTAGTGTAAAATATATTATATAAAGTTTACCCTTCTAAATTCTCAGTGAGACAGAGTGAAAAGAGCACAAGCTTTGGAGTCAAATGCCTCTAAATTATAACTTTACTTCTACCACCTACTAGTTTACTGCACTGAGACAAGATATTTTAACTTCTTTGAGTTTTAATTTCTTCACTTGTGAAAGACAAATATTGTTATCAGCCTTGCAGTGTTATTTTAAGGACTGAATGACATTAATACTTGTAGACTCTCTGAGCCATTGTGGGCATTATTTCAAATAATGTTTTCTTGAAAAAGGTTTCAAAAACGTAAATATCACAATGTGTGTAACTTGTGCATCATTATCGTTAGCCTCTGAGTATTGTTGGAGAGTGCCATACATTAAACTCACTACAAAAATGAAAGTGAGTCAGCCGTCAGAAAAGAAGCACAGAATTCTAAGATTCAAACTATGCAGACCTATCAAGGTTTTCACTGTTACCCCAGGTCCCTAGGGTCCCAGGTTCACTAGAGAGGAGTACCCTAGAAGTGGGCACTGACTGGGGTGGCCCTGCTGCTCTGCGGGGTGGGGGTGATGCCCTCCGGTTTCATACCCATGCTTTTCCTGCCGTGCCCTGGCCATCACCAGTCAGGACGTCTGCTCTGCTGGACCCTGGGGTAGTGCTTCTCCTAGAGTGTGTATGTATATACATACATATGCTTTATGGGTGAGGTGAGCCTCACTCCACAACTTGAAGATTAAAATAGAGGCTGTGTGACAGGGGAAGGGAGTGAGGGGAGAGGAGCTTGCTAAGGTATCTGAGACTGGGAGTCAAAGATGGAGTTGGAGGAAGAAAGACAGAAATTAATTTACATTTCATGAAGCACACAGGAACTCTTCTCATGGGAATTTCTTGGATTTTTGTGCCTTGTATATTGTGTGTGATTTCTACAGCACTCTGATGGCTGCACATTCCTTCAGAATACAAAGGGCCCATGTACTTGCTTATGAAAAATAGTTATGTTTAGCGAATCAGCCTTCTTTCCTAAAGCCAAATTTTGAAGAAAGGCACTATGATTTCAATGTGTTCCCAAAAAGTTTTTGTGTTGGAAACTTAATCCCTAATGCAACGGTGTTGAGTGGTAGGGCCTAGTAAGAGGAAATTGGGTCATGAGGGCTCATGAATGGCAGAGCCCTCATGAATGGATTATGTTGTTATCATGGGAGTGGGTTAATTATCTTGAGAGTGGGTTGTTATAAAGTGAATCTGGGCCAGGCGTGGTGGCTCACGCCTGTAATTCCAATACATTGAAAGGCCGAGGTGGGAGGATTGTTTGAGACCTGTCTGGCCAACATAGTGAAACCTCTTCTGTACAAAACATTTAAAAATATTAGCCAGGTGTGGTGATGCACACCTGTGGTCCCAGCTACTTGGGAGACTGAGGCAGGAGGATCACTTGAGTCCAGGGTATTAGGGCTGCAGTGAGCTGTGATTGTGCCACTGCACTCCAGCCTGGGTGACAGAGCAAGACCCTGTCTCGAAATAAAAATCAAGTTGGTCCAGCCCCTGGTGACTCTGTCTCATGTGCTCTCTTCTGTCTTCCATATTCCACCATGGGATGACCCTTGGCAGATGTGATGCTGTGCTCTTGGACTTCCCAGCCTCCAAAAATATAAGCCAAATAAACTTCTGTTCTTTATAAATTACAAAGTCTGAGATACTCAGTTATAGTAGCAGAAAATGAACTAAGAAGAAAAACTGCCAGAAAAGAGTTAGGGTGGTAATGTTGTTTTATGGTTTGGGAGTTAGCATGCCAGGGTTTAAATCACTAGGCCACTAATAACTCTCAAACTTTGGGCAAGTTACTTAACCTCTTTTTGCCTCAGTCTTCACATGTCCCGAATAATAGACTGGATGCAGTGGTTTATGCCTGTAATCCTAGCACTTTGGGATGCTGAGATTTGAGAATCACTTGAGCCCAGGAGTTTGAGATCAGCCTGGGCATTATAGTGAGATCCCATCTCTGCAAAATATACAAAAATTAGCTGGGCATGGTGACGCACACCTGTTGTCCCAGCTGCTTGAGAGGCTGATACAGGAGGACTTTGAGTTCAGGAGTCAGGGGTTGCAACAAGCTATAATTATGCCACTGCACTCCAGCCTGAGCAACAGAATGAGACCCTCCATCTCAGCAAACAAACAATGATAATAATTATTATAAATAAAATAATAAAGCTGATGATAATAATTATTATCACTATTTAGTATATAAGCTTCTGTAGAGACTAGATCAGATGTGTAACATAAAATGATTACAGAGGCTCTAGTGCACAGTAGATATTCCATAGATATTATCCTTAATTATTACTGCCTAAAACTGAGGAAGAGAGTGGGTCAGCCTTTGGAACAAAATGCTAAGAGTTCATTCAATCTAGTCATCCAATGTGGATACAGAATAGGAGAAGAGCTCAGAAGTAACTGAGTACCCACCTTTGCCCTCAACCTATTTATCTCTCTATTCACGTCTCTCTCAGACCCAGCTTCTCTGTAAAGCAGGTATGAATAGAGCTGTGTTCTTTCCTGTTAGAAGCCAATTCTTAGACTTGCTGCCTACCCTAGCAGGTCAGAAAGTGTTGCATATTTCCTGGATGCCGTGAATGAAGAGATCTATGGAAAAGGAATCTGTATTCTTTATTTCTAGGTGGAAATATCTGACCGTATCCCCTCAGTAAGAACAAACCGCTTTCTTCCTCAGGAATAAGGACAAAGTAAAAATGTTGCCCTGTGCCCTTCCCTTATTTCCCTGAGTCCTTATGTCCATGCCCTAATACAAATCCATATGCCTGCAGGTATCTTGAAAAGAGTCAAGCCTTCTTCATTGTTTAGGGTGAGGTGAGGAGAAGAATTCTCAATCCTTCTTTAAGACATACTCAAAATCTTTTTCTTTTTTTTTGTGACGGAGTTTCACTGTTGTCACCCAGGCTGGAAGGCTTGAGTGCAATGGCATGATCTTGGCTCACTGGACCTCCGTCTCCCGGGTTCAAGCGATTCTCCTGACTCAGCCTCCCGAGTAGCTGGGATTACAGGCATGTGCCACCATGCCCGGCTAATTTTGTATTTTTAGTCGAGATGGGGTTTCTCCACGTTGGTCAGCCTGGTCTCGAACTCTTGACCTCAGGTGATCTGCCTGCCTCTGCCTCCCAAAGTGCTGAGATTACAGGCATGAGCTCAAAATCTTAAGAAGAGTAAGTTGGGCCTCAGTATGTAAAAGAAAACCAAATTCATTTATTATAACTAGAATGTTTTTTATCATAGTTGACTTTTAAAATCACTCTTTTAGGTAAACTGTTCTACTTTTAATTGTGAGGTTGGCAAATACATAGTTTAGGAAGAAGGTAGTTCTTGGTATTATAAGAAATAAAGGGGAATACTCAGGTTATAATATATTTATTTGACTCAGTCATTGTCAATGGTTGTGTCCACTGAATTAAGATCATGCAACCACCACTGGTATCAATCTTATTGTAATATTCAGTAGTTATAATTCTGCTAAAAACAACTTTTAATTTTTTCAGCCCATAAGAAAAACTTTATTCTCTGAAATTCTGCAACATTTAGAATCATTGATTCAATTAGAGAGCAATGTGTGGTCCTTTAGTTCTATGTTGAGTGCAAGGAGATGTATATCTCTTTCTGAATTACCTTGTACAACCATCTCTTCTTCATTGTTCTCAAATTATTATTGTTCCAGTTATGGAGAAGTTTTTCCTGCTAGAATCCTCTTATTTTGCACCTCTCTGTGTCTCATTCTTGCACACTGTAGCTATCAGTGTAGATTTCTACATCTCTACATTCACCTGCTTATTTTCATTGCTAAGATTCTATCTCCAGTCACACCTTGATTTTGTAGAGAATGGTGGAGTACTTGTCTGTTTGGTCTTCTAGATGGTAAACTTTATAAGTACATCTTTGAAGATAAGTGTGGTTTCCAAGTCTCTCTGAATCTTCCATATTACCTGCTGCAATACTTTGCACATTAAATATGTTTAATAAGTGACGTAGAATGAGACACACCTAACCCTCTTTTTTTTTTTTTTTTTGCCATATGTAGTAGCTTCATAAATATTCACATATGGCCTTAGTTGAGTTCAACAAGAAAAACAGAACAAAATCAACAGTTCTAATTATATCAGGTAATATCATTTCTTTGTGACAAAGGAGCCTTACGAGGCAGAATAATCCCTATTAAAATACCAAAGCAGGTGAAACAATAATAATCAGTAGAGTAGTAAGAATAGTAGACGTAGAAGTTGGTACCACCTTTTGAGTTCTAGCTACCTGCATGGTCCTGTACTCAGTGCTTTATAGGTAATATTTCACTTCATGCTTACAGATGAGCAGAGAACTATGATCACTATTTTGAAGACAATGAAACTGTACCCTAACTGTAACTTGCTTAAGTTTGCACAACTTTCTCAAGAAGCAGGAATGTCAACTTAAGTCTCACTGTCTCACTGACCCCAAAACTATCCTTTTAAATTAATACTCTGAAATACTTCCCACTTGTTTTAGTCACCTCCCTGTTTTTTTTTTCTCTCTCTCTCTCTTTTTTTTTTTTGAGACAGAGTCTTGCTCTGTCACCCAGGCTGGAGTGCAATGGCACGATCTCAGCTAACTGCAACCTCTGCCTCCTGGGTTCAAGCCATTCTCCTGCCTCTCTTCCTCCCTAATAGCTGGGATTACAGGCACCCACCACCACACCTAGCTAATTTTTGTATTTTTAGTAGAGATAGGGTTTCACCATGTTGGCCAGGTTGGTCTTGAACTCCTGACCTCATGATCTGCCTGCCTCGGTCTCCTAAAGTGCTGGGATTACAGGCATGAGCCACTGTGCCCTGATCCCTCTTTTCTTTCAACCTCCTGTGTCTCTAATGTCAGCTCAAGCTTCTCTTGACCAGTGGTTTAATTAGGGTCAGTATCATCATCACTTTCATCAGTTGTCATTGGCTTTTAAGTAGCTTTTTCTTTAAAACCCCCTGCCCTTAAAATTAGAGCTTTTTATTTAAAAATTCAAGGACTTTTCTTAAAAATCAATCTCTCTGAACTGCTGTAGTTCTTTGAATCAATATCACACATCACATGGACAATTTGCCATTGTGAGCTTACTTCTACATATAGAAATTGTGATTTCTTCATCTTTAAAACATTCATTTTTCATCTATCTCTTAAACTCTTGGAAACAGTGATCTCTGCTTGTCTCTCCTGTTTCTTTCCAAAATTATAAGGCAGTTTTAGTCCTCACCGTGAAACTACTGTTTCCAATGTCGCTATGGATTCTATCTCCCTAGCATTTGGTAATGTGAGATAATGTTCTTTATTGAAATTTCTTTTCCCATTGTTTGTCAAAATGCCATGATTTTCCCTTTATTTTTCCAGCTATGTGCCTCAACTTTCTTTCTTAGACTTCTTAATTTTTACATTTCCTTTGCCTACCCACTAAAAGTTGGAATACCCCTAAGGTTCTGTGCCTTGTTCTATCTCTCATTTTGTCTTTTTGTTTTTTCTCTCAGCATGCATACTCTTTTTTGGTAACCTTCTCCACTTGCATGTCTTCGGTGGTTATTTAATTACCAAGGAGGCAGTCCAGTTTGTGTTAGGTGACACTCTTCTCTATCTGCCGATTATATTGAGCCCTGGCAAAACCCTATCACAGGATCGCTCTGTTCTGTTCTCTGAAAAAAAAAAAAAAAAAAAAAAAGCACCTTAACTACAATAGGAGCTCCTTAAGTTAGTGCTAACTCCTTATTCACAGCAATTTAACCATGTGTTTACCAACTAGTAGGTGTGAATCAATGTCAACTTAAATCCACTTATGTCTTATTTTATTTCCCTTCTCTAAAAGTATATACCTGTGGACATGCTCAATAATGCAATTATTCTAACTCTCAAGCACTTTCAGCCCCTACCTTCAACTCCCAAATAAAAAGTCTGTTAGAACTTCCGAGTTCAACATAATATCTGTCTCTATTCTAACTCATTCACATTTCAAGCCCCCTCCCTCCTCTGATGGCAATACCAGCCCTGCATGTGCCCACTGCCCTCTAGGGGCCATCAGGCTCCCCAAAGCCTTTACTTCCATGCTCACGTGGATTCCTCTAGGTCCACCTTCTGCCAACCTGGTCTCATTTCCACAGAGCTGTGCTCTGAAATAACTTATTTCTCAGGAATTATTATTCTGTGTTAGTGAAATAACACTATACCTTCCTGGGAATCTATCTTCATACAAGGGATTCTAAAAGCCAAGAGGCTGCATCATTATGACCTGAGTATCTGCCTCAGTGCTTTCTAAACATCTGCCTTCCTCTTTCCTGATGTTCAATCTTTTTCCTATGTTTATTGTGCCAGTTACTGTAAAAGCACATGGAATATGGAGGCTAACAAAACATGCCATACTTTCATACTGTTCGTAGATTGGACAGACATGTACAAAGACTTTAAAACCACCTTGGGGAAATGCTGTATGAGACCTGAACAAGAGTTCAAAATCACATGGTACAAAAACTTACAAATCTTTGTTTACACATTTGTATTCTGGGACGTCCTCAGAGCAATCTACATCATCTGTGTCATTGATATCTGGCAAAATTATGGTCCCAGGATAGACTATACATATTTATTGGAATAATGAATGAGTGACTGTATGAAGGTGGAATGGCTGGCTTGCAGCAGATCTATGGAGCATGTATGGAGTAGTCTCTAGCTTGTGGGATTCCTCTTGGCTCCTGTCCAGGGAAATCCTGGAGCCCTGGGGCTGGGAGTATGAGAAGAGTTCATCCTCTCTAAGGCATTGAAAGTGATTGTTCTGCACACACAGGATGTGCCTCATTCCCAGGGAGACATCAGTCTGGGATATAAGGCCTCCAGTGCCAGGCTCCTCAGTCCTTAGCCTTGTTAGTGACAGTCCTTGCTCCACCACTAACCAGGTCAGTGGTTTCCAAAGAAGGCTCTGTATGGTGATTCATGGGTGCCAGACAGGACTGCATAGAGAGAGGGCAGAAAAAGGCAGGGAGAGAGGAAGAAGTCACGTGGGTTTGGAGGGACAAGTGTGGGAATTCTTCAACCTGCAGTTGACCTAGATCTGGGCTTGTTTTTGTGTATCCTTGTTAGTGACAACCTCCCTCCACTTCTCTTGGTTTGCTAAATATGTGTCAGAAGCAGACCATGGAGCTGTGAATGTCTAACTTAGGGAAGGAGAGTAACAAGAAGAAATGCATCATGAGCAGTGGGGTAGAGGAAGAGGAGAAGGAACAAAGCAAGAGTAGTCACAGGAATTGAGGGGCTCAGGTTTACACCTCCAATCTCTTTCCTTCTAATCCCCTTCCAACAAATGTTCTTAGAGACACCAATCTGACTTGCAGAAGAATGATTATATCATCAAAGGATTGTTTCCAAACATATGACCAGCTGTGTTTCCAAGTTAGGAAGACTTTTATGGGGTAGATTTTGGAGCTCATGTGGAAAGATGGTTAGCATTTTTCACTGGAAAGAAAAAAAGAGAAAGAAACACAAGACAGAAAGCTTTTCTTGCACTCAATTTCATTTCATATCAGTTTCCAAATTCAATTTATGGATCATCTTCACAAAATAACTTGTTTGGGAGTGAGGATTCAATGAAATTCATTGTCTACAACATACATATCTGCCTGACATTTGTGCTAATGGCTTATGAAATTTCTCCTTAGGTTTCCTGACTTCCTCTCTAGAGGAAGAGGCTGAAATTTCACTAAACCAAATGACACTCAGACCACTGCCTAAGAATATTTTTATATAAATGAATAATTATTTTTACTTACACAGGTCATTTTAAGTGTTTTATGATGTCATTGAAAATGATATTTCATTGGTGATACAAATGAATTAGAAATCTATATATTATCTCAATAAAATTCTGGTTGTGTGACCTTGAAGTAAGTTATAACTTCTCTGTGCTTTAGTATAGACTTTGTAAAAAGAGGATTAAAATAGTTGCTTTAACCATAGGGCTGTTGTGAGGATGAAATGAGTTTAGGATAGCTGGGTGGTTTTCTTTCAACATCAAATGCATGTTTGTTTTCTGCACTAATTCTGCCTTCTTCAACACCAACTGAGTGTCCAACAATTCAAATCAATTCTGACACTAACTACCAGAGCTAGCACAGACACCCCAGGTTTAGGAGTTAGTCTCACAAGAGTGCCCCCACTTCAGATGCCAGCTGCAGATGGTTTTCCAAATGACTACAAACTCAGAGGTTCCCATGACCCCCTCCTCAGGCTCAATAATTTGCTAGACTGACTCATAGAACTCAGAAAAAGTGCTTTATCTATGATTACTGGTTTATTATAAAACAAATGAACCTCAGTAACAGTCAAATGGAAGAGATGCACAAGGCAATGTATGTACGGATATGAGGCACAGAGCTTCTAAGTCCTCTCTGGCCACACCATCCTTCCAGAAAATTAGTATGTTCTAGGTTGGTAGCCAGAAGCTTATGGAACCTGTCCTTCAGGGGTGTTCATGGAGGTTCCATATGTAGGCATGATTGAGTAAATCACCAGCTATTGGTGAGGTTGAAAGTTCCTACTCTCTAGTCATGTGTTTGGCCTTTCTGGTGACCAGCCCTCAATCTTGAAGCTCTCTAGGGAGTCCTTCACAAGCTGTCTTATTAGCATAAACTCAGGTGTGGCCTAAAGAGGCTTGTTATGAGAAACAAAAAGGGTTTCACTGCCAAGGGTTTTAGGAGCTGTGTGTCAGGAACTAGGAACAAAGGCCAAACACACATTTTTTATAATACCATGGCCATTATTGTAACACAAAGCCCTCAGGAATCCATTTATTTCATGCAGTGAAGCTCTTTTGCCATCACCATCATGGTTAAACTTACCTTCATCACTAACAAGAACATCATCACCATGATCATGGCCACTCCCATCAGTGACCTTGATCCTTTGAGCAAACCTCCCTTAACTGGTCCAGCCCTATTATTCACTTCCTTTGTAAATATTTGAAATTCTTTCAGTAAGTTCCACGTTTTTGACCCTCAATTGAATACTGCTTTATGTCCCAATAGTTTTCTGTTTTCTTAATTCTCAGGGGTGGTTTTCTCATATTTGTCCTTTCTAAGTCCTTATAAAGTTGTCTTCTAACTCTTGATTATGTATCACTTAAGCCCATTCATTGGTAGACAGATTAAATCATGACGTTTGCTCTAATTCTCTGAAATCAGATGTTCTGAGGTCACAATTAATGTCCAAACAGCCAAATGGAGTGGGCTCACTGGAACATTTGACAATGGGGATCATCTGGGTCATAGAGTTTTCTCTATCTTTAATAACAATGCACCACTTATTCTTAATATTTGCCTTGTCTTTGGCTAAGGCTGACCATTCTATGCAGTGTTCATACTCTTTCCTCACCTGCTGTCCAACTATGAAAGCCTGGGGTCCCGGGACCTCTTTGGTCCTAATGACTGTAGTGCCCTCCTTCTTGCTCCTGGCATCAGCCAGGTCCCTATTTCATGCTCCAGGCAGAGTTATGCGCCCTCCACACTCCAGTGGCTCTCAGGGCTTATCTAACAGAAATTATCTGTGTATTTCTCTGTCTTCCACACTGGCCTGTGAATCCTTCAGGAAAGGAATAATTATCCTTGTATATTGAATACTTAGTAGATTGCCTCTGCCAAGGTGGAACAAATTAACTATCCACCAAATTAAGTCATTTTGTCTCTAGTTTCAGATGTATCAATAAGGCAAGAATATAGATTTTCACATATCGGAGTATTCTCTACCCTTGTACCTCCCCTTAAAGCAAAGTCCAATGAACTCTCCTGTGACGAAATGGCAGCATTTGTTATTTCCCCCTCTACACCCCCACAGCTTCTCATAGCACTGACTCCACCATGACCCTATAATGCCTTAGGCTGTCTCCTACCCTCCGCTTCACTGCCCCTTGGATTTTCTTCCCTCATTGCTGACCTGAGCTTCACTGCCTTTCTTGACCTGCTTGTACATCCTCATGTTCCATCTGAATGGTATCCCTGTAGGACTGTTAATGGAATATTAACAGTTAATGGAGTATTATGGAGGCATTGAAAGATAATCACATCCAAGGGTCTCATTTAACCTAATGTGTTTGATTCTTCAGGGCACTTCTGAAGCCCAAAGAATGTTATCCTAAGATATATCCTCTGCCCATGTGTCTATAAAGCAGCCAGTCATTTGTTCTTTGATTCAGTCAGTCAATCTTTAACTCCTTTATTCCTCAAGGCTGCCCTCTCTGTTTATGGTATTCCTAGAGACATGAAGATGAATAAAGTCTAGTATAGATTCTGCCTTCAACATGTGGAAGAGCAGAAAGACATACAAATGGACGTGACATTGTCCTGGTGTAAAAGTTTTTAGGAGCCCATCGCTGGGTCATAGTGCCCTCTTACAGCACATAATAGAATGTTTCATAGTGCGTTGTTTACATTTATGTCCTCAAGGCAACTTGGCTCATATTTATGACAGAAGCATCTTACAAAACCAAAGCCCAAGACAGATAATACATATTTACAGAATTAATGAATGAGTGAATGCATGAAGGTGGAATGGCTGGCTCGCAGCAGGCCTGTGGAGCAGATACCTGGGTCATCTCTGGTTCCTGAGATTCTTCTTGGACTCTGTCCGGGGAGATCCTGGAGCCTCAGGGCTAGGAGTGTGACAAGAGTCATCCTGCTCCCAGGTTGTGAAAGTGACTGTTCTGCATACGCCAGCTGTGCCTCACTCCGAGGGAGACACCAGGCCCAGGATAGAAGGGCTCCAGTGCAGGGCTTCTCAGTCCTCAGCCTTGTCAACTATTACTGACAGCTCCTGCATCCTCCACTGAGTCATGTGAGTGCCTGGCAAAGACAGCTCCAGGGGTGATAGGACTGTATGAAAAGAGGGAGAGAAGAAGGCAGGCAAAGAGGAAGGCATCACTGGGGGCCAGGCAGGAGGGGAAGGATGCTGAAACCTACAGGCATTGTGGTTTTTAGTAGTACTGTCTTCCAATTTATTTATTGGAAAATGAATGTTCTTGGAAATGTCATCCTCCCATCAGAAATCCCTGAGATTAGGAGTCAGAAAATGACTAAACTACCTTGTTTCCCTTGGGGACAAGAAGGCTTATGTAGGGCTGACTTTGAAGGGCATGGAGGGAGAAGGCCAGAATACCTCAGCAGAGGCAAAGTGGACTGAAGTCAGGGAGAGTATTTATTAGACTTACTTTCCTCCAAATCAGTTTCCAAATTCCTTTGTAGAAGTTAGTTCATGAACCAGTTTTTTGTAGGGGGTAGGTTTCTATGAAATCCAGGAGAAAAAAAAATAGTCCTTGGTATTGTGCACTGATTTCTTTTTTTTTCTTTCAGGTTGACTGAACCTTTCCCAACATGTCTTGCCATTAAAACCAGCAGCAGTACCAGCCCCTTTTCCAGTGCTCTCCAAATGCTTCGCTTCTAAGTGAGGCAGCCCAGTGCCCTGCCCCATGTGTCCCTCCAGTCTTTTTCTGCTATAGCGTCAGCTCGGGGGGCTGCTGTGGCCCCAGCTCTGGGGGCTGCTACAACTCTGATTGGTGGCTGCCGACTGAGCCACCACAGGCCGTCTGCTCCACTGACACCAGACCTAGAACCCTGACTGCTGTGAGTGTGAGCCCATTAAGGGCTCTGGCTGCTGCCACAGCTCTAGGGGCTGCTGCTGACCTGGGCCCTTTCTGCAGAGGAGCAGTGATGGGAGGACCCAAATAAACATGGACCTCCCTTTCTGAGTTTTCCTCCCCTCACATTCTTTCTTCCCTTGTGGTATTAGAGATGCTAAGATAAACTCTTCTCAGAGGACTCAACCTTGTGTTCTGTACAAACTCCCTGAGCTCCTAACCCCATGCCCATGCAAAACCCCTCTGTGGAACATCAGATCCTGAGTCACATAAAATTTCTTCTTCCAGTACCACCTGCTCCTTGTTCTTGATCCTCACACACACATACTGCCTCCCCAGTAACTCTGCTCCTCCAAGCTGATTAGTGTTTTCCAGGAAAGGTGGCCCAACTCAGTCTCCAGACATCCCAGAAAACACAATGCTTTGTCCAGACAACCTCAGAGTGACCTCATCATGTAATCTGGAAATAGTACCTGCTTCCCTTCTGCCAGTCCCAGGGTTAGGGAATAGAAATGCCACATTTGTCAAGGGGAAGACACTCCTATGCTTATGTTGGCATTTTAATTTAGAGAAAATTGTAGTATTTATTCTGTTTTATTTTTATAGCATTCTTTGATACATAAACAAGAAAAACAAAACCAACAGAATTGAAAGATGAAGACAGAGATGTGGAGTGCCCACTGGGACCTTAGCCCGAAGCTCCAGTCTGTTTCCCTTTCAATCATACCTCATGTCACATGATCAGCCCGTGTGATTTCATACTCCAAATAATTCTGGCTCATTGTAAGCTGTTTCAGAAATGAGTATTTTTCCACTAGGTGGCATCATGATGTAACAAAAATGGCTATAATTAAGCAATAATAATAATATAATGGCAATAATGATAATTGCCTTTATTGAGGGCTTATTCATGGCTTGACTCTTCACATATCTTTTCTTTAGCCTTTACAACCACCTATGAGGCAGCTATTGTTTACATTGTATGTGTGATGAAACTAAAAAGGCTCAGAGAGAGCACGTGACTTGGTGTGACACACAGTTGGCTGGAGGGAAGCAACAGGATAAGTGCAGATGTGTCTGACTTGGAGGCCTTGCTGTTTCTTTGGGCCACTCAGCCTCCTAACTGCGGTTTTCGCTTCTTGAGATTCAAACAAGACAGTATTATGTCTAATGGTGCCTAGTGCTAGTATAGAGTCAATGACTCATTTCCTGTCTCTCTGCTTCTGCTCAGCTTCCCAACACCATCCCTCACAGGGCGCCCGGAGACTGGTCCTATCACACCTCCACCTAAAACAGTTGCTATCAGTGTAAGGACAAAGACCTGGTTCTTAAAACCAGGCACCAACTGGCCCCTTCTGCCTGCTGTCACCACACTGGCTGCTTTCAGTTCTGTGAAGATGCCATGATCCCTCCTGCCCCACACACACTCCTCTTGCACATGGAGTTCCCTTTCTAGCATGTTCTTCCCACTCCTTTGCTCCTGCTTTTCCTTCAGATCCCAGCCCCATAGCCGCTCATTCAGGAAAGCCCTCCCTGGCCCAGTTAGCTCTCCCCTGTTCTGTGCACCCAGCACTAGGGAGTTTTGCTGCTCTGTGGATCTCTCCTGTCAAACAGTAATCAAGGTTAGCATTGGCTATTTGTCTCTGTGACCCTTGGGTTTGTCCTGTTGACCAAAAGCTCATTCAGCACTGGAATTGTATTTAATAGTTTGCATATCTTACCACTGTCTCCACAGGGTATAGCATGGTGCTTCTTACATAGTAAATGCTTAATAAATATTTGCTGAGTGAATACTTGCATGAATGAATGAATGATTGAATCAGTATCCTTACCATTATCACCATCATCCTTTCATCATTATTAGTATTGAAATAATCTTTCTTAACTCTTCATATCCCATGGACACACATAAACTAAAAAATTTTGTAGTCTACCTAAAATTCAAATTTTTCTGAATCTTGTGTTTTTATTTGCTAAATCTGGAAATTCTACCCCGCACATTGGCCTTTTTATGCTGTGGGCTACCCAACTTCATAATTGGAGATTCACAGACCATCCTCTCACTCACTGCTTGACGTGTGTGGCTGTTTCTCCAGAGCAGATGGTAAAGTCTTTGGAAGGTAGTGCCTTGTCTGTGTATCTTTGTGCTTTCCTTATTAGGCTGTAAGGTCCCTGTGGGAAGATGCTGTGAATACATGCTCAGGGAGTGCTTGTGGAATAAATGATGGTGACTATTCTTAACCCAATGTGAGGAACCTGGTAGGTGATCTGTAAATAAGTGTTGAGTGAACTAGACTGAATAAGCTCCACTTCATAAACTAACATCTTTTCTATTCCAAGTACAGTGTCTGAGATAATGACTGTTAACAGGGAAGACCTTTAAAATGTAGTAATCACCAAAGGAAATACACTGTTTTCCTGGATTATGGGTTGACATCTTGTGAACACGTCAATGTAGGTGATTAGTATCCCCAGCACGCTTGGGAAAGATGCCTAACTGAGGTTCAAACAGAGACTGATCCCATCTTTTCGAGGTAATTATGTATGGCAGAGAGGTTGGATCTCAAGGAGTTTGTGATTCTATGGTTCATAAATGTAATTTAGGTTTCACCAAGATTTATAGATATATTCCCACAGACATGTGTGCATATATATGTGTGTGGATATATATATATATATATGTATATATACACTTATGCATACAACATATATGTATATGCACATATGTATACACACATATATAATCTTTATTGAGATAATTCACATATCCATTTATTTAAAGTATACAACTCAATGTCTTTAGTGTATTCACAGAGCTGTGTTATCATCACTACAATCTAATTTTAGAATATTTTCCTCACCCCAAGAAATTCTGTAGCCAAAGTAGTCACACCCCACTCCCCCAAGTCCTCTTTTCCATCTCTACAAATTTGCCTACTCTGGATATTTTATATAAATGGGATCATACAGTATGTGGCCTTTTGTGACTAACTTCTTTCACTGAGCATAACATTTTCAAGGTTCAGCCATGTTGGAGCATATATCAGAATTTTATTCTTCTTCATGATGAATTAATATTCCCCCATATAGGTTAACCATGTTGTTTATCCATTCATCAGTTGATGGATGCATAGGTTGTTTTCACATTTTGGCTATTGTGAATAGTGCTGCTTTGAAACATTCATGTATAAGTTTTTAAGTGGATATATGTTTTAATTTTGCTTGCATGGAATGTTCATTTTTGCTAGGAGTGGGATTAATGGATCATGTAATACTCTATGTTTAAGTATTTGAGGAATTGTCAAGTTGTTTCCCGCAGTGACTGCACCATGTCTATCCCCACAGCAGTGTATTAATGGTTTCAGTTTCTCCACATACTTCCCAACACTTGTTCTTGTCTATTTTTTCTGACTATAATAATGCTAGTGGGTATGAAGTGGTATGTCATTGTGGTTTTAATTTGTATTTCCATCATCATGACCAATGATGTTGAGCAACTTTTCATGTGTTTATTGGCTGTCTGTATATCTTTTTTGGAGAACTGTCTATTCATATCTATTGCCCATTTTTAAATTGTATTATGTTCTTATTATTGAATTTCAAGAGTTTTTACATATTCTAGATAAAAGGCCCTTTATAGATATATGAATTGCAAATATTTTCTCTTATTATGTAGGTCATCTTTTCACTTTTTAATGGTATCATTTGCAACTTGCAAGTTTTCAATTTTATTAAATTCAATTTTTCTATTGTTTTATTTATTACTTGTGTTTTGGTGTTGTAGCTAAAAAACCATTGCCTAACCCAATGGTATGAAGTTTTACTCCTATGTTTTCTTCTAAAAGTTTTATAGTTTTAGCTTTTACATTTAGGTATATAATCTATTTTGAGTAACTTTCTGTGTACGATGTGAGGAATCATATATTTTTTATCTTAATTTCATCTGTGTATTCTTACAGGCAACTGTGTATAATCTTATTGCACAAATTTCTCTTCTCATCTTCTATATGCATGCCTAATGACAATAGTCCATTTTCACAGCTTTATGTCTATTTCTTTCATTGTTCTTCCTCAATCTATAGTTCTGTCTCTCTTTCTTCTTCTCTCTTTCTCTCTTTTTCTAACTCCATCTTTGTCTCTCTAATTTGAACCTAATATTAGGAGCAGAAGTAATTTTAGGATTTATTTAGTCCAACTGAGGCCCAGATAATTCAAGTGATTTTGCTAAAGGCCATGTAACTTCTAATGTATTCTTTATTGTAATAAAGTGTATTTATCATCAATTAATAAATTTTATAGTAATAAATTGACTTTAGAGCAATGATGCAATCTCGACTCACTGCAAACTCTGCCTCCCGAGTTCAAGAGATTCTCCTGCCTCAGCCTTCTGAGTAGCTGGGATTATAGGCATGTATCACCATGCTCAGCTAATTTTGTATTTTTAGTAGAGACAGGGCTTCTCCATGTTGGTCAGGCTGGTCTCAAACTCCTGACCTCAGGAGATTCGCCTGCCTCAGCCTACCAAAGTGCTGTTATTACAGGCATGAAAGTCATCTTTTTTCTAGACAACTTATGCCTGCTGAAGTCATTCTTGTTATCTATCAAATAACCAATTACTTTAATTGTTCCCTGGGGCTTATCACTAATTTTATTATGTCATTCAACAAACATTTAATGAGCACTTTTAGAAAGCCAGCTTTCTTCTGGGCACAGTCTTTTGCCATCAAGAGGTTCATTATCTAGTGTAGAAACCTGACACATCAGCATGGAAATGCAATACCAGTAGGTCCTACAATTGGCAGGAGTTTAGCATACAATGGGACTAGGAGTGAGGAGAGTGTTCTTAGCAGAGGAAAGAATTTTGAGAAATGGAAGTGAATGAAGCACAAGCCTACATAGGGAGCAATTTTGAGGAGTTGGATGTAGCTTAAGGCTTCTAAGTAACCAAAGACTACTTGGCATTTGGTGTATCCTTACCAAAAATTGAGCCCCCTTTGCTGTTTTCTAGATTATTGGATATTGATAACCCAGCAATACTACTAACATTCTATGAGACTCAAGATGTGATTAAGCAAGGCTCTCCATTCACCAAATGTGATGATGGTCTGAGAGTTTCCTATGATTTCAAAAAGTGGTTGATTTAGCTTCATATTAGGCTTAAAATATTATTGTTTAAGTAAAATGAGCATTGTAAGAGAGTGAGCTGTATAGAAATTTAAATTATCTGTACAAGCAGGAGTACAACTTGTCTACCCTCATTTTTGTCCTGTTAATGAAATATACATATATTTCTGTTAATTGAACTGAGACAACATCAAATTTGCAAAATGTGAAGAAGGGCTGAGGTAGGTATATAGTCCTACTTCTCTTGCTTCTCTATATTCTCTGGTTATACATTCCCAGCTCCAGTCTCTCCTGTCTCCCTATGCATCTATTTGGTTTTTGCTATCACTATCCTTATTGCGCTTTCTCTTCAATCTTTTAATGCTCCTGTTAAAGGTGGCTGCAGACAGCACTGGCAAACTCTTCCTCTCTGCTTAATATTAATTCTATTCTTCTTTATTTTATGTATTTGTTTTTTGTTTTATTTTACTTTTTTTTTTTTTTTTTT
>NW_012114810.1:3192076-3221886 GCF_000951035.1 Colobus angolensis palliatus
TCAAGCGATTCTTCCACTTCAGCCTGTCAAGTAACAAGGATTACAACCGTGTGTCACTGCACATGGCTAATGTTTTTATTTTTTGTAGAGAAAGGGTCTCCCAATGTTGCCCAGACTGGTCTTGAAGTCCTACGCTCAAGCAATCCTGCAACCCTGGCCTCCCAAAATGCTGGGATTATAGGTATGAGTCACCATGGCTGGTCAACTTTGTTCTTCCTGATATAGCTCTTGGGTGTCCTTGTCTCTTAATCTACTTAACAGTCATATGATGAAAACCTGTGATACTATTTTTCACCTTTACCCTACTTGACACATAGGTACTATGCAGTTTAGATATGTGTCTGATCTACCACAGCTGGGCTTAGGGAGGAAAGCTCAACAGCACTCAGGTAAAACTCTGATATCTTCAACGCTTCAAGGTAGAAGTCACAAGGCACTAAACATTCATACTGAAATATTGGAAGATACCTCAGATGACAAATACCACCTTCATGTCAGGGACGAGTCCCAGGACATATGTCTATTACAGTGATGGGAGGGAGACTAAAATGGAAAGATTGTGAAATGATACAAGGGAAAAGATTCTTCTTGAATCTGTTGAAAACACCTATCTTTGAAGTAGAGGGCAAGTATGGATATCCTAGCTCTCAGGATCGAGATATCATTAAATTCTTTCAAATGAAAATCCAGGGTCTCAAAGGTTCATAACTCACGAAAATAATCTCATAGTTTAATAAAACATTGAGTGCATCTCCATATCTCTAACTCAAGATAACTCCATCTCACTATATGTCTACTTTCAGAGGCCTCTCTCACCAGATCATTTGGCTATAAATCCTGGTTCTGCTGTTTCCAAGCTTGTTATCTACAACAAATTACTTCATCTTTGAACCTTTGTTCTCTCATTTTTTAATAAATAATGATAGTGATAGGTACCCTGCAGGGCTGTTTGAAAGATTAAGAGTTAACATAATTCAGTTCCCCAGCTAAATGACAGTAACAGAGCAAGTCCTCAATGAATTATCTCCAGGTTTATGTGTGCTTTCCAAGTTGCCTCCATCTTTTTGTTAATTAACGTATCCTGCTGTTCCTGTGCCTCACAATCTCTTTCATGCGATCTGCCCATTCCAAATTTGCTCCACTTACACATCTGTATTTATTTAAATTTGAAACTTCGTCTTCATCTTTTGCCCTGTATGCCATTATTTCTAACTATATTTTAATAATTTATGAATATCTTTATAGTCACCTCTCTTCTGATAGTTCATGCCAATTTTATAAATCACTACATACTTATCATTTATTCCCAGATTTATATTATTATATTTCTAGTCACATGTATTTCAACCTATATTACTATTTCTAAATAGCTCAATTTATCTAAATAGCCACAATATCTTTCACAAAAATTAATGACTTATCTCTGGAGATAGTCTCTGCCTTTAGTACATCCTTTTATCTACAGTTATATGTATAGCATATATTGTATATAGTAATATACAATATATTATCTGTATATATCATCACTGATCTCTTTGCTATCATTGTGGTTTTTAATATGATCTTTATATATTATCATTTATTTGTTTGTTATATTTCAGTAGATAATAAAATGAATCAATCCATAAAATGCAATATAAGATATACGTATGCTAGGCTTATATGCACATAAGCATGTGTAAGGGTATGTGTATATTTGTAAAAATGAAAATGAAATGTTTAATCAACAAGGTAAAATGAGCACTAAGCATTAGCACAACACCTCTTTCTGGGATACAAATATTTACATACCAAAACTTATTTTCACTGAGGAATTCACAGTTGGTGTAGAAGACAGGAATGTAAATAATCACAAAACGCATGATCACTTCAATGATGGGTGTGTCTGAATTGCTGCCAGAGCTCAGAGTTGAGTCATGGCTTAGGGGACAGGGAACACTGCAAAGGAAGTGTCATTGTAGTTGTCTTGGATGATGAGCAATAGTTCCACATGTGGGTAGGAGATGAAAGGGCATTTCAGGCAGAGGAAGTAGCATTTGCAAAGATCTGACTTAGTGAAATATCAAGGAATGCATAGAGAATGAAAGCCACTATGCATGCTTCCTTTGATGCTCTCTGGGGTGGTAGGTGGGTCGGGAGGTAGTAATGATGAGAGGACGTAAAGCCGAAAGGGTAGACCTGAGGCAGCTTATGAAAGGATTTGTGTGTCTTGCTTAGGAGTTTGAACATTTTCCAATAGACAATGGGAAGCAAAGGGAATAACATAATCAGCTTTGTTTTTAATTTTATTTAATTTTTAAGATAATCACTCTTGTGGCTATTTGTAAGTTAAACGGAAGAAAAGACTGGACTCAGAAAAAAACAGTTAAGAGATCATTGCACCATGTAGGAAGTCATGAAGACCTTAGATGCAGCAGGGGCAGAGGCGGGAACAGTAGGGGTGTATTTGAGAGCAAGTACAAAGCAGAATGAATAGTGTGGTGACTGTATGTTAAGTTAAGGTGGAACAAGCATCCAGGGTGAATGAAAAATGGTGTGAATGGATCATTGTCAGCAACTGGACTTTGGAAAAATAAAATGTATAGGAGGAGATGAAAATTTATTTTTGTCCACATTGAGTTGGTTGAGCCAGAAAGCAAAACACATGTAAATATACAGAGACTCACAGAGATTAAAAGACTCACTGAAGACTAGCTAAATAAATTATTTAGTTTGAATAAATCACCAAATTAGTATGCCTTTGAAAGAGTTCTAAACTTCACTGGAGAAAAAGAGAATATGCCATATTTAACCCTGCCTTTAGACAATCTCATTACTTCTTCCAGTTCTTTAAGCAATGACAACTTTTTAATTCTAGAGCCTTACACACAAGAGAAGGAAGAATTTCAGGAGCCAAATCATTTGCTTCTAGCTTAACAATCAGTTTCTACAATATTGTTGACAACTCTAACAGCTAACCTCATTGTCATCTCTAAGACTTAACTTTCAGGCTCTTTCTACCTCCATCCCTATCCTTCATTTCTCTTCATAAGAAGCAAAAAGCGAAAAGTAACAAGGGTTGCAGTACTCTGATCTCTAGATGAGACAGTGCCAAGTCATTCTCTAGTGATTAAGGATACATGAATCAAGGCCAATTTTATACCCCTCCTTCCACTCACCTATCTATCTATCCATCAACAGGCTTATATGTCAGGATACAGAGATACAAAGATGAATAAGATAGAGATTATCCCTTCAAAAAGTGCACATTCTATCAAGAGATGAGTGGGAGAGACATAGCCATTAGGATTCAATAATTTGTATTTTCCTGAGGCCAGCTGATCTATGCTCTCAGTTTTTGTTGTTCATGGCTTTCCTGACTACCTTCTTGGTGAATATAGTCCCAGGGCTATTCAAGTTCATAGCACCTTGGCCAAAGTGTGTGATCAGAGAAATCACTATGAAAGTGGAAAGAGTTCTGATCTGGGACTTGGGTTACCTGAAATCTAATCCGTTCAAGGCAGTCATTACCTTCAGGTCCCTAGATAGGTTCCTCTCTCTGGGATTTATAGTCTTCGTCTGTAAAATGATAAGGTGGGACCAGATAATTCCTGGGGGTTCTTGTTGGTCTGACATTCTGAAAATCTGTGATCCTATTCAAGTTTTAAATGGTATCTGGAGAACCCTCTGGAATGAATGATGGGATCCAGAACTAGGAATCCAAGATCATGTTGAATTGGGCAGACATCCCCCTGGGACAGATTCCATGCACATAATTGGCATATGTACTGTGAGTTACAAAGCACCTTCATACCCATTATCTGGTTTTATCTTTGTGGGAACCTGGCAAAGTCAGTATTATCAGTTTTATCCTCATATGAGGAAAATAAAGTCCAGACAGCTAAGTGGCTAAGTTTTTTTTTGTTTTGTTTTAACTATAAGGTGTCAGTTTTTTTATTATTTTCTTTAATTTTTTATTTCCATGGGTTTTTGGGAAACAGTTACATGAATGAGTTCTTTAGTGATGATTTGTGAGATTTTGGTGCACCCATCACCCAAGCAGTATACATTGAACCCAAGTTGTAGTATTGTATCCCTCAGTTACTTCACCTAGAATAATAGTCTCCAGTTCCCTCCAGGTTGCTGCGAATGCCATTAATTTATTCTTTTTTATGGCTGAGTAGTATTCCATCATATACATATATTACAATGCCTTTATCCACTAGTTGATGGATGGGCATTTGGGTTGGTTCCATATTTTTTTCAGTTGCAAATTGACATGCTATAAACACACATGAGCAAGTATCTTTTTCGTATAATGACTTCTTTTCCTCTGGGTAGATACCCAATAATGAGACTGCTGGATCAAATGGTAGTTCTACTTTTAATTCTTTAAGGAATCTCCACACTGTTTCCCATAGTGGCCGTACTAGTTTACATTCCCACCAGGAGTGTAGAAGTGTTGCCTTTTAACTGCATCCATACCAACATCTATTATTTTTTGATTTTTTGATTATGGTCATTCTTGGAGGAGTAAGGTGGTATCACCTTGTGGTTTTGATTTGCATTTCCCTGGTCATTAGTGATGTTGAGCATTTTTTCATGTTTGCTGGCCATTTGTATATCTTCTTTTGAGAATTTTCTATTCATGTCCTCAGCCAAATTTTTGATGGGATTGTTTGTTTTTTTCTTGCTAATTTGTTTGAGTTTCTTGTGGATTCTGGATATTAGTCCTTTGTTGGATATATAAATTGTGAAGATTTTCTCCCACTCTGTGGGTTGTCTGTTTACTCTGCTGAAGTGGCTAATTAAGTTTTAAGTACTTTAGATTAGTTTTCTCATTTAATTAACATAATAACCCTATGGCCATAAGCCACATGGACAGCTGGGTCATGGATACCTGCTCCCTCCCCATCCTGAGCTGAGCCAGATACCCAATAATGAGACTGCTGGATCAAATGGTAGTTCTACTTTTAATTCTTTAAGGAATCAGCAGGTGCTCAGCCAGTGCTGCAGAGCAGTATTTGAAGGCAGCACCAGGCAGGTAGCGCTGTGGAGTAGCCCTTGAAGGCAGCACAGTGCAGGGCAGAAGTAATAAATGAGCATTCTGTGAGCCACATAGAGTCAAGATGGATTGCTCTTTAGGTTTTGTCTTCAAAATATTGTCATTAATCATTAGCATTTAAAATAGGGAGATTTTATTTAAGATTCCAGAAATTCAGCTTTCTTTCTAAAATCAAAAAATCTAGCATAGTTGAACCTACCTTCCATCATCCTGACTAGCAGCTGCCCACCTTTAATAGGGCATTGCTAAGGTTTGGGTGTTTATCCCTTCCAAACCTCATGTTGATATTTGATCCCCAGTATGAAGATTTTGCCCCACTCTGTAGGAGAAAATATTTTCTAATTCCTTCTCTTCTCGTGCTGTTATCTCCCCTCTTCTTCCTCTTTCTCCTCCTTTCCATTTTAGAAGTAGATAATCAATCTGAGGCTCATGGAGACTAAGTAGCTTTCATGCCATTAGTAAGTTACTAGAGCTCAGATTCAACCCAAAACATGTCTAAATCTAAAGTCTATGCTCACAAGCTTGGTCAGAATATTTTAAGATTCTGCTGAAAGGGGTTGAAGGGTGATATAAACAAGTGAAATAATCCAGGTAGAAGGATTATTTCACTTTTAATTTTAGCAAAGGAAAATAAAAGCACAAGTGAAATAGCATAAGGAAATGTACACTTTGAATTACACTGTAGATATAGAAAAGAATAGTGGAGAATTATAGTATGGCAAAATATTTACCTGTCTTAGTCCAAATGTGTCACTATACAGGAGTATGTGAGGTCGGATAATTTAGAAAAAAAAAAAAAAAAAGGCTTATTGGGCTCACATTTCTGTACGCTGAACAAGAAGCATGGCATCAGTATCTGCTTCCGGTAAGGGACTCAGGCTACCTCCACTCATGGTAGAAAGTGAAGGGGAGCAGGCTGTGCAGACATCGCATGAAGAGAGAGGAAGCAGGAGAGGGGCGAGAGAGGTGCCAGGCTCTTTTTAACAACCAGCTCTTGCAGGAACAAATAGAGTGAGACCTTAACCCCCACCCCTACCAGAGAGGGCATTAATCTAGTCATGAGGGATCCTCCCCCATAACCCAAACATCTCCTATTAGGCTCCACCTCCAACACTAGGGGTCAAATTTCAGCATAAGGTTTGGAAGGGATAAACACCCAAAGTATAGCAATACCCTATCTAAGGTGGGCAGCTGCTAATCAGGATGATGAAAGGTAGGTTCAACTGTGCTAGATGTTTTCATTTTAGAAGAAAATCTGAATTTCTGGAATCTTAAATAAAATCTCCCTATTTTTAAATACTAATGATTAACGACAGTATTATGAGGGAAAACATAAAGAGCTGTCCATTTTGACTCTATGTGGCTCACAGAGTGCCAGATTATTATTTCTGCCCTGCACTGTGCTGCCTTTAAGGGTTACTCCACAGTATACTACCTGCCTGGTGCTGCCTTCAAATACTGCTCTGCAGCATGGCTGAGCACCTGCTGTGCAGCCATCCACTTTCTCAGCTCAGGATGGGGAGAGAGCAGGCACCCAAGACTCAGCAGTGCCTGTGGCTTATGGCCAGCATTTACCCTGAGTGGATTTGGGATATTTTAAACATCATTCTTGGATAGGTTTTTAAAAATATAATAATTGCCTTAATCCTCACAACAATCAGAAGCAAGATTTAATTATCTCCGTTTTGCAGAAGAGTAATTTGATACTCAGGTTGGTAATAAAGGTTGTATAGCTATAAGTACATGGCCTGGGATGTTAGACTCACCTCTGACCTCATGGGCTCATCCTTCTATAGAGTTGCCTCTATCTTTGAAGTAACTTAAATTACTTCAAGTTAGAAAACATTTCCTCTTTTTTATCACTCTGGTAAGAATCTGAAGCAAAGTGGAAGTTGGCAGATACAATCATCTTTTAGGAGAGAAGATACCTTTGCCACTCCTCATCTCCCAACCATCAGGTCTTCTAGGGATGGAGAAGAAACTGTTAGGGCAATGAAGGAGGAAGAAAACAAGAATCTGCTCTTCATAGTCCTGAGGCTTCAACACTAAGATAAGACACTCCCATACTCTGTAAGTGACGGCAAGGGCAGGTACACAGGGAGGGAACCGACTGCTGGAATGCCAGCCCGGGTGATGTGCCAGGCAGATGCCAACAAGCTGTCTCATGGCCCAAGCCAGACCCAGAACCCTTTATATAAAGACAGCCCTCTTCCCAGATGCCTCAGCCTGAGCGACTGCTTGCCTGTGAGGAGGGTGAGTCCAGGAACTGGATCCTGGGATTGGGGTGGGTGTGGTGTTCAGGGGGTGCCCAGGTTCACAGTGGTGAGGCACAAAGAAGGGAGAAGCTAGGAGCCAGGGAGGGCAAGGAGTGCATCAACCTCAGGAGAAAAGTCTGGTGAGCTTTTAGGAGACAGAAGCATAGCTATAGAGTTTATGAGATGAGCTAGGGCTGTGACGCCAGTGTATTTGCCTTTGATAACCCTGACCTTATCCTCAGGTACCATTTTCCCTCATGATCTTTCTGGAAAAGCCACATTAGCAATTTACACCTTATGAGCAAAGTTGTGTGTGGAAGGGCTACCTTCCCCAGGGAAATAGATATGTAGGTATTCTCTATAAATTGAAAATGGACGGTTTGAACCTTCATCAGGAGCATTTGGGGAGCTTATTGAAAGGCGTTTTGTTGGATGAGCCTGTTGTCAAATGATCTTGTTTTTCTAGTCAGTGGGCTGCCTGCAAATCCACATAAACACGTGGATCTGGGACAAGCAGTGGAGTGAGGCTGCCCTGTGCTCTCCCCGGCTAAGCATGGTGTCAGAGTGTATGCCTGCAGCCCTCAAGTCATGTCTGTAATGCCCCAGCTGCGTAGATCATTAAGTATAGCAGAATGTCCATCTTCTGATTAAGAACTTTGGACTTTCTGGCTTACTCCATCTTGGGTAACTCCACCTTGCCTCTAAGAGGAGCTGGGGAAAAACATTTCTGAGGCCTGCAGGCTGTCACACTTCAGGTGATTAAGAACAGCAACCTGACTGGGCAAGTTGCCATGGTGGTCAGTCTTTCCAAGGCTGGTGTGTTTTGCATGGGAAAGCTTTGCACGTGTCATGTTTAAATGACTTTATTTCAGAACATTGTGTCCTGTTTAAATGACTTTATTTCAGAACATTGTGTCATGTTTAAATGAATTTATCTAAAAACATTGAATATAAAGAAACAAACATTTAATGTTGGGTTTGAGCTGCCCACTTTCCAGTGAATGCTTTGACATTATGTGAATGCAGATGGTGTCGAGTGATTATTCTCATATGTACATTTTCACATGTTTGCACATATATGTATACTGCCAGTGCACATGTGTGAGTAAGTCCTAGCTCCTGTGGGAGTGGAGTTTCCACTTTGGGCTATAGCCTTGGGAGCAAGTTTGATCTCTCCTACCTGTAGGGCTGCTCAGACCACGTCGGATGTGAGAAAGTGTGGAGACAAAAGGAGAATCCTTTTGTCATCAGTGCCCTCTTGTTCTGGGCATTGGTAGGTCCACCCCCAGGGAGATCCTGGACATCTGCAACCCTGGATGTGCACAATCAGGCCCTTTGACAGACTCAGGGCAGGTCTAACAGATTAATCCTGGGTCCAACTAAGTCAGGACACTTGGGTGAAGGTTGAGGGTGGAGGAGGAAAAGCTAGGGAAAATGAAGGGTGTCTTCCTCTAGGTCCCAGCCCTCCCTCTCCAACTCTCACCCTCCTGACCCTGGTCTCTCTGCCCTCAGGTCACACTCGACTGACTGCATCAGAACCATGTGTGACCAGCAGCAGATCCAGTGCTGCCTGCCGCTCCAACAGTGCTGCGTCAAGGGTCCCTCCTTCTGCTCCTCTCACTCCCCCTTTGCCCAGAGCCAAGTGGTGGTTCAAGCCCCTTGTGAGATGCAAATTGTGGAGTGCCCTGCACCATGCCCAGTTCAAGTTTGCCAGGTGGCAGACCAGACTCCATGCCAGTCTCAGACCACACAGGTGAAGTGCCAGTCTAAGACCAAGCAGGTGAAAGGCCAGGCTCCGTGTCAGTCTAAGACCACCCAGGTGAAGGGCCAGGCTGCATCCCAATCTCAAACTTCCTCTGTTCAAAGCCAGGCTCCATGCCAGTCTAAGGTGTCCTACGTGCAGTGCGAAGCCTCACAGCCTGTTCAGACTTGCTTCGTAGAATGTGCTCCAGTTTGTTATACAGAAACTTGTTATGTAGAATGTCCAGCCCAGAACTATGTAACCTGTCCAGCTCCTCAGCCTGTCCAGATATATGGACGGCGTCCTGCAGTGTGCCGGACTCAGGGAAGGTTCTCCACCCAGTGCCAGTATCAAGGCTCCTACAGCAGTTGTGGCCCCCAGTTTCAGTCAAGGGCTGCCTACAACAACTACACCCCCCAGTTCCAGTCGAGGCCTTCCTACAGCAGCTGTGTCCCTCAGTATCGGTCCCGGGCCTCATTTAGCCCCCGTGTGCCCCAATGCCAGATCCAGGGCTCCTATGGGAGCTTCACTAAACAGCACCGCTCGCGGAGCACCAGCCGATGCCTTCCTTCTCCTCGGCGGCTGCAGCTTTTTCCCCGCAGCTGTTCCCCACCACGACGTTTTGAGCCCTGCTCCAGCAGCTACGTGCCATTAAGACCCTCTGAAGGTTTTCCTAACTACTGCACCCCACCCCGCCGTTCTGAACCCATCTATAACAGCCGCTGTCCTCGCCAACCCATTTCCAGCTGCTCTCAGAGACGTGGCCCCAAGTGCCGAATCGAGATTTCCTCCCCGTGCTGCCCCAGGCAGGTTCCCCCACAGAGGTGTCCTGTTGAGATTCCTCCCATCAGACGCCGCTCCCGGAGCTGTGACCCGCAGCCCTCCTGGGGCACCTCCTGCCCCGAGCTGAGGCCACATGTAGAGCCACGTCCGCTCCCAAGCTTCTGTCCACCACGGCGTCTTGACCAGCGTCCAGAGTCACCACTGCAGCGATGTCCACCTCCTGCTCCACGTCCACGTCTGCTCCCAGAACCATGCATAAGTTCAGAACCACGCCCGCGTCCTCTACCACGACAACGTTCAGAACCTTGTTTGTATCCGGAACCACTTCCAGCACCACGTCCAATACCGCGGCCAGTTCCCCGTCCTCGCCCAGCGCAGTGTGAGATTCCAGAGCCACGTCCACACCTGCAGCCCTGTGAGCACCCAGAGCCTCGTCCACGGCCAGAGCCAATTCCCCTGCCAGCGCCCTGCCCAAGCCCAGAGCCCTGCAGGCAGCCTTGGCGCAGCCCCAGCCCATGCTGGGGCCCAAATCCAGTTCCATACCCAGGAGACCTAGGCTGTCATGAGTCTAGTCCACACCGCCTAGACACCGAAGCTCCCTACTGTGGCCCATCCAGTTATAACCAGGGGCAAGAGAGTGGTGCTGACTGTGGGCCTGGTGATGTGTTTCCAGAGAGAAGGGGTCAGGATGGCCATGGAGACCAAGGCAATGCCTATGCTGGAGTGAAAGGGGAAGCAAAGAGTGCTTATTTTTAAAGGAAAGGTGACTGACACAGCCCTGTCTCCTGCCTCTGAAAATGTTGCTCCTCCTGTTCCACAATTTCCAGTGCGCTCTTCTTTGAATCTCTCCAAAGATATTCAGAGACTCCCTATTACAAAGGTGTGTCCAAACTCCTTTGTCTATCATCCAAAGCTTCACACCTGGGTCTCAGATGCCTCTCCAGCCTCACATGTCACTCCTCGCCTGTACACATCCTCAGCTCTAGCCAGACCAGTCTGGCCATTGGGCACAGCTTGGGTGTTCCCCGGGCCATACCTTAGATGTCCCTGCCTCCAAGCCTCTGCTCACTCTTCCCCCCTCTTCCTAGACCACTTCTCTCCTCCTCCCCAGCTTCTGAAATCCAACCCATCTTTCACTGCATCCTCCGCACTACTTGGTAACTGCCTGGTGACATCTCTTGAACTGTTATTTCACTTTGCAGGCATATCTTCCTTATCTGCCCAACTAGGTTCTAAACTCCCAACTGAGTGGAGTCAGAGAATCTCTAGATCTCAGTGTCTATCCTGGGGCTGGCTGCTGCTTAGCAAGGCTTGTGGGTTGGCAACTTGAACCATGTTCTGTCCTGATGCTCAACTGCAGGAACTGAGGTGAGAGGAGGCCACGTGACAATAAAGATCATGATGTACTCACTGCCTGAGTCCTGAGTCATTCCTGCTTTTATTCCTTGACTTGCTGAGATGAGGTTTTTATTGTTGCCATTTTAAATTGTGATAATAAAACACATGTAACATAAAATTTACCATCTTCACCATATTTAAGCATTCAGCTCAATGGCATTAAGTACACTCACATTGTTTTTCTACCAGCACCACCATCTGTCCACAGAACTCATCTTGCTGAATTAAATCTTCATCCATTAAATAATAACTCCTCATTCCTTGCTCCTTCTAGCCCCTAGCAACCACCATTTCTGTCACTATCAATTTGATGATTCTAGGTAGCTCATATAAGTAGAAAAATGCAGTATTTGTCCTTTTATGACTGGCTTACTCCACTTAGCATAATGTTCTCAAGGTTTATCCAAGTTGTAGCACGTGCCATAATCTCCTTTCTCTTCAAGGCTAATATTCCATTGCAGGTACATCCTATATTTTGTTTATTTGTTCATCAGTGGATGGATGGGCACTTAGGTTGCTTTCACCATTTTTCTTGTAGTAAATAATATTGCAATGAACATGGGTATACAAATACTTCTGTGAATCCCTGATTTCAATTATTATGGATAGATATCTGGAAGTGGGATCACTGGATCGTAAGGCAATTTTATTTTTAATTTTCTGAGGAACTGCTATACTATCTTTCATAGTGAATACATTATTTTACATTCCCACCAACAGGGTACAAGTCCTAATTTCTCCACATCCTTGTCAATATTTGCTATTTTCTGCTTGTTCTCTTGTTTTGGTAATAGCCATCTTGATGGATATGACATAGTATGAATTTTCTTTTTAATTTATTACCTTTCTTGTTTAGTTTATTGTACCCACGGTGCGAGCTTTTTAAGCCTAGATCAAGTGGGTTGTCTTGTGGGTTTTCAATCTTCCCTCAGTGTCCTTGGCCCCAGATGGAAAGGATGAAGAAAAAGGCAAGGGGATGAGGAAACAGGGAGAATAACTCTGCCCCCTGGTCTAGGAGTGAAAGACTTCAGGCCTGGGTTTGGTGAACTGGGTTTTGCCTAGCTCTAGGGCCATAGTCACAGCCTTGTTGCCTCTGCAAAAAGAGAAAGGGAAGAATGAAGTACCTGGAGGCTCTCTGGGGACATTCTTCTTCTTTCAGAACTAGGCCGGGCATGGTGGCTCACGCCTGTAATCCCAGCTCTTTGGGTGGCCGAGGAGGGCTGATCACCTGAGGTCAAGAGTTTGAGACCAGCCTGACCAACATGACAAAATCCCGTCTCTCTACTAAAAACACAAAAATTATCCAGGTGTGGTGACCTGTGCCTGTAATCCCAGCTACTTGGGAGGTTGAGGCAAGAGAAGTGCTTGAACCCAGGAAGCGGAGGTTGCAATGAGTCGAGATCATGCCACTGCTCTCCAGCTTGGGCAACAGAGCAAGACTCCATCTCTCAGAAAAAAAAAAGAACTAAATTATTTACTTTTCTTTCTGTTTTCTTTTATGGAGGCATTTGAACCTAACTCCGCATTCCTCAATTGCTCCCAGATTCCATTAGGCATGGGTGGTCTTGGCAGCATGAAGGTAAGGGCTGGAGGGGAGGAAGAGACAGCAATGACTCTCCTATTAGTCCTTGCAGGTGAGATGAATGCTGGGTGGGGATGTGGCTCTGGAGGATGAGGGTGCTGGAAGACAGGTCCTCAGGGAGAGAGAATGAAAAAGCTCCACTTAGGAGGATGACAGCAGAGGGCGGCTCTGGCCTGGGCCTCTGAAGGTCTGATCCGTAGTCCTGCTCCTCACAGTCCACTCCCCAGAGGACCTCACAGCTACAGAGCCATAGTTGGGAAACAGATCCAGGACCTGGCTCTGAGTATGCATCTCCCTTGCCCAAGGAATCTAGTTCTGCCAGGCTGATGGTGGAGACCTCAGACACCAACTAGTAGAACCCTGTGTCATATAAAGGAAAACTGAGGCCCTTCATGTGAAATCTATTCATTCATGTATTTATTGGGCAGTATTTATTGCTCATCTGCTGGATGGCCCTGGTTAGAGAGATAGACATAACCTTGTTTGCTGTCAGTGCACAACCTAGTGTACTGGTCTTCAAAATATGGTACCCGAACCAGCAGCATTGGCAACACCTAGGACCTTGTTTGCAATGCAAATGAAATGCCTCACCCCAGACCTAATGAAGTCAAGATTCTGAGAGCAAGGCTCAGCAAGCTGTGTTTCAACAAGCTCTCCTGGTGTTGCTGATGCCCAGGAACATTTGGTCATCACTGGTTTGGTGAAATGCCATATGCAGATAGAATATTAATATACATATATAGTATGTGTATATCTGTGTGTGTGTATACAGACACATATCTACATATCTATCCATCCTCTAATTCCCATAATATTCGGTCAGGCAGGCATTATTATTTTGCCCTTTTGCAGAATTAAAAACCTAAGCACTCAGGGTTTAAGCGCTTGCCCAAGCCATACGGCCACTCGTGACTCCCAGTCTGCACTCTTTAATACCACACATGGCACCTTGGATCTTAGTCATAGTCCCTGCCTCTTCCAGAGATCTTTCCAGTTTTAACCCAATTATTTCCCCAACACAATCTTGGAGTTCTCTCAGTCACTGAATGGGTTATTTAGTTCCACATCCGCCTCCTCCCTTAAAATCCAAGCTGCTCTAGAATTGAATTCGCTGTGTGGCACATCTCCCAGGGGCTTGGCAGGGCCTGAATTTGGCCCCACAGAGTATCTCTAAGCTTCCATCACCCAGGCCTCTGGGTGGGAGTGAGGAGGGCAGGGTAGGGAGAGGCTTGGAAGCTCCAGTTTGGGAAGGGATTCTTGTTAGATCTCTCCCATGTCCTCGAAAACACACTGCTAGACAAGGAACCCTTGCCTGGGGATGCTTGGGGGCTTGGGGGCCGACCACTCACCCCCGCAAAATATTGAAGAAACACATAACTGGCTGTGCAAAGGTGGTGTTCACTTCTAAGAAGTCCTGACCTCCCCTAGGTTTGGGCGACAAGTCACCATCCAGGATCTTTATTGAGTGAGCAATGCTCTGTGGTCTGCACCGTCCTCTGGGGATAGATTCTGGTTCCCAGAATGATGGTAGAATAGAGGGGTCTTTGACTGGGCCAGCCTGGAGCTGAGCCAAGAAACCCCCAATGGCTTGGTGTTCTCCACTGCCCAGGGCTATGCAGGAGCCAGCCCCCGACGGTTTCTACAGCCAGAGACCTACACCTCAGAGGAAAAAGGCACACAGGGGTGTGTGTGTGTTTTTCATGTTTTTTTGTGTGTGTGTCTATGTATCCGTGTGTCTAACTGTCTGCTTTAAAAGCTTGGAGCTTTTAAAATGCATTTGGCAACAGGGGCTGTGGCCTCAGAATATGCTTTAGGATATCCTAAGTCCTTCAGCAGTAGCTTTGATGATTCCTGTCATCTCTTCTAGTCTCCACCATCCACCATTTCACTGATGACAGGCATCTTGGCTTTCTGACCTTTCCTTTTGTGTCAACCACTTGAACAAAACTTAAAGTGACTCCAGAACCAAGGCTGAAGACCCAAAAGAGCAAAAGAGACCATTTATAAGGCCCTTCAATGTACTCAAAAACCAACCAGAGAGGCTCCTCTTCAAATCCTACAAGGATGTTAGGCAGCACACAGGTTGTGTAGCTTCTGTACCAGAGTCTGGTGAACTGTGTTGCTCAGAAGTGCCCATGAATTGGCCAAGTCACAAAGTGTGAGGCAGTGATCAGTCCAGACGTCCAGGCCTGACATCCAGCCATGCTGCCTCAGAACCGGGGCCTGGCTCCCAGAGAGGGGGAGAACGTGAGAGAGACTGGGCCTGAATATCATGTTTCTCACTTTGGAATCCTGCTTACATTCTTCTGCAATTCTGTACCTTTTTGCTCTTTCTAAGCTTTCCACTGTGGAATCTTCACTGTAGAATGAAAGATGTTCTCAGAAGTTCCTTCCAGACCAGATGGGTTATCTAAAATTCCTTTTTGTGGAAGGCAGTATGCTAGAGTGAAATTACCTGGGGTACTCACTTAAAGACACAGAATCCCAGGATACATCCTAGAACTACTTAGCTTGAACTTTCAGAATGAAAATCGGGGACCTGCATTTGAGAATTATTCTGATCAATCAGAAGTGAAAACCATTTCTATAATGAATCCCCAGGTGAGTGAGCTTACTCAATACCTAGGAGGAGGGTTGAAAGTTGTACACAGCTGGCCCCAGCATGAGTAGGATGTGGCAGTGGTAGTGAAGACAGAGCTGACTGTTAACTGGTTTCTTCTAGGAGTTTCTATGTAATTGTCCATGTGGGGACACAAATTATCTACCTCTTGGTCTAGAAGCACCTTAAGATGAAGGAATCTCTTTCATTTTCACAGTTAAATCCCCAACTTCACTGCCACCAAAAGCACCCAGAATGAGGGGATCTGGCATATGTTACAGACATATGGGAAATGGGGGCCTAGCTATAGTATATCTCTCCTCTACCCAGGCATCACCCGGACATCAAGAGAAAGAAATTCCACATCACACAGTTTGTCCTACACATTATAACAGCCTGTAGTGCATAAACAAATACAACTGTTATGCATCAGAGAATAGCTCAGCTGCTCATATTAGAATTCATAGGTAGACAGCAGGAATCGGAATCATGAATTCTGGCATGGCATGAATGGATTCTAGAGGATCCACATGCCTATGCCTGAGACTAGTCAGGAAGACGGGGTGATGCCTGGTGATCTATGTGCTTCTCATTGCTAGAGACCATCCAGCTCATGCCTCCAAAAGATGGCACTTCCTGTTCTGGAAGGCTAAGCTAGACCTTTCTAGAGGCCTAGGAATAACCCAAGTTGTGCCAAATCTACCCATCACATCTTATCGTAGGAACCCTGAGCTAGATCCACACCTTTCCTCTATTCTCTAGTGCATGCCCATCAGGGAGGGAGGAAACCACTTATGAACTTGCATCAACACATCCATTCACTTGACAAATATTTACTGAGGCTCTGCTATCTTCCAGGAACTGGTATTGATCCAGGAGATACACTAGTGAGCAATGCAGACAATACTATGTTAAAAGCTTCAATATGGGAAGCTCAGAGTACTATGGAAACCCACAGATGGGGCAGTTTAGCAAGTCCAGGGCCTAAAGGAGGCAACTACAAGTCAGAGATGAGACAAATGAGTGGCAGTTAGCTGATGATGGAGGAGAGAGGGGAGTTTTCTCCCTTCTCAGAGATAACAGCAGGCATGCTATCAGCATCATTGACTTAGTGACAGACAGCCTGATGAGGAGTAGGTCCTCATTAGTTAAATATCCTTCCTGGTTCCTAACACTACATGGAAGTTTTATGCTGGTCCCAGGACTCCATTCTCAGCCCTGTTGTAATTAACTTTTTATCAATACCTTGGGGAGAAACTTGAAAAGAAACTGGCCTAAATTTCAGGTTACTTCAAGTCGTGAAGGAGAATTGAAGAGTAAAATTCTGATTTAACATGGGTAAGAATAATGAATTTAATTTGACAAGATAAAATGCAATTAAGGTAAACATTAAGTTTTAATGTACATTAACGATTAGCCACATCTGTAGAAGCTGAGTGGGTATATGTACAGTTGCACACATGAAGAAATTTTGGTTGATTAGAATCTTAGTGTGCACCAAGAGTGAGATTGTGCCAAATGGCAATGAACTCTTGTTCTGAATAGCTCTGTATGATGGGGTCATTTTGCTTGGACAGATATGTGCACACCTGAGCACTGTGGTCAGCTCAAGTCAAGTGTGTGGGGCTGGAAGATGGTGATCTACTATGTACCAGCCACTATCTGAGGTGGGAAATCCTTCCTCATGCTCACAACTTGGAAAGGTGATAGCATTCACTCCATTTCGCAGACATTAGAAGACACAAAATCTAGAGAGGTTAACTAGCTTATCTGGTCACACATCTAAGACCTGAGAGTGATGGAATTCAAGCCTAGGCTAATCTTGCTCCAAAACTTGATCTACCTCCCTGTGGAAGGAAGAGTAACACTGCATTTTGAAAGAACTAGCATGCTTCCATCCTGCATTATCTATAGTGCTTTCATTTAGAAAGAGAATCAGCTTTTTTGGTAAAACGAAGAGCTCAGATTCAATGCATGGAAACTGTAAGAAGATTCTAGCTAGAAATAAAGAAAAAGTAATAGTCAGAACTGTTTGGAAATGAAATATATTGTTCTTCCATGCATTCAACAAATATTTAGTCATTGTTAATTGAATATTTATTATGTGCCAGACGGTATTTTGGATGATTGGGATAGATCAGTGAACAAAACAAAGACCCTTGTTCTCAAGGAGTTTAAAGTCTAGCAGAGAAAAACAAATAAATATTGGGCATATTTTACAAAATTATATAATAAATCAAAACATACAACTAATCTGTAAATAAGAACATATATAGCAATGAAGATGACCTGGGCAGGCATCTCAGACCGTATAAGAAGGGGAGGAGTACCGAGCTAGATGTATGGAAGAAGGAGCTGAGAGGCTGTGGAGCCTAAACACTCAGCAATGGAAAGGGCATGGAAGAGGCATCATGAGAGGAGGGTTTGAGCCCAGTTCTACCACTCATTAGCCAAGAAGTCGTGACTTAGGCAATTTTTCTGGCACTCAGTTCCCCCATCTATAAAATATGGATGAAAATATATCCACCTGTCTGGATCACACTGAGGATTAAATGAGATAAGCTATTTAAAATATACAGTATATCATAAAACACTAAAAATGTATTCGCTTTTGGCAGTGAAATATTCACCTTGAGAAAAGGGGGATGATTGGCTTGGAGAACGGCCTGTTTGAAGAATGAGGTGGGCCACAAGGGTTAGTCAAGCCCAGGCAGGAGCAGACAGAATGAGCCGCAGGGACGCACATGTAGGGATGCATGTGGTCAGCAGGGGCAAGTAGGAAGCTTCAAAGAGGAGTAATTGAAGCAGTGGTGGGATATGGAATAGCAGAGAGGACAGGGATGGGGTGAATTGGAAAAATGCCTTAAGCAAAACACTGAGTCTAGAGGAAGTATAAGATGTGGGGGAAGGAAGCCCAGATGCCAGGGTGAGGGTGGGGTTAAGCACAGCAACGTCAGCAGTCATCACAGAGGGTCATCAGTGTATTGACGCCACTCAGCCAGTGTGCCATCAGCATGGCTCCTTAGTTCTACCAGAGGGAGAGGAAATACCAGAAAGGGGAGGCTTTGCAGTCAATCAGAAAAACTATTTAGGCTCGAATTGGGATTCGGTCCTTAGTCACTGAAAGGTGTCCTTCCTTGACCTGGCCTGAATGTGAAATCCGGATTGAGCAATAAGTTAATTAATCAGTCATTTCCACAGCATTTCATCAGCATTCTTCAGAGGTTTGTTTTGTTCAGTGAGAAATACAGGAGGTGTCTCCAGTGAGTATAGTCTTCATCCTCCTGTACTAGAGCAGGGTTTCTCATCCTCAGCACTACTGACGATTTGGACAACATAATTCTTTCTTAGCGAAGGCCTATTCTGTGATTTGAAGGGTGCGTAGCAATATCCGTGGCTTTTACCAACTAGATGACAGCAGCTGTGATGATCAAACACTTATCCAGATTGTCCAATGCCCTCTTTTGGGGTGTGGTAGTCAGGCCATCCCCAACCTCACCCCACTGAGAACCACTGAATTGGAGGAAAGTCTTAAGCTTTGTCCTCAAGGCCATCCCAAGCCAACAGTAATCACATCTTCCCCTTGCCTCCATCCCAAGAACCTCCCATTCATTAAAAATAAAAATTCTCTGTAAGGCAGAAATACATGCAAATACATGCAAGCAATTACAAATTTAAGGATATACAGAAGGTTTTTATTTTTCCCCAAGGGATCTGCATGCTGATTATGGAAGAGTAGTTTATCTTGGCTATTATGGCAATTGTGAGTAGATTATCTGTGCCAGTGATTACCATCATTATTTGGCAAACTTGTCCAAGAGCTCAGAACACTCACTTTCTAACCTTCCTACTTAGTTGCCATGCAGTGCTAGTGGCACCTTGAAAAATATAAGCAGGAAATTCTATTGTCTTGGTAAAGTGTAACACAGGCCATTTTAACACAAAGAGGAATTATTTGTATTGATGATTAGTCAATGGGATTAATGGGTAAAGGAGAAAAAGACAAAAATGCACAAGGGCCCTTGGGAGGGCTTCAAGAGCAGGCCTACAGATGCTCTTCTGGATGCCCATGGCTGCTTTTCCAGGTGCCCACGACTGCTCTTCTGGGTACCCACTGAATACAGGAGACTAGTTGAGAATAAGTAAAAAAAAAAAAAAGAAAAGAAGAAAAAGAAAAAAGAAAAAGAAAGAAAGAAAAACACGCTTAGGAACACATTATGAATTAGGGTTGGTGATATGATTATGAGTGGGGAAAATCTTGGGGTGTCAGTTAAAAATGGGGAGAATCTGAGGCTTGTTTAAGTCTGAGAATTTGGGCAGACAGACTGATACAAGGTTCTCTTAAACAAAGTAGTGATTATTAGAGATAGATTGTTACTCCTGAAAAACGCTAGATTTATTTGTTCCTCCAATGACCCATCCTAGATCCTTGGCAACAGATGTGTTTTGAAATTTAGAAGTTTTTTTTTTTTTTAAGGAGGGTAATACAGTGAATCAAATTCATTAGTAACACTACAGGTATGCTTCAAAATTGGCCATATTCAGTCTCAATACCATGGAATTAGAACCAAGGACTTGAACACATGTTAGGCAGGCAAGGTGAGGGTGGGCAGTCCAGGACCACTTGTCATCCCTAAGGCTTCACGGATCCTTCTCCTTAGGGAGGACATTTGTATTTTTACAACAGAACATAAGAATATTTACATCAAAGTGAAGTGAGCTCACTGTCTGTTCAGGTTAGGTTTTTTTTTGTTGTTTTTTTGTTTTTTTGCCACCATATGGACATTGTCAACAATCAGACAAAAACTCAGTTTTTAGGGGTGCCAGAATTGGAAATTGTGACTATGAGAGTGTGGATATGTAGCAATATTTGGCAGTTATCATCAATGGTATTTTCTCATTTCATTTTCTATTGCTGTCGCCCTCTGTGTTCACACTGCTGATAAAGGCGTACCCAAGATTGGGTAATTTATAAAGGGAAGAGGTTTAATTAACTCACAGTTCAACATGGCTGGAGAGGCCTCAGGAAACGTACAATCATGGTGGAAGGGGGAAGAAACATATCCTTCTTCACATGGCGGCAGTAAGAAGTACTGAGCAAAGGGTGAAAAATCCCTTATGAAACCATCACATCTCATGAGAACTCACCATCATGAGAACAGCAGCATGGGGGTAACCACCCCCATGATTCAATTACCTCACATGAGTCTCTCGCATGACATGTGGGCATTTTGGGAACTACAATTCAAGATGAGATTTGGGTGGGGACACAGCCAAACCGTGTCACCCTCTCTCGCAGGGTCTGCCTCAAAGTCCTCTTCCATATTAGAATCCAGCACTAATGTGATCATTCTTCCCATCCTAAAACAATAAACCTGTAAGTAAAAAAATAAAATTAAACTAAAGGCTGCAGGAGATGGATTTCTGGTGAACACTCAATACAGACAGCCCAGTGACTTGCCCTGACAATGGACTTTCCACAGGCTGAACCTAGTCTTTCTTTTAGCCGCACTTTGTGCCTTGTTCGCTATCAAATGCCTGGCATTCTATGCACAAAAGACCACCTGCCCCTCCTGTCCTGTACTTGCCACAGGCTGAACCCAGTCTTTCTTTTAGCTGCACTTTGTGCCTCGTTCTCTGTCACATGCCCAGCATTCCAACCACAAAAGACCCCTCCTGCCCTGTACATATTGTCATAACCCTCACTTCTTCTCCACATACCTCCCTACTCCCTACCATCTCCATCTCTCTAAGCTATCTAAACCTCACCACCCCTTAAAACCTGTATCCTATCAGACGCCCTTAACAAACCTTTCCTAGACACCCTCGCTCAGAATCCCTCTCTCTTCCACCAGTCTTCCAAGACTAATTGGTATCCTCTTTCTGGACCTATAGTACCATTTATTGGCTTACTGTGTATTTATCCTGCTTGGGATTTATTAATTTCTTGGCCCTGTAGGTTTATAATTTTTATCACTTTTGGAAAGTTTTTGACCATTATTTAAAAAAATATTTCCTCCCCCGTTCTATTTATTCTCTCTTCCTGAAACTCTAAATACATGGGTGCTAGAATGTTTGATATTATTCAACAGGTCACTGATCACCTGTTCATTTTTTCAATATATTTCCCTTTCTTCAGTTGGTTTGAATAATTTCTTCAAGTTCACCAATCTGTTCTTCTGCAACTTATAATCTGCTAAAACCATCCAATAATTCTTTGATATTATATATAATTTTGACCACATTTATTTTTCAAATACTGGTTTATCACTTTTACATTTTGCATTTGGTTAATTTTGAGCATGGGAAACTGGAAAATCAAACCCAGGAAATGTATATTGCAACAAAGCCAATAATTTCAAATTAAATATTGACTATGTCTATTCTTGTCTCTACCAGCTACACCACTCCAAGTCACAGTTTAAAGCCACCTCATTGGCTGTTCTCTTCTCTTCACCCTTCCCATCTTTATTTTACCTCATCCCTTCAGATTTTCCTCAGGAAACTGCAAATTCTTTTATGCTATAATTTAGGGCAATATACATCTCTTTAGTCCTCTTTTCTTATACCCACTCTGGATCTACCTTCAGAAAGCCCAATTCACTGAGGCATGTGGGAGAAAAAAAAATGGCCTTTAGTTTTAATAAGAGCCACCTAACTCAAAAGTTACCTGTGGCTTTAAAAATTCCCAATGTCCATTAAAATCTCAGGTTTCCCTCTATTTTTCTTTGTGTCTGTCTGTCTCTGTCTATCTATCTATCTATCTGTCTATCCATCTATCCATCCATTTCCTGATTATAACCACATGCCACATACTATCTCAGCTACTTCCCCTTTGCCATCTTAATTAATTTGTAAATCCTGCAAAAAAGATATTTCTCTTATTATCTGTATTTAAAATATCGGAAAGCCAATGACCAAAAATATCGAGTACTTGGCCAGGGTCTCTAAGGCCTCTTTTCTCAACTATTATGAAGTACACACATGCGCATGTGTGCACAGACAAACCCCACAATGCAGTCTTGTGGATTTTTAACTAAGCTATCTGGAGCCAAAGGTCTTGGTGGAAAATTAGTGTCTAGGATGGAAGGAAAAAGGGGTTGTTTGTGCAGAATTCATAAGTGTGACTACAAGACTGTGAAGAGAGCCATCTTCATAGGATATAGGCCACTGACCATGATGTTCATTTTCACCCACCACAAGCCCCTATTTCCACCAAGCTCTTTCCTAGCTGAGAGCAGCTCCCCTGAACACCGATGAAGGAAGGTGTGTGCAGAAATGCCAGTCACCACTCGTCACAAGACTTATGTGGGTGTCAGGAGGCAGGTCCTCTCATGCCCAGGCCCTGTCTCACAGCCAGAGGCAGCATCCAAGGGCAGAATAAAAGGGCTCAGGGCCAGAGCATCCCATCCACTCACCTCCCGTGGTGCTGAAGAACCCTGTGCTGCCTGTAATCCTGGTAAGTGTGCCCTGGGAAAAGGAGCAGGGGTTTCCACAGAGGAATGCTCAGGCCAGGGAAGGAGGGGATGGATACTCAGACCAGGCCAGGAGTAGAGTCTAGTCAGGGCCTCAGGGGCCTGGAATTGTGATTGGCAAGGAATGGGGCAGGGGAAGAAAATTGGAAAGAGGAGGTAGAGGGGTGGGGTGGAGTGAGAGAGATTAAGAAGAACTGGTAAGATCTGGAGGGCTGTATGACACAGATTTAGAGGAACCAAATTGTTTTCAGTTGCTCAGTGTGTTTCTCCAGTTTTAGAGAATAAACTCATTGCCACTAGATTACGCTGGAGTGGGTTGCATAGGGGGAATATAATTTTGGAAATACAGATATACTTATTTGTAGAAAAGATATGCTGAGGACATTGCTACTTAGAGGAAGAAAGGATCAGAGACACCTGTGGATCTTATTAGATGCCAACAGGAAGATCTGTAGTGGAAAACTGAGTCCACACTGAAGTTTAGAAGCCATGTGACAGCGCCTGGGGACAGGCCTGGGGAGGCAGCATGTGCTAAAGGGCAGAGCCCAGGATGGCAACCAGGGGACCCAGGAACAAATGCAACATGCTAGTGAACAACTCTGGGCCAGTGAAGTTACCTCTTTTGGCTTCAGTTTCTTTATTTAGATATTGAGTCTGTTGGAACAAATGGACTCCAACGTCCTTTGCGGTTATAATTTTCTCTATTTCTGTAAACCGAAATACATCAGTTCTTCCAATAGAAATTCCTTTGATTTTTCCTTAAGGAGATTTTCACCTCTAAACTGGTCCCAACATTGAACATTTTCAGAATTCTTGGTGATGTGATAGAATGAATGTTGGCCTGGAGCCAATTTATTTCCTGGCCTTCTCTCCCATACTTAGGAGCTTTTAATGAGCAGAAACTTTATTTACATATTTGGAGATTATATATTGCAGGACAACATCTCAAATAAGGTTTGAAGTGGGAATCCATGAATGAAAGCACTTGGTAAACATTGAGAGTGACAAAAACATTAGAGGTGATTTTCCTATGTTTGATATAAGGCTTTCAAAATGAAGGGTCCAGAAATAATGCAGAAAGGACAAGAATAGGCAGGGGTGGCCTCTGCCTCCATCTAACTTGCTGTCTGACTCTCCTTCAGCTCCTGAACACCCGCCACCGAGATGTCCTGCCAGCAGAGCCAGCAGCAGTGCCAGCCCCCTCCCAAGTGCACCCCCAAGTGCCCCACCCAGAAGTGCCCCCCAAAGTGTCCCCCTAAGTGCCCTCCAGTCTCTTCCTGCTGCAGTGTCAGCTCCGGAGGCTGCTGTGGCTCCAGCTCTGGGGGCTGCTGCAGCTCTGGGGGAGGTGGCTGCTGCCTGAGCCACCACAGGCGCCGCAGGTCCCACTGCCACAGACCCCAGCACTCTGACTGCTGCAGCCAGCCCTCCGGGGGCTCCAGTTGTTGTGGAGGGGGCAGCGGCCAGCATTCTGGAGGCTGTTGCTGAAGTGGATATTGTGCCTAGAAGAGCAGATTTAGAGACATGAGAGGTGCAACTTCATCTTCCTTGGGCCTGGCTGTGTTGCTGGGACATTTTAGTAAGGACTTCAAACTCTGTCCTGGAAGATTCTCTGACCTAGAATCCAGAAATCTGCCCTCTCACAAAAATTCATCTTCTAGCCTCTGATTCCATCTGTGCACCTGGCCTGGGAACACCAAATAGAAGACCTTGCCTCATTCCCCTGATTTCCTTGGCAATCTCCACTGTGCATGCAACAATAAAATAAATAATCTGCTCGTCATCTTTTTCTAGACTGCATTACTCTTGCTTCTAAATGTGCCGAGAGGGATAAGCATGCCTGATCTTAGCTCCATCACCCGGTTATCTGGGCCTTGAAGCAGCATAGCTTGCTTAACTCCTTCAACTCCTGGTCCTCACCAGAGCTGATCCCTGACTCTCAGTGCCTCAGCCATGGTCAAGTCAGGAAAGACAATTATGAGATTTACTTTAACAGACAGAAGTTTATATAAAGAATTGCTTACTTGGCATCAGAGAACTGACAAGACCAAAAGAGGACAAAAAGAGTTCGTGGAGGCAGTAACTGTCATTGCCACCATGCTACCAATGGCAGGGAAAGGGAGTGTCTTGAAATTATCAAAACTTAGAAACTTGGAGCAGTTGCCCATGAATTGAAACTCAGGCCTCTAGGAAAGGGACCCTTCTCAAGAGTGCCGGGGTCCCTGAGCTCAGGGGAGGGGCCCATGAGTCTGGACTCAGGCTTCTGAGGAGGGGCACAAGCTGGTGCTGGTCCTAGGGTCTGTCTGCATGATAACCCAACGAGGTTGGTTTTGTGAGTGGGAAAAACTGCACACTGGAACCACTGTTGCTACTGGGATAAATTGCTCCTGCTGGGGTGAGAAGTAATATTGGGGTGACTTGGAGAATTCTAAGGGAATCTAAGGAAGCCTGGTCCTTGTAGCTCTGCAGTCTCCAAGTTCTCTCTAGCTCCCCCTACTGGCAGAGATGTCACACAACAGCTGGCAAAGAGAAATGGGGTTGGCAGTCCCAACCCTCCATCACAAGGCCAGATGTGGAAGGGAGGACCGAAGTGGAGCGATGATGACATAATAACCCTGGTTATTAAGGAAGACAGACATTATCCAACTCAGCTGTCACCCTCCTTCTTCCTGATACCCTCACTCTCTCCCCATCTATTTTTCCAAAGCATTTTACCATGCTCTTCCTTCAGCAACCATAGCAAAATGATTCCATGTAGCTTGTACTTTAAAAATGCAAACTGCTCTAGTACAAATAAACCTTTGAGTTCACTTCTGCAAATGAACCTCAAAGAGTTTCTGTTCTGGCCACTGCCTATACAAATGGAGTCATAAATTATAGACACACACAGGCAAGCACACACACACCCAAACACACACACACACAAACACACCAATGTTCGTACCAGGTGTCAAGAGCTTGGAAGCAATGTCCAACTCTGTGAAAGAAAGACACCCTGCCTCTGTGCTTCTAGAAGTCCTTCTGATTGTCTGTCCTGAGGTTTGGATACTGGATGAATATCAGTCAGCTTCCTCCTTTTCCAGGAAGCTTCCCTCATATTTCCTCTACTTTCACACTATTTTAACACTACAGTCCTTCAATATTAGTATTCTCAGGCTATCCTCTCTCCTATCATGCCTTCTTGTGTCCTTTCCTCCTGGAACCACCCATCTGGCGTGGAGTCCCTGAAGAAAAGGCAGTTTGAATCCCTATGAATTGCAACCCCTGTATTACCAGGCCTCTCTGCATTGGGAGCAGGGATACTCCATAGGCACAGTCAGCATATAGGCCTTGGGTAAGGACTTCCTGAGTTCAGGGGATATGGGTATTACATCATCCTTGGGGATTTCTGAGGAGAAGGACTGGGCTTCTCTCCTTATCCTGTGGCTCCCTAAGGCAGGGGAACCTGTGCTTTAACTTGAGAAGGCTTCCTCCAGGGAGGAGTGGACATCTCACAGTACTCCCACTAAAGGTGACAACATTTTTATCTCTTTCCTGCTTTTTCCAAGCTCCAAGGACAAGAGCTATTTAGACAGGGACTCACAGATGCTTCAAGGTCAGGAGCTCCTTAAATTCAAGGACATCAGTTTTCTGCAGGGTCCCTGTAAGTCTTCCCTTCTTCTTTGGCTCTCTGATGAGTCCAGAAACCAGTATCAAGGAGTGGGGTTGGACTTCATTTCTTCTCTGCTTTCCACCTGTGGGGACTGTTAAAAGGTAAACTGAGGTATAATACAATCTTAAAGAGTTTATTTGAGCAAACAGCAATTCATGAGCCCCAAAAGTGGTTTGAGGGCTCTGTCAAGAGAACACAAGGGGAAAGCTTTTATAAAGCAAACACAAAAGTAAAGTGAAGAAAATATTCGATTGGTTGTTGTTACACAGTTTTCTTACTCAGTCTATCCTGCTGAAAGTCCCTAGTTGCATAATTATAAGGTAGCTAGTGACTTCTGATTGGTTGGTTTTAAGTATCATTTTTATTTAATACAGGCATTTACAAGAAATAGCCTATGTTACGTTTCCCTTATGTTTGGAGATCAAGCAAAGTTGAGGTCATTTATGAGGCCTAACTGGCTTTGTCTGTCCAGGGACTCTTCAGGTCTGGTGTCTATTTTAATTTACTTTAACAAGACCCTCCTATTCATGCATACAAATGCTCCACAATTCCCACTCAGTTTGAGACCAGGATCGTGACACAGTCCAGGCAGCATGAGAAGATCCAGAATGCCTTCTCTGAGCACTTCCTCCCATGTTAGATACTCAGACCAGTGGCAGAGGAGTGCCACCATCCTGGGCTGCTAGGGGAAAGACAACCTTCTCAGCCACCTTGCTGACTCTCATCTGCTCATTCCCTGAAGAACATCTCTTACTCTCTATCGTTCTGTGTTCTGATGAATGGGTAATATTATAAGAAGCATCAGTGATTGAGCAATTTCAATACACCAGGCACTGTGTGCTCACAGTATACTACTTAATCCTTGAAATTTCTATGAAGCAGGTCCATTTTTAGCCTCAGTTTAAAAATCAGAAATTCAGGCACAGAGAGGTAAATGCAAGTATTTATTCAAGATATTTGCCACAGTTATCTATGCCAGCACCATCTCCCTCCTCTGCTCAGCGAATGCATGACGGATAGCCAGAGAGTGGACTCCTAGGGTGGTATCTGTTGGGCTGTGTTGTGGACCTTCCCCAGAAAGACAGACACTGTTCAGGATCCTAAGGAGATGGCCCCATCACAGTCCTTTGAGAAATCCCCTTTCCCTCCCTAGCTTCAGAGAAACTCAGGAAAACTCCTCATCTCCACAAGTCTCAGTGATGAAAGGGGCTGTTTTGAAGACCTTATGATTTTTTGCACAATGAAACACACAAGTGCAAAGAAACTATCTTCATCTTGAACACATATGATGGGAGGAAATGGAATACCATAAATAGCCAGGAGACCCTTTTGTGTGAAAAGAATTTAAAATATGTCAGCATATAGATCAGTGGAGAAAGGATGGCTTATTTAGTAAGTTGAACTGGAGAAAAAAAGAAATTATATTCTTTAACAAAACAAGTTTCAGGAGGATTAAGGAGCTAACTTTTAAAATTGAATCACAAAGTAGAACTCACAATGGAAAAATGTTTTTATGCACAAAAGAAACATAACAAATGCTAGTGACAAATTTTGATAGATCTAATACCATCAAAATAGAATTTTCAGTACATCCAAAATCATATGAAAGAAACAAACTAGAAAGCCATAACACTATAAATAAAATATTCAGTAAATGTTTACTAAGAGCATAAAATATTCTAGCAGTTTATTTAGATAGTTGAGACATACTAGTGAGCAAACAGAAAAAAGATTCCTGCGCACATAGATTTGATTTTATTGAAAGATTTTCAATGAGTACTATTTCAGAATTTTCATGTAATAAAATGTAATAAATTTTTTGTTAGGCACTCAATCTTTGCCAATTTGATATAAATAAATAAATTGAATAGACACCCTACATCAGAAAAAGAAAAAATGTTTCACTTTTTTTAATAATTAAAAAGGCATGTATACAATTTACATATACACATTTTAAAGTTAGAATTTTAAATTAAATTTCAAATTAAATTATTGAAATAAAAGTTAAAATTTAAAAGTTCTTAAAGTTTTAGTTAAAATATCTGTAATTGTTATGAGAAATTGATATCTAAAAAGTATAAATATTTGTTTAATAAATAATTCCTTACACATCATCCAACAAAGAAGTAAACAATTTTATACATTTGATGCCTATCTTCTCCCTCCCCTCCAGAGGAATATCCTGAGTTTGGAGTTTAGTATTCCTATGTATTTCTTTAAACTTCTATTACATTATACAGTTCCTGAAAATATGCAGTCTAGTTTACATATTTTCAACTCAAACATTACACACTTGATGAAATCTTACGCAAACTTGCTTTCCTTTCACAGAATCATTTGTGAGATATTCCGATTAATTGGCTTAGCTGTGTGCATTTCGTACTGCTATGCAATATTTCACCTTACAACCACACTACTACATATTTAAGCAATCTCTTTTTAAGGAATATTTATGTTGTTTCTAATTATCTTGCAAATCTACATGATTCCGCTATTTAAAATTCTCTGTCATCCATGCCTAGGCAAGTCTCTCTAAGATATGTGCTGAGGGATCACACAATTGAATTGTGGATAGGCTCGTCTGTAACTTTACAATATGCTGTCACATTGATCTCTAGCTCACATCCCTCCATTAGTGTGAGAATGCCTGTTGTTTCACATACTGGCAACACTGTGTGATATTAGATGTTTATATAATTGTCCAATGATGAGTGTGAAACAGTTTCTCATTGTTGTCATGTGATCCTTTTTCCTAAGTATGTAGTTCATTAAAAATATACATATTATTATGAAACATGCATTTTTCTGTTTAAAATCGCATCTTTAAATTTTTTATCTTCCATTATTTTCAGAGATATAAGAATATTGGTCTTGTATTCTGAACTTACTGAACTCCCATTATTTCTAATTTGCTACTGTGAACATTCTTACGCATACATTCTTTCCTTCATTCCCTTATTTCCTTAGATGAAATTCTAGATGTTCAAACATTGTAAAAGAGTATGTTCATTTTACTTTTTAATTCATTTACACACCATCAAGTTTGTGTTGAATGATCATCACATTGTAATGAAGAATAATTATGGCAATTTATTTTCACACTAATAAAGCATGAGTGCTCGATTCCACAAATCCTCCCCAACACTGAGTTTTTATTAGGTAACCTTTGCCAATCTGATATGAATAAACTGGATAGACAACCTACATCAGAAAAACCCAAAATATTTCCTTTTGTTATTTTTCATTTTTTGATTGTTAGTCACATTGAACTTTTTTTTTCTTTT
>NW_012114810.1:3221936-3236760 GCF_000951035.1 Colobus angolensis palliatus
TGTCGCCCAGGCTGGAATGCAGTGGCCTGATCATGGCTTACTGCAACCTCTGCCTCCTGGGTTCAAGTGATTCTCCTGCCTCAGCCTCCCAAGCAGCTGGGATTATAGGTGCTGCCACCACGCCTGGCTAATTTTTTGTATTTTCAGTGGAGACAGAGTTTCACCATGTTGGCCAGGCTGGTCTTGAACTCAACCCTCCTTGGCCTCCCAAAGTACTGGGATTACAGGCATGAACCACCACGCTTGGCCACACTGAACATATTTTTAACTTGTTTTTCCCATTTGTGCTTCTTTTCTAGTATGTGTGTTGCCTGTTCATAGCCTTTGATTGTTCTTTGTATTGGCATATTTGCATTTTTCCAATTAAATTGTAAGGACTGTTTTTCTATATTCTTAGCAAATGTATTGCAATTTCCTCCAACCGATTACTTTTCTTTCTGTCTTATTTATGATGCTATTTGCTATGTAGATTTCTAAGTTTTAAAAATGCACTTGTTTTTCTTTTATATTTCCTTTTCCCTTTTCCACTCAAAATAATTTTTTTATCAACGAATTAGAAAACATAAATATCTTCATCTAAGTGTGCATTAAAAGGAATTTACAATACAAAATAAAGGTTTTGGGGAAAAAAAAGGGGGAACAAACTAAAAACTGCTAACGTACAAGATCCATCTCTGGAAAGGGCTGTAGGGTCCAGGGAACAGAGTGAAGTCCATACAGTTAGAATTACTTCCTGTGGATCTCAGCCATGTGTCCTCTCATCTCCTGAGATTATAAGAGGCAGATACCTTTGATGAAAAGATAACCCCAGAAAGCCAATCACTTATCAGGAAATGTTTCTTCCATTGAGATGATATCCAGCCAATTTAAATCTAATAGCCAAGGCTTAGCAATGAGTCCTCATGATACTACAACCATGCTGCTGATTTATCACCAAACCCAAGTCAGAGTAATTGTTGTTGGGTGCTGCCCTTCCTGGAGACAGACGCATGGCTCAGTGGCATGTCAGCCCCACCATACCAGGAATCAGTGAGCTGGGCATATGAGTAGTACTTCCTGAGTAAGCCAAGGAATCAATACCCTGACCTCTCCTTCAATAACAAAGCCCTTTGGGACAACCTAAGTACAGACATCATCCTTGAATAATACAGAGGCATCCAAGGAATATGGCCAGCACTTATCGTTGTGCATGTCTTAGGGCCAATTCCACATGGGATGATCTCTAGTCAGATGGAAAAGCTATTTGCAAGCTCTCAGGTGCTATGAAATGCTGATGAAATGACTACATGCATATCCTTGCTCTAAGTGCTGATAAAAGATACAAACATCACATCCAGATAAAATATTCAGTCTTGTTTCAGAGATATGTCACATAAAGCAAAACACAGGTAAGGCAAGGAGTAATCTGTTCAAAGTAGAGTTAACTGGCCAAGTCAGCTGAAGAGGATTTCTTCTCTAAAAACGCAAAGCAGTCAGCCGGGCATAGTGGCTCACGCTTGTAATTCTAGCAGTTTGGGAGGCTGAGGCAGGGGGATCACTTGAGGCCAGGAGTTCAAGAACACCCTGGCCAACATAATGAGACTCCAACTTTACAAAAAAATTAAAAATTACCTGGGCCATGATGGTGTGTGCCTGCAGTCCTAGCAAGAGTTCAAAGCTGTAGTGACCCCTGATTTGTACCATGGCACTCCAGTCTGGGTGACAGAGCAGTACCTTGTCTCAAAAGAAGAAAAAAACAATAAAAAGAAAAGCAAAGCAAATAATAATTTGTAGAAACAGAATAAGGTCACATTACACAGGTCCTTGAACGCGAAGGGTAAGAGTTTTGGCTTTATCAATAAAAAGAAAAGCAAAGCAAATAATAATTTGTAGAAACAGAATAAGGTCACAATACACAGGTCCTTGAACACGAAGGGTAAGAGTTTTGGCTTTATCACGAATCAGCAAAAGCTTTTGAGAAGACTTGTTCAATGGTAGCATGACTATTTACATTTTCATCCAAACAGGCACACATTTGAGATTGAAAAGAAGGTTTATGATAATATATGTTGAGACAAAAGGCATAATCCCAAACTGTTGCTGGCAAACTGGGATGTTTGGTCACTCTATTAAGGTCACAGGCAATTGTTTCTAGAACAGTTCTAACGAAGAAGAGCTAGAGAGAAACCAAGAAGGCGAGAGGCAGAGAAACAGCTAAGAAAATATGTACACTCAGAGTCACTATAAAATATATGATGTGTGTGTATGTTTATATAAACACACACATTTAGTGTATATATTATTTGGATACCCCAATACATATGACAAACATATTTATATTTTGCAGCTACTTGTGAACTAGCTTTACTGTTCTGCTTATGATCTAGATATCACTAATGTATTATATTGTTCCAGGCTCTGGAGAATTATAGATGCTCCCCCAGTATTTCTACCACTGACAGGAAAGAGAGGGCTTTTCCTCACATCTTTGTTCTGGCTGTAGTACCCCTTCTTCTAATTCATGAATTAGTTTTATGTTGGAAAAGCTCACCATATTGTTGCACACAAACTTGAACCAGATAAGAACTCCTATGCTTTCCCTTCATCTACTGAAAGTAGAAGGAAAGAAAACACTTTTCAAGCAGAAACAATACGGGGAAATCTAGGAGGAGGGAGCTGCTGAGGTGAAAAGCTCCTAGAGGCTCTCCCACCATGTCTTGGACAGTGTCCTACACCTAAGGCCTGGCTTTCCCCCCAGTCCCCCTTTCCCCTTCCATCTCCCCATGTGTGCCCTTCCCTCCTTCCTGACATAGGGTCCTTAGAAACTCCGGGATTTTTCACTCTATGTGGAACGATACAGAGTTCTAGAGCTCTCCTCCTCCACACAAATGCCTTCCCTATTCACACTCACAGTCATTCCTACTTCATAGTCAAATACATCAATATACTTAGCAGAACAAAGGGGTCTTAAACATTAAAAAAGGAAATAATCCAAAAAACCGAACAATCCCAAATCCCGGATTTACACCCCACCCCCTCCATCTTGGAAAGCAGCTATCCCAAATCCCGGATTTACACCCCACCCCCTCCATCTTGGAAAGCAGCTATGACTTCAAAATGATACCTGTTCCTTTATTGAAGCATATGTAGGCATCGCATTTTTTAAGGGTCTATCATCTCACGGACCTTCTACCAACTCTTTCCTTGTATTATTTTACTGGCTGGCACAATACCCTTAGAAATATCTGTATCACTAACTGTACTTTTAAACTGAGGAACAAACAAGAACAACAAACTAAAAAGGAGTCAAGTTAAGTAATTTTCACAAGTACACACAGTCACTAGATGGCAGAACCAGGGCAGTTTTCTAGCCTGTCTGACTGCAAGCTCTTAAATATAATGGAATGCATCAGGGGTCAGCATTTCTTTTCTTTTCTTTTCTTTTCCTTTTTTTTTTTTTTCCCACAAACTGTAAGAGAATAAGTATTTTAGGCTTTGGGAGCCATAGCATCTCTATGCCAGTTACTCAGCTCTCCATTGTAGTCTTAAAAGAACCACAGACACAATCAATAAAATAAAGTCCAAACTCAGCTGCCAAGAGCCAATGAGTTTCACGAGCAACAAGAAGGAGCAAAAGAATTGGGAGCCAATGTGCAAAAACTAGAACTAAAAAGCGGTCAAGGCTGGGATTTACCAGGAAGAATGGGACAGAAGGTCATGTATAAATTGTCCCCACCCTTTTTTTTTAAGCAGCCCTACTCCTATCCAGCAGCAGCTGCCCTCAGCCTGGGGAGGGAGACAGGTGAGGAGCTGCCAGTCACCACCCATCACAGGACCCACGTGGGTATCAGGAGGCGAGTCCTCTCATGCCCAGGCCCTGTTTCAGCACAGGAGGCAGAAACTCAGGCTGGGATAAAAGGGCTCAGGGCCAGAGCACCCCATTCACTCACTTCCTGAGGTGCTGAAGGACCCTGTGCTGCCTGTGACTTTGGTATGTGTCCTCTGGGAACAGGAGCAGGGGCTTCCACAGAGGGATGCTCAGATCAGGGTAGGAGGGGTGGGGGGCAGGGCCTCCGCGGCTGGAGGCCATGTTGTTAGAGGTGGGGAGTTTTCTTGAGAAAACTGATGGAATGGGGGACTGGGAGGAGACTGGCAACAACTGGGACAGAAAGAAGAACTGGCTGGCTGTGCCTTTGGGCTCCCAAAACAGGGCTCTAAGGTGGAGCAGTTCCCTCAGGATGGGAAACCTTGAAGCACAGACACCTGGGGCACTCTGATAGGCCACAGGAAGGAAGCCCACCTCTGAAAATACAACCTTGTCCCTGTCTGCAGGGAAGAGCTGGAGCCATGGACAGGGGACCAGAGGCTCCTTTGGGCTTATGGAACTGACGTTTTTATGGGTCTGGGATTTGTTCATAAACTTCTCAGGTTGATTAGGACACACCAAGCCTGAGACCCACCATGCCAGCCCATCAGCTTTAGCAGGTGGTAAGCTGAGGAAGCCTGAGCTCCAGCCTGAGATCAGGAGACCAGGGTTCAAATTCCAGGGCTGCAGGAATTTATGGGTTTGTCTGTCTCTGCTTCAACAAAGTGAATTTACTGAGCCAGTAATATCCAAGATCTTTTGTAGTATGGATCTTACAGAGTAAAACTACTTTGCAAGTTACAAAAGGTAGTGACTATTTTTTGTCTTTAAGAAATAATTTTTCCTAAATGATCTATAAATCATATAATTTCAGGATGTGAAGACATATTTGGAATAATTTATTCCTTCACTTACAACACTTTAGACTGTCAGATGCATTTGGTAATATTGTTTGGTCTTAGTTTACTATTTTGTGTAACAGATAACACACAAGGGTATCCTGAGCTTGCAAAGAGATGATGAGAGAATTTGAGGAAAGTATTGGAAGTAAAGCTACTGGACATGATGTTTCTATAATTATAAGTCATGCTAAGAGTGTCACAGGGGCAGGGGTGACCTCTGCCTAGGTCTGATTTTCTGTCTGACTCTCCCTCAGCTCCTAAGTACCTACTGCCAAGATGTCCTGCCAGCAGAGCCAGCAGCAGTGCCAGCCCCCTCCCAAGTGCACCCCCAAGTGCAATCCCAAGTGCCCCACTCCTAAGTGTCCCCCAAAGTGTCACCCTAAGTGCCCTCCAGTCTCTTCCTGCTGCAGTGTCAGCTCCGGAGGCTGCTGTGGCTCCAGCTCTGGGGGCTGCTGTGGCTCCAGCTCTGGGGGCTGCTGCAGTTCTGGGGGTGGTGGCTGCTGCCTGAGCCACCACAGGCGCCGCAGGTCCCACTGCCACAGACCCCAGCGCTCTGACTGCTGCAGCCAGCCCTCGGGGGGCTCCAGTTGCTGCGGAGGGGGCAGCGGCCAGCATTCTGGAGGCTGCTGCTGAAGTGGACCTTGACTTCCTCTTCCTTCCGATTCTGCCTGAATAGCTGAGAGATTCCAGCAAAAGCTTGAAGTCTTGCCTGGAGAATCCCTCTGGCCTGGTGTCAGGAAACCCAAAATCTTTCTCTTTAATGGCGTTCAGAGACTTCCTTCTGCATATCCATGGCTTCCCTGGGAACCCTAAAGCACACACCTAGTTCCTCCACAGTTCACGCTGAACTGAAGAAATAAAGTCCAGAATCTGCTCCCCAACTTGCTACCAGCCTGCTTGATTTTCCTGTTTGTGTCATCCTTGTTCTGCTCCCCTGTGTCTGCTGGTGGCTGCTGAGGCCTTGGTGGACAGAGGATGGGGAAAGGGTTCAGGAGGAAAAAGCTTGCATTTTTGTGGGTTTTGTGTTGTTTCTTCTTTCTGTGTTTTCCTTTTAAACAAAGGGACCGAAGTAGCTTTAAGAAGCATTGTTCTTTCAAATTCTGGTTCCTTTCACCGATGTAACTGTGTCCCTTAGGCATGGCCAGGAGGCCAATTTCATCCTCCTTCCCACTGTCACCTCCTCACTCTTGTGTTCTTCGTTCCCCACTCCTTCCACTAGTAATCTCCCCGGACTCCTCCTCCGTATTGTATGTGCACGCATTCACACACACACGTACATGCACATAGGTGAAATGAATTTGCATTGTAAAAAAATTAAATCACATTTAGTGCTGTATAATTTGCATGCAATAAAATTCAATAAATTTAAATGTAAATTTAAATGAGTTTTGTCAGCTATTTATGGCTGTATAACCACAATTGCAATAACAGACCAAAAATGTAGTTAATTTATTGAGAAGATTTTCAAAATAACACAAAATCTAGAATACAAAAGTGAAAATGTGGTACAGTTAGCCACATTAAAATTAAATTCTAAGTATCAGATAGTACCACTAAAGGCATGGAGGGATAAAAAATTAACTTGGGAAAATTACAATATATGTGATAGGGAGATGACTCATATTGGTAAGAAACATAGAGTTCATGAATATTGAGTGAACAAATGTTCCTATAAAAGTTTTGACAGACAAAACAAAAAGCACCTAAGTACAGTAGAGAAAAATCTGCTTGGTAAAATAATGAGAATATATCAAAAAAGGGTTCTTGTTATAGATTTCTCAAAATTTAAGCAGAGTAGCAAAATGTAAACACTTCTCACATTTTCAAAGTGGCAAAATAACCTGAAACTATATTAAAGTCTTATTTAAAAATTTGAAAAAAAAAAGTTTTGGCAGAATTCATATTTAATTCTCAAATAATTAATAAAGAAAATCAATAACTTCTGAAATTAGATTTTAAAAGCAATTTAATCTCATTAATAAAGAAAAAGCGTAGCTCATCTTTTAGGGATGAGAACTCATCTATTGGTTCATAAGCTTTTTGTGAGCTTTTTAGCTCATGAAACATTGCTGTTGAAGCTGTGTGGAAATGATCACTTACTCTTTGTAATTTAGAATGCTAACTGGCATAACAATTCATGCAAAAGATTTGGTGACTAATTTATTCATTTAACAATACTTATCAGACTTCTAGTATTAAGCAAAAGGACAAAATATAATAATAATAAATAGATATTTAAGAGTGTTCACTGCTGAGGTGACATCAAATGATGACATAAAATGGTAAATAAGGAATCTCTGGGCTCTAGGTCACTTCAGAGACATTGGACAATGATATACAGACCAAAACCTCTTTCTGAAAACTTTAAAAACAAGGTAAGAAGCTTCAGCAACCAAGCAAATCTTTAATAAAGAAAGTAACCATACACAAATGGTAGGAAATTTTGTGGTGCTTTTACTCATGCCTACCCTTTTCCATCTTATGCATAATGTGGTGTGGTCAGAGGAGGCTGCACAATTTCTCAGCCTTTCTTACAGATGGAAGGAAAAGAGTGGAACTTGAATGCAAGATTGTGGGTTGTGTGAGGACTGTGTGAGGAACTGATTTGTGACTTTAGAGCACCAATGAGTCAGTGGCATAGTCTGGATATTCAATTGAAGGCTGCTGAAAGCAGAGGGTGCACTGTGGCATGAAACAGCTGCAAGGGGACTGCAGACTTGCAAGTGCGTAAAGATAAGAGATTAGCAGTAGAGGAACAAAATTGCCAAAGGCTCCAAGAAGAAGCAAGAGTAAGACTCTCTGAAAAATTTAGACATTTAAAAGCAGTCAGGGAACTGAAACAAAAGTGTCTGCACATACACAAACACAAACACAAGCACAAACACACGCTCAGGGAAGGTGCATCCCCAGGAAAGGTTTGAGAGGACTCTGAGCCTTCACACTACCTGAAGGTTTTCCACCGCACAGAGCCAGCTCCCAAAGATGGAAAGACAAGGCTGTTTTTGCAAACATCTAATTTTCAACAACAACAACAAAAACACACAGCATGCAAAGAGAATGCATGAAACAAAATATTTACAGAAACAAAATATATCTCTAGAAACTGACTTTAAAGAAACACAAGCCAATGAATTCCTTGAAGAAGCTTTAAAACAACTGTCTTAAATGCTCAAATAATTAAAGGACAACACACAAAAACAACTAATAAAATTAAGAAAATTACGTATTAACAAATAAAAATATCAACAGATAGAAATTATTTTTACAAAGACTCACACAGAAATTCTGGGGCTGAAGAATGCAATAACTTCATAGAAAAGTTATTCAGAGAAGTTCAACAGCAGAGTCAAAGAGGCAGAAGAAAGAATCAGCAAACTGAAGACAAGTTATTTGAAATTATTGAATTTGAGGAGGAAAATGGAAAGAAAATAAAGTGAAAAAAACCTAAGAGACTTATTAGACAAATTAGACTTTAACTCAAAGACTCTTATGAAAGACAAATAAGGACATTACATAATGATAAAAGAAATAATTTAATAAGAATATAGAATCATTATAAACACATATGTGCCTCAAATCAGAGCTCCGACATATATGAAGCAAATACTGCAGAATTAAAGGGAGAAATGGAGAAGTCTTCAATAATAGTAAGAGACTTCATATTCCACTTTCAGTAATAGATAGAACAACCATGTAGAATATCAGTAAGTATACAGTGGAATACACTATACATCAATTGGACCAAAAAGACATATGCAGAACACTCCACCTGAGATCAGCAGAGTACACATTTATCTCAAATACACATGCAACATTCTCCAAGTTGGGCCACATACGGAAACCCACAAAAAAAAAATCTTAATAAATATTAAAACACTGAAACTATACAAAGTATTTTTTCCCAGCTACAATGGAATAAGACTAGAATTCGGCAGCAAAAGGAAAACTGGAAAATCCACAAATATGTGGAAATTAAACAACACACTCTTATACAACCAGTGGGTCAGAGTAAAAATTACAAAGGAAATTATAACATATCTTGAGAAAATGAAAATGCAGCATACAAAAATTTATGAGATGAAGAGAAAGCAGTGCTAAGACAGGAATTTATGCCTACAAACTTACATTAAAAAAGAAAAAAAATCCCAAATCAGTAACCTAGTTTTACACCTTAAGACTTAAGAAACCAAAAAAAACCAAAAAACAAAACAAAAAAAACACAAAAAAAAAGTCTGCATCAAAGCTAGTAGAAGGAATGAGGAAATAAAAAAAGATATAATAAATGAAATGAAAAATAGAAAATTCAATAGTGAAAATTGACAAAACCAAAAGTTTGTTCTTTGCGAAGACCACCAAAATTGACAAACCTTTCACTAGCTCGATGAAGAAAAAAGAGAAGAATCAAGGAGCTAAAATCAAAAACGAGAGGGAAGGCATTACAACTAACTCATAGATATAAAAAATGATAGGAGAACACCATGAACAATTGTATGCTAAATTGTATAACCTAGATGAAATGGATAGATCCCTAGAAACAAATCTGAACAGACCTATAACTAGCAAAGAGATTGAATTCATAATTAAAACTCTGCCAACAGAATAAAGTGCAGCACCAGACAGCTTTACTCATTAATTCTACCAAACATTTGAAGAGAAATCAACACGATTCTTACTCAATGCTTCCAAAAATATTGAAGAAAAGAGGACACTTATGAATTCATTCTCTGAGGCCAGCATTATCCTGATGCCAAAGCCAGAAAACTACATAACAGTGTCTCTGGTGATATTGAGGGATGATAAAAATCCTCAACAGCACATTAAAAGGATTATACACCATGATTAATTGTGAATTATTCCTCAAATAATAAAACCAATCTTGAAGAAGAAAAATATAGTTAGAGTCACACACTTCCTGACTTTAAAACTTATCACAGACAGACAGAGTGGTGCATACCTACAGTCTCAGCCACTCAGGAGGCAGAGGATAGAGGATCCCTCGAGCCCAGGAGTTCTAGACAAGCCTGAGTAACATAGTGAGACCTTGTCTCTAAAAAAAAAAATAAATTAATTAATACAATTTATTACAACAAAGCAACCATAATGAAAATAGTGTTTTATTGGCGTAAAGATAGACATATAGGTCAATGAAATAGAAGAAAAGAGTAGCAGAGAAACTTAAAATAAATAAACCCTCATATATATGGTCAAATTATTCTTTTTTTGTCTAGAAACAGGATCTTGCTATGTTGCCCAGGCAGGACTCAAACTCCTGGACTCAAGCAATCCTCCTGTCTCAGCCGCCTGAGTAGCTGCAACTATAGGCACAAACTATCATGCCTAGTTGATCAAAATGATTATTGACAAGGGTGCCAATACCATTCAATGGAGAAAGGACAATCTTTTCAACAGGTGGTGTTGGGAAATTTAGATATGCACATGCAAAAGCATGAAGCTTGACCCTCAGCTTACACCATACACAAAAATTAACTCAATAAGGATCAAAGACATAAACGTAGAGTTAAAACTGCAGGCTGGGTGTGGTGGCTCATGCCTGTAATCCCAGCACTTTGGGAGGCCAAGGCGGGTGGATCACAGGGTCAAGAGACAGAGACCAGGCTGGTCAACATGGTGAAACCCCATCTCTACTAAAAATACAAAAATTAGCTGGGCATGGTGGTACACGCCTATAGTCCCAGCTACTTGGGAGGTTGAGGCAGGAGAATCGCTTGAACCTGGGAGGTGGAGGTTGCAGTGAGCTGAGATCGTGCCACTGCACTCCAGCCTGCTGAGTGACAGAGTGAGACTCCATTTCAAAAAAAAAGAAAAAAATTCCTAAAAGGAAACATAGGAGGAAATTTTCATGACATTGGATTTGACAATGATTTCTTGGCTATGATACCAAAAGTACAGGCAACAAATGTAAAAATAGAAAAATTAGACTACATAAACATTAGAAATGTATGTGCATCAGTGAACAAAATCAATACCATGGAAAGGAAAACTTTGTTATGGGAGCAAATATTAGCAAATCATGTATCTGGTAATGGGTTGCTATTCAAAATATATAAAGAACCCCCACAATTAAACAACAAGTAAACATAACAACCTTATTAAAAATGGGAAAAAAAGACTTGAATAGACACTTAACCCAAAAGAAATTTACAAATGGCCAAAGGATACATGAAAATATACTGAACACCATTCATAATTTTATTAAATTATTTAAAGAAAAACCCACATTGAGATACCACTTCAAACTCAAGAGAATGGCTACTATAAAAAATAAAGCAAAACAAAACAGATAATAACAAGGGTTGGTGAGGATGTGGAGGAATTAGAACCCTCGTGCACTGTTGGTGAGCATGTAAAATGGTATAATTACTATGAAAACGAGTATGGTGAGTCCTCAAAAAGTTAATAGAATTAACATATGATCCAGCAATTCCACTTCTGGGTATATGCAATACAAAAGGATTGAAAGTAGAATCTTGACAGGGTACTTGTACACCCATGTTCATAGCTTTATTATTCATAATAGCTAAAAGGTGGAAGCAAACCAAGCATTCACCGCTGGATGATTATAGAAACAAAAGGAGGCATACACATACAATGTGATATTACATGACCTTAAAAAGGTGAGAAATTTATGCACATGCTACAATATGAATGCATCCTAAAGATACGCTAAATCAAAAAGTCACAAAAAGACAAATACTGTACGATTCCACTTATGTGAGATATGAGGAGTAGTCTTTTTGATAGAAACACAAAGTAAAATGGTGATTGCCAGGGGCTGGGGAGAGGGAGTAAGGGAGAACTGTTGTTTAATGGGTGTAGAGTTTCAGTGTTGCAAGAACACAAAAATTCTAGAGATTGGTTATACAACTATGGGATTCTATTTAACATTACTAAACTGTACACTAAAAAATGATTAAGACAGTAAATTTTGGATTATGTATTTGACCAAATTTTTTTAGAAAAGTGTTCACTGCAAGAATTTAGGAGAGTTCAGCACAGTTGCAGTATATCAATATATTAACAATTATAACAATAACCGCAATAAAAATATTTTTAAAAGATACTATTTAAATAGAATAGAATTTTCTTCCAGACTTTAATAGTATTTTTTCATCACTGTAATTGTTTAAAGGGTTGTAGATATGGAAAGAACAAAACAAAGACTACTAACTTAACTTGTTACTGGTTATAGAACACATACAAAAAATTATTCCATTTGAATTATTTCTGGTTAGATCTCAATAGTATTCACTCACCTCCCATAAGTTGCTGAATTTTTGACTACCTAAAAGAGAAAAACCTTGACAAATAGGAAATTTCAGAAAGTCAATGCTTTGCTGGACAAGATATCTTATTTGACCTAATCGCTAAGCCATGATATCTCACAGCCAAGATTCAAGTTCCAATCTTCCTAATACAACTATGTTCTGACTCATCACCTACATCCTAGTTAGGTCAGTTGAGAGCTTGGGTGTTGCCCTGCATAAAGACGGAGGCATGGACCAGATGGCATCCCAGCCCCATCATCCTAGATACCAGGAGTTGAACTTCTGAGTAAACCTGCCATTGTGACAGCCTGGGAATCAACGTCCTGACCACTCCCCCATTACTAAGCCCTTTGGAACAATCTGAGCAGGAGAACAAACGTCATACCCAGGAGAGATGGTAGCAGACCTCTCAGATGTGGCCCACACACCTCACTGAACACGTCTCAGAGTGTGTCTCCTATGAGGGTGGCCTGAGTCATAAGGAATAGCTGTTTATAAACTGCAAATCAATGCTAATACCAATGAGAGGATTTAAAAGTCATTAAATATCCATTGTGCACGTAGCCCTGTGTTGAATAATTGAGGTAAAGAAATATGAAACACCCAAGGCAGGCCATCAAAGAATCTACTGTTATGTCATTAGAGTGATACACCACAGGAAGGGAAAAAACTGGGATTGAGCCACACTGTCCTGGAAGGGCAGAGGCCACGGCATGCACTGCAGGGAGAAGCATGATCAAAGTACAGAATATAATCCAGTTCAGTTTCAGAACATTTCTGAAGGTAGACAGTAAGGGCTTAAACTAAAGGGAGCACACAAAGCCTTATTTCACTGCAGGAATTTGGACATTTACCCTTATACAGTGTGTAATCATGAACAAGACTTTACTAAATGACTTAAGTGTTAATTATGCACAGGGATGGGAGAGTGTTTTCTTGGATGTCATAAAAGAACAGAATCAAAGACACACTACAAGTGTTTGGAGATACTACGTTGTCAGAGGAGTCTAGGCAGCTGTAACAGCTGACGCTCCGAGAAAGGAGATACACACACACACACCTCTCTCTCAATATGTAAGCTCTGTGTATGTCTAGATACCATTCCCAAGTTCTGGGCATATCCAGAGTCTGTCGGGTCTGGGAGGAAGAGGACTTGTCCCTTTTATGATTTAATCTGGCTTTTCTTGGTCTTCCTCTGAAGAAATAGTTTAATTTGTGGATAACCGTGCAGTCATGGCTGTCTTAGTGACTAGTGTGTCCTAGAATGAACAACAGCCCATTTCATTAATACCCTAAAAATGCAAAAATGTAAAACACTCCATTCATATAAATCCTGTGGACATGTAGAAAGCTAGTGATTCTAGTGGAGAGAGAGGACAGGGGCTTCCAAAGTAGCAGCATAAACACATTCACATTAAATATTAAGGACTCTTGTTCTTAAAAGGCACCCGTCCCCTTATGTTCCAGGGCAGGGTCCCACCAGCCATTTGACCCCACATGGGAGCGTGGGCTTATAATGTCTCACAACCATGTCTCTTTTCTTTCTCTTTCTCATCTGTGACCATCATCCTGTGCTGCCAGTGTGAACCCAGAAAAGTCCAAATTCTCACACTAATACTAACAGCAGAGCTGGGGCTTCTTGTTTCTCTTAACGAGCTGCTTCCTGGGTCACATCTCAGTGCTGACACATTAAGGACCCCACCAGAAGAAAAGGGCTATTTAAAAGCAAACAGATCACCAAACAGCCAGACTCACTCTCATTAGAAAAAAGCTGCACTTTGTTTGTTAAAGATCAGTATATTCACTCTGTATTCAGCAAGGTATGAATGTTTCACTTATTCAGAGCCTACAACGTTTCAGTCTCTCTGTCAGGCACCTTTTCTCTTTTTTGTGTTAATTTATTGACTTTCACAACTAACTAATTCTTCTGTAACTAATTCTATTTCATCTTCCAGCTTTATGGTTTAAAAAACCATATAGGCTAAATAGTTTCAACAGTTCCACCTCTCAGGGCCTAGTCCTGGGCCGGGTTCTACTTCAAGGGTTTTACTTGTATAGATGTCTACATTGTACCCACAGCCACACAGCTTGGTGGTGCACAGGGACAGAAGTAAACATGCATGGAAACCTCAGGGATTAGTCTTTCAACTTCAACCCAGGTTACATGGAGCATCAGGTACTTCGGAAGAGACAGAAATGAGATAGGTCCTAAGTTCTAAGACTGAGAACTGAGAGGCTCTCAGGGAAGCAACCTTCAAGTAAACGAGGTGGGTGATGGCTATCCTGGAACCCCATTTCAAGTCGGCACTTTCCTATCTGGGAGTGGCTGCTCTGAGCCTGGGGAGAGAGGTAGGTGAGGAGCTGTCAGTCACCACCCATCACAAGACCCACGTGGGTGTCAGAAGGAAGGTCTTCTCATGCCCAGGCCTTGTCTCACAGCTGAGGCAGAGCCCAGGCCAGGATAAAAGGGCTCAGGGCCAGACCACCCATCCACTCACCTCCTGAGCTGCTGAAGAACCCTGTGCTGCCTGTGACTCTGGTAAGAACAGGAGCAGGGATGCTTAGAACAGAGTAGGAGGGAAGGAAGGGCAGGGCCTCAGGGGCTAGGGCCATGTTGTCAGAGGTGGAGAGTTTAGAAAAGACTGAAGGGGCGGGGGCAAAAAGGGGTCTGGCACTAATTGGGAGCAGAAAGGAGAAGAGGAGGCCGGGCGCGGTGGCTCAAGCCTGTAATCCCAGCACTTTGGGAGGCCGAGACGGGTGGATCACGAGGTCAGGAGATCGAGACCATCCTG
>NW_012114810.1:3236964-3246582 GCF_000951035.1 Colobus angolensis palliatus
AAAAAAAAAAAAAAAAAAAAAGAAAGGAGAAGAGGAAAAGAGCTGGCTGGCTGTGCCATGTGCCTTTGAACTCCAGAGGAAACAAACTGCTCTGGGATGAGACGGGTGGTCCAGAGTGGGAACCTTGAAGCAGAGAGACCTGCTCCACTCTGGCAGCCCACAGGAGGGAAGCCCACTTCTAAAGATACAACCCTGTCTCTGCCTGCAAGGGAAGAACTAGAGCTGTGGACATGGGACTAAAGGCTCTTTGGGGTTTGTGACCCCCACATTTTCATGGGTATGAGATTTGTTCACAAACTTCCCAGCTTGGTTAGCACTCACCAAGCCTGAGACCCACTGTGTTAGCCCATCAGCGTGAGCAGATGGTGAGTGAGGAAGTCTGAGCTCCAACCTGAGATCAGGGAGTCAGGGTTCAAGTACTAGGTCTGCAGCAATTGCTAAGTTTATCTGTCTCTATCGAAGTGAGTTTACTGTCTAGTAGTCTCCAAGATCCTGTGCAATGCTGACCTTCCCAAGTAAAATTGTCTTGCAAGTTACGACCAGAGAGAACGACTGCCTCTTCTCCTTTAAAAATAAATTTTCCTTAAATGACTCGTAAATCAGACAATTTCAGTCTGAAGACATATTTGTAATAATTTCTTCCTCCACTGACAACACATTAGAATCTTAGATGCATTTTGCAATATTGTTTAGTCTTAGTTTACAATTGTCTGACATTCAAAGATATCCTAAGCTTGAAAAAGATGATGTGAGAGTTTGAGGTAGTTATTGGAAATAAAACTACTGAAGATGATGCATTTATACATGAGAGATGCTAAGAATGTCACAGGGGCAGAGGTGGCCCCTGCCTGGGTCTGACCTGTTATTTGACTCTCCTTCAGCTCCTGAACACCCACCTCCAAGATGTCCTGCCAGCAGAGCCAGCAGCAGTGCCAGCCCCCTCCCAAGTGCACCCCCAAGTGCACTCCCAAGTGCCCCACACCCAAATGCCCCCCAAAGTGTCCCCCTAAGTGTCCTCCAGTCTCTTCCTGCTGCAGTGTCAGCTCCGGAGGCTGCTGTGGCTCCAGTTCTGGGGGCTGCTGTGGCTCCAGCTCTGGGGGCTGCTGCAGCTCTGGGGGTGGTGGCTGCTGCCTGAGCCACCACAGGCGCCGCAGGTCCCACTGCCACAGACCCCAGCGCTCTGACTGCTGCAGCCAGCCCTCGGGGGGCTCCAGTTGCTGCGGAGGGGGCAGCGGCCAGCATTCTGGAGGCTGCTGCTGAAGGGGACCTTGACTTCCTCTTCCTTCTGATGCTGCCTGAATAGCTGAGAGGTTCCAGCAAAAGCTTGAAGTCTTGCCTGGAGAATCCCTCTGGCCTGGTGTCAGGAAACCCAAAATCTTTCTCCTTAATGGCATTTAGAGACTTCCTTCTGCATATCCATGGCTTCCCTAGGAACCCAAAGCACACACCTAGTTCCTGCGCAGCTCACACTGCTGCATTCTGCTGCCTAAACTGAAGAAATAAAGTCCAGAATCTGCTCCCCAACTTGCTACCAGCCTGCTTGATTTTCCTGTTTGTGTCATCCTTGTTCTGCTCCCCTGTGTCTGCTGGTGGCTGCTGAGGCCTTGGTGGACAGAGGATGGGGAAAGGGTTCAGGAGGAAAAAGCTTGCATTTTTGTGTGTTTTGTGTTTTCTCTTCTTTCTATGTTTTCCTTTTAAACCAAGGGACCGAAGTAGTTTTAAGAAGCATGGTTCTTTCAACTTCTGGTTCCTTTCGTGTATGTAATGTGTCCCTCAGGCATGGCCAGGAGGCCGACTTCATCCTCCTTCTCACTGTCACCTCTTCACTCTTGTGTTCCTCGGTCCCCACTCCTTCCACTAACAATCTCCCTGGACTCCTCCTTCAGATTGTATGTACACGTAGTAGACATATAAATATAAGTGTGTGTATGTGTATATATACACATATATTTACATATACACACATTATATGGAATAAATCTTTAGTTTTTAAATCTAAATCACTTTTATTGATGTATAACTTTCACACAATAAAACCCCTTTTTAAAATATACAATTCAATTAGTTTTACCAAATGTATACACTCTTGTAAACACAATTACTAGGAACACTCTAAAACTGTAGTTGATTATTTATTAATCATTATTTGCAATAAGGTTTAAAAATAGGCTATAAGTTTATGTATTTATTTCTGAATTTTCCGTTTTGTTTTTTTGGTCCATATGTCTGTTTTTATGCCAGTACTATACTGTTTTGGTTAGTATAACTTTGTAGTATAATTTGAAATCAGGTAGCATGATGCCTTCAGCTTTATTCTTTTTTGCTCAGGACCACTTTCGCTATTTGGAGTCTTCTATGGTTCCATAAAAATGTTAAGCCTTTTTTTTCTGTTGTATTAGTCAGGGTTCTCCAGAGGGACAGAACTAATAAGATATATGTATACATGAAAGGGAGTTTATTAGGAAGAATTGGCTCACATGGTATTTCAACAGAGATTGCACTGAATCTGTATATTGCCTTGAATACTGTAGACTTTTTAACAATATTAATTCTTCCAGTTCATGAGGCTGAGACACCTTTCCATTTGTTTGTGTCTTCTTCTATTTCTTTCATCAATGCTTTTAGCTTTCGTTGTAGTTCTTTCACTTCTTTGGTTAAATTTATTTCTGGCTATTTTATTTTTTGTGGCTATTATAAATGAGATTGTTTTCTTGATTTCTTTTTCAGATAGATTTCTATAAGGGTCTAGAAACACTGCTGATTTTTGTATGTTGATTTTGTATCCTGCCACTTTGCTAAATTTATCAGTTCTAAGAGTTTCTTGGTGGAGTCTTTAGTTTTTCTAAATATAGTATCACGTTATCTGCAAAAAGGATAATTTGACTTCTTCCTTTCAAATCTGGATGCCATTTATCTCTTTTCCTTGGCTAATTACTCTGGCTAGGACTTCTACCCTATGCTGAATTAAAGTGGTGAAAGTGGGCGTCCTTGTCTTCTTTTACACTTAGTAGAAAGCCTTTCCATTTTTCTTCATTCAGTACGGTATTAGGTGTGGGTTTTATCATGTTGAGGTACGTTCCTTCTACAGGTAATGTCTTGAAGGTTTTTAACCACCAAGAGATGCTGAATTTTATTGAATGCTTTTTCAGCATCTATTGACAAAACTTAAGCTAGACCAAGAAGAAAAGAGAGAAGCCCCAGAAAAATAAACTCAGATAAAAAATGAGACATAATAACTTATATCACCACAATATAAGGGATAACTAGAGACTGTTATGAACAACTGTACACCAACAAATTGGAAAACCTAGAAAAAAACAGATAAATTACTGGACAACCCACTGAGATCGCACCATAAAGAAATACAGAACCTGAACAGACCAATAATGAGGAATGAGATTAAAGCAGTAATAAAAAGTTTCCCATCAAGAAAAAGCCCCAGACCTGATATATTCCTTACTGGATTCTACCAAACATTTAAAGAAGAACTAATTCTGATTCTACTCAAACTACTTCCAAAAACTGAAGAACACCAAACACTTCTAAACTCATTCTACAAGGCCAGAATCACCCTGATATCAAAACCAGACACACTAGAAAAAGAAAACTACAGGCCAATGTCTCTGATGAACATAGATGCAAAAATCCTCAACAAAATGCTAGCAAACAGAATTCAACACTACCCTAAAAAAATTATTCACCATGATCAAGTGGGATTCATCCCAGAAACATAAGAATGGTTCAACATATGCAAATAAATAGGCATAATGCATCAAATCAGCAGCATCAAGGCTGAATAATATTCCCTCTGCTATACAGTATATATATTCAGAATCTTTAAAATTCACTCATCCACTGACAGACATTTAGGTTGTTTCCAGATCTTGGTTATTGCTAATAATACTGAAATAATGCTGGGAGTACAGGTATCTCTGGAAAATACTGATTTTATTTCCAGAAGTGGAGTTAGTAGATCATGAGGTAGTTTTATTTTCTATCTTTTTAGGAAATTCCATATGGTTTTGCGTAATAGCTGTACCAATTTACATTTCCACCAATAGTGTACAATAATTCCCTTTTTGCCACATCCTTGCCAACACTTGTTATATTTCATCCTTCTGATAATAGCCATTTTAACAGGCATGAAGTGATATCTCATTGTGGTTCTGATTTGTGTTTCCCTGATGATTAGTGAGATTGAGCACCTTTTTCTGTACACCTGTTGGACATTTGTATATCTTTTGAGAAATAGCTTTTCAGTCTTTTGCTCATTTTTAAATTGGGTTGTTTGGTTGTTGCCATTCAGTTGTATGAGTTCCTTCATGTATAATTATTAAGAGTTCGTCAAGATGAGAAAGCAAAACAAGATCACTAGTTTCCTTGGTGCTGGCTCTGATGCAGAGAGATAAACATATAACTCCACTTTAACTATCATATTTCCAGTTAGATCTCAGTAATGTTTCCTTCCATCACATGTTATGAAAATGTTGATGATGTAAAAGATAAATGCCTTGACCCTCAGAAAATCAATGCTTTGCTGATCAACATGTCTGTATTGACCTGAAATCTAGGCTACGATTTCTCAAAGCCAAGACTTAATTTCCAGACTTTCTGATACAACCATGTTGCCGACTCATCACCTACATCCAAGTCAGGTCAGTCGAGGGCTTGGAGTTGCCCTGCATGAAGGCAGAGGCATGGACCAGATAGCATCCCAGCCCCATCATCCTAGATACCAGGAGTTGAACTTCTGAGTAGACCTGCCATTGTGACAACCTGGGAACCAATGTCCTGACCACTCCCCCATTACTAAGCCCTTTGGAACAATCTGAGCAGGAGAACAAACGTCATACCCAGGAGAGATGGTAGCAGACCTCTCAGGGTGATGTGGCCCACACACCTCACTGAGCCTGTCTCAGAGTGTGTCTCCTATGAGGGTGGCCTGAGTCATAAGGAATAGCTGTTTATAAACTGTAAAGCCAATGCTAATACCAATGAGAGGATTTAAAAGTCATTAAATATCCATTGTGCACATAGCCCTGTGTTGAATAATTGAGGTAAAGAAATATGAAACACCCAATGCAGGCCATCAAAGAATCTACTGTTATGTCATTAGCGTGATATGCCACAGGAAGGGGGAAAAAATTGGGATTGAGCCACACTGTCCTGGAAAGGTAGAGACCATGGCTTGCATTGCAGAGAGAAGCATAATCGAAGTACAAAAAATAATTCAATTCAGCTTCAGGTCATTTCTGAGAGTACATGACAAAGGCTTAAATGAGAGGGAGCACACAAAGTCTTATTTCACTGCAGGAATTTGGACATTTACCCTTAAAGAGTGTGCAGTTCTGAACAAGACTTTACTAATGATTGAGTGTTAATTATTTATGGAGATGAACAAGTCTTTTCCTGAATCTCACACTGGAACAGCGTCAAGGAGACCCTTTTATCCTGGCCTTGGGCTGGGCCCCTGATGGGTGAGGTAGCACCTGGGCATAAGAGGACCTGCCTCTTGTCACCCACGTGGGTTGTATGATCAGGTGATAAACCAGCAGCTTCTCACCTGCCTCCCTCCACAGGAGATCAGAATAGCTCCCATCAGTGCCACCTTATTTTTCCTGGAGCTGTCTTAGACCCTTTTCTTGGAGTTTGGCCTCCCAAGCCCTCTTTTTCTGTATCCCTGATGGTATCATTTAAGCTAAAATTTTACAGAAGTCTTTTAGTGTTCCTGATGTGTCCCAGATTGTGTGTGTGTGTGTGCGCACGTGCGTGTGCGTGCGTGTGCAAATACGTGTCTATACCATCACAGTTACAAGCCTGGTAGGAGTCAGACACACCTGGGACAGAATCCTGGTTCTGTCACTTATTAGCTGTGTTACTTCTGAAAATCCCCAATTATCTCATCTTCTGTTTCCTGAAATTTCAAATGAAGATAATAAAGATTAGTCTCCAGGATGTCGTGAGGATCAATGAAGTTGTAGGAGAAAATGCGTGTTAAAGTTCCTGTAACACAGTGAGCCCTCGTATGAAACACCTCTCTATCAATAATTTTAAAGGGAAAGAATACTTTTTGAGATGGTCCAAGTCTCAGGCACTATGTGGAGTGAAGGACCCCATGGAAAAGAGTTCCCCAGTGGAGGAGGCTGGAAGACCTGAAAAAAATAGGAGGACTTGAAACACAATGGGAAAGTTTTAGTGTTATTGCTTTGTTTCAACATGAACAAAAGTTTTTGTGTGAAGGTCTATTTAAAAACATTTTTAGGAGATTAAGATTTACTAATGTCAATTTGGTATATAACAGGTGTTCCTTTCGTATCTTGAGGGCAATATTATTTAAAAAATAAAAGAACTAATTAGATGAAAGCAAATCAGACTAGGGAGTAATCACGTGAAAAAGTTATCTTTTCAGGAAGTGTCCAAAACAATTCTCCAGAACATGTGATGAGGTGGAAATGGCCACAGTAAAACAATATCCAGGTCATAATGGGTATAGAGAATCAATATCTGAGATATGTATATGGACATAGGCATAGATAGATATAGAAGTAGATATAGACATCAATATATAATCAGCCTTGTTCTATTATTACCGTGTCATGTATCTTAAGATGCGTGACCTTCCCTGAAGTTACACTGCATCACTTCTCTAGGGTTTCTCCATGCTTCTAATCTTCATTGGAATCCAAAAATGATCTTTCCACGCCATCCCACACTCCAGAAATAATTACCCCTAACCATTAAGAAAATCTCATCCAGAGCTCTGCACTGTGTTCAGGATCAAGGTCAATGTCCACTGAGTGACATTCAAGGCTCTGTGCATAAGACTCTGTACAATTCCTCTAATTTATGCTTTGCTAAGCAGGACTGCATATTAGCTATACTTTGAGGATGTCTCTTCCTACTTTGCCTCTACATTTTATTCCAATATATTTTTTTCTTTCTGAGACACCTGCAGTTCAAATCTCACTTGCTCCATTTTCCTTTTTTATTTTTGACATATCTCATGAACCAAGTTTTAATGAAACTTTGGACAGCACAATGTGTGACTTATATTGTGTAGTCCCCATCAGCTACTAGTACAAGGTCATGTCCACATGGGTGGTTAAAACTTTTAAATCCTGTCAGCAGCATTAGCGGTGGGGTTTCATGGGAGGTATGAATGGTAAGCCTTAGAAAAGAAGTTGGAAACAATTTCTGTTAAGTCTTAAATGTAATACTTAAGAAGCACACACATTTTTCTATAGAGAGTCACGGGCAAGTTGAGAAATACAGTATAGGGACTGTGTTCTGGAATAAAGTGTAAATAATTTAATGAAGATGGAAAAGGAAGAAAACAACAAGATTTGATGGAAGGTTAATAGAAAAGCAATTTTTACTTGCAAATGTGCCTGGAACTAAACTTACTGCAGAAGTAGTCAGTGAGAAAACTGTATTTTCAAAATATATTCATGGGTTTTGTTTTCTTTTATTTCATTTGTTTATTTATTATATTTTTCTTTTTTATTCAGGTATATACATGCATGTGTGTGCATGTTTGTGTGTGCACCTGGAGATGAGCAGAAGTGTGCGTTTTTGCATGTGATGTGCGTGTGCACACACATATGTGTGTGAGGGAGGAAGGATGTTGGTGGGGCTAGGTCAGGAGGAGCAGACTGCACTCACAGAGACAGAGAAGCATAGAGAGACTGGTCAGGCCCTTGAAGGGGACCAAAGACAAAGAAGCTGTGTTTATAAGAGACAGTTCAGAGTCGGTCAGAAGCAATGCTGCTTGAGACCAGTTGACATAGGACAGACAGAGTTGGGAGCAATAGTCCCTTCCCACTCCTGCCCCCATTAACCCCAATTCACTCCAGAGTGCCCCACTGTCCCCTGAAGTTCCAAGGCCACCACCTGCAGAGGACAGGGTGAAGAGAACAAGAGTCACTCATGGAGAATAGGGTCCTCATAGAACAAGACACTGAGCAGATTCCTTGTTTCATTGCTTTAATCAGCAGATGCACACAGCAAACGACATGGAGTGAGCTAGGGGCTTAGACAGAAGGTGGGAGGGTAGCCACAAAGGTGAAGTCCAAGACCAGTGAATGGAGATCCAAGAGAGGATCTGAGTTTCTGGACTCCAGAGAGAAGATATGCTCTTGGCAAGTTCAGAGCTTTCCCTTGGACCTGTGAGCCTCTCAGGCAGGCCTAGGAGGAGAAGGGGGATGTCCGTGGCAGTTTGCTGTCCTGGATTCCACTCTTCTAGGCTCAGGGTCCACTTCAGCAGCAGCCTCCCGAGTGCTGGCCACTGCCCCCTCCACAGCAGCTGGAGCCCCCTGAGGGCTGGCTGCAGCAGCCATAGCTCTGGGGTCTGTGGCAGTGGGACCTGCGGCGCCTGTGGTGGCTCAGACAGCAGCCACCTCCCCCAGAACTGCAGCAGCCCCCAGAGCTGGAGCCACAGCAGCCTCCAGAGCTGGAGCCACAGCAGCCTCCGGAGCTGACACTGCAGCAGGAAGAGACTGGAGGGCACTTAGGGGGACACTTTGGGGGGCACTTCTGGGTGGGGCACTTGGGGGTGCACTTGGGAGGGGGCTGGCACTGCTGCTGGCTCTGCTGGCAGGACATCTCGGTGGCGGGTGTTCAGGAGCTGAAGGAGAGTCAAATAGCAAGTCAGACCCAGGCAGAGGCCACTCCTGCCTATTCTTGTCCTTTCCACATTGTTTCTATTTCCTTTATTTTGATGAACTGTTTAAATGTCATGGTAAATCATTAATCACTGAAAATTTTGTTATTTCTTGTAGTTTGGCAAATGCTCTTACACTGTATCTTTTGAGCTCACAATTTCATCTTAAGACAGTCAAGAATTACTATATCTTTTACAAAGAAGGAAACTGAGGCAGTAAGCCATATGAAAAAATATCTGTCAAGATTAAACATTTAGTAAATTAAAGGAAGCAATTTTTCTCGCGTCAAATAAAACTCTGAAACTGTCCAGTGTGGAAACCTGGGAATATAAATATTTTCTTGGGAAAAGATAATGAAGGATTATCTCTTGGAGTAACTTCCTAGGAGACTTTGTCTTGTAAAAAACCGGCGAATGTACAATTGTAAATGGTTTTGGAGGCAGGCTGGTCTCACAGGCTCCCTTTGTTAAGGAAGATGCTGAAGAACAGTATTTTTGGTGCATAGAGGGGATTTGAACTCAGGTACCCTGGCTCTAGGCTGGTGCACTGCCATATTCATCACACAACGGCCTCACAGTAACATCCTGGCACAGTGATCCTCAGCTTGCTATGTCTAACTACTTAAAGAGATTCTCAATTCCAATTTGAATTTAGAGATAAGTGGGTTTCAAAAAGCCCTAAAAGATCCATTAATTATCTCTACTCCACTGATTGAGAGCTACTATCTCCAGCTCAAATTTACAAGGAGTGTCACAGTTTTGCTCTGAAAAGTAAGTGTCCTGTTTGAAGCTGTTCTAGCAGAGTCTATTTGCCTGGGTTTCAACTCCCTCTGTCCTTAAAACTCAGCCAGCTGAGGCACAAAGACAGAGCCATCTAATTCTTTTTTTTTTTTTTTTTTTTTTTTTGAGACGGAGTCTCGCTCTGACATGTATATAAAATGCTGAGTACAGTACCTGGC
>NW_012114810.1:3246763-3257672 GCF_000951035.1 Colobus angolensis palliatus
TTAGCCAGGATGGTCTCGATCTCCTGACCTGGTGATCCGCCCGTCTCGGCCTCCCAAAGTGCTGGGATTACAGGCTTGAGCCACCGCGCCAGGCCCCAGAGCCATCTAATTCTTATTTGTGTTACCAGTTGGCCCTCTCCCTGCCTCCTGTGCACACCCTCCTTCAATCTTTCTGAGGTCTTGACTTCTATCCAGATGGATCTCAGCCCTCAAGGCCCTGCCCAGCCTCCCCTCCTGCCTAGGGCTGAACAACCCTCTGTGGAAGCCCCAGCTCCTATTCTCAAAGGACACTTACCAGTGTCACAGGCAGCACAGGGTCTTCAACACCTCAGGAGGTGAGTAGATGGGATGCTCAGGCCCGGAGCCCTTTTATCCTGGCCTGGGCTCTGCCTCCAGCTGTGAGACAGGGCCTGGGCATGAGAGGACCTGCCTTCTGACACCCACATGGGTTCTGAGGTGGGTGGTGACTGGCAGCTCCTCACTTGCTTTCCTCCGTGGGGCCCAGAAAAGCTGCTCCCAGCTTGGACTATGGCCACTTAGAAATAGAAATGGCATGGGAAAATCCCTACCATCATTTCCTGTCTTGATCTCCGTGGAGAATACTTAATCTGTTTTGTTTTGGAGCTTGAGTTCTCTATTTTGCTAACTTCCAAATCTTACCTCTGTGGCTCTCGGCAACCTGGCTTAACTCAAGTTTCGTAGAATCCTCTAACCCTCAACTATTTTATAGCTGTGTGTGTGTGTGTGTGTCTGTATTACAGCCATTAGGTAACTGGTTAAAGAGTCAGACCTAGAGAGAAACCTGATTCTGCCACTTATTACCCGCACTACCTTATGAAAAACATTAATACCTCATCATTCTTGTTCTCAGTTTGTCACTTCTGTAATAGAGATAATATAAAAATAATTGTCCAGGGATGGCTGAGAGTCAATGAAATAATGCAAAGGAAGTTTCTGGTGGAGATTTTATAACATGTCATTTTCCCTAAACAAATGCCAATGCATTAATATTTTTAAATTACACCTGCTTTCTAAGGAGCGATGATAGCCTCCAGCTCCATCCGTGTTTCTGCAAAGGACATCATCTTATTCTTTTTTATGGCTGCATACTATTCCATGGTATATGTGTACCACATTTTCTTTATCCAGTCTACCAATGATAGGTATTTAGGTTGATCCCATGTCTTTGCTATTGTGAATAGTGCTGGAGTGAACATACACATTCATATGTCATTATGGTAGAACAATTTATATTCATTTGGGTAACCCTCCTTCTTCAACATCCAGGCTTTATTCCATGACCTATGCATTTCTAAAACAGTGCCATTCAACTGTAACTTCGTTATCAGTCTAAGTTGTCAAATATGACTACAATAAACTATCCTTAATTCTGCAGCTTGGTTCTTATATTTATGTACCCCTCAACTGTTTCTAAAACAGAGGTGGACTCCATAGGTAAGCAATTTAAAAATGAATTGATTACTATTAGCATCATCTTTACTTTGTGTATGACTTAAGCCATCATCATTGGAATTCTCACTCTGAGACATTTACATTACAGTATACTAGTCTTATCACCCTGCAGAAGTCTACCACTGAATTACCTGGCTATGGCTCATGTTGTTCCAAAGAATGTATTTAATAATGGAGTAGTCAAGATACTGATTACTCAGCTTACACTGGCTGTTCTGAGCCAGAAGCCCAGCCCATGCATTCCAAGGATGATGAGGATTAGAAGCTATTCTGTCCGTGACTCTGATACCACAAAGGGTAGCACCCAAACTGTCAATTAATCTGGCATGGATTGGGTTAATAAGGTAGCAATATGATGTAACATCATGAGTATTGTTTCCTTATGTTTGGTGTTAGATTTCAATAGCATTTGAAATTTATTGAATTTGGTGCCCTTTTAATGCTAACAATATGCGCTAGCAAAGGAGTGACTTTCTGAAAGTACATTTGTACGTTGTCAGACTCTCACATGACAAGAGATAGGTTGGAAGAATGCTGAGACCCAGTAAAAATTAACTTAGACTCAGTAGATCTTACTCTGTGTCCCAGAGCCAGCACCATGTGAGTGATTTTTAATTTATTTCCTTCCTCTGCAACCCCTGCATAGAGTAGTAACGATAAACTGATACTCCAAAATTATTAGAACAATATACAGAATATCTAATTATTTCTTTATAAGTAATTGGATAAAATATGTAAGCATGAAAAAACTTGATAAATCTCATCACATAATGAAAGAAATACTATATGTCAGAAAGCATAATTTTAAAAGATGAAAAATATAAATAACCAGTTGAGAAAAAGTAAAGTACATAAGTAAGGAATCGTATTAGAATCTATGATAAATAGTAAGTCCTTACAACTTTATAGAAAAGAAATAAGGCTACCTACAAATGAATGGGCAAAGTGTATGAACAAACAGATAGCTTGGAAAGAAATACAAATGACCAATACATTTTGAAATTTGTTATTTCATATTTGCATATACAAACAACCAAAGACTTGTATATAAAACAAGGATGGTCTTTCAAGGATGAAGTCTGAGTCTGTCACTGAATTGCCTGGCTGTGGCTCATGTTGTTCCAAACAATGTATTTAATGCGAGAGTAGTTAAGATATTGGTTACTCACCTTACACTAGTAGTTCTGATCTAGAAGCACAGCCCATCCATTTCAAGGATGATAAAGGATTAGAAAATATTCCTTTATATTGAACTAGAAGAAACTGAAAATCAATAACAAAACAGTATTGCTGAAGGTGATAGGAAATGGGTCTTATAAATTGGAATAGTAATGAAAAATAACAAAATAGTATTGCTGAAGGTGATAGGAAATGGGTCTTATAAATTGGAATAATAACGAAAATTCAGATGAAATTTGGTGACCCATTACTCAACAAATAACAATTTTCTGTATACAAATCAAAATTTTAAATGTGCATACTTTTTATCCAAGAGTTGTACTTCCAAGAATTTAACTTAAGGAGGAAAACTTTGAGAAAGAAGATATATAGACAAGAATGATTACCACAGAAAATTAAAATAACATTAAGAGTTGGAAAAGTTGCAAGATGTAAGAATAAATTTATATTAACCAGCAACAAGTAATTCAAAATATAATTTTAAAAATTGCCATTTAAAATAGCAAAAATACATAAAGTCTAACATACAATTTTAATGTAAAATATATTTGATAAAATGAGAAGACTATTAAACAGCATTACAGAATATCATAATAAAGAGTTATACCATATATATGGGTGAGTAGAAAAAATTATAATAAAATATAATAATTTTTCATGAATTAATGCATATTCTCAATAATGTTTTCATCAAAATTCTAATGATGATTTGTTTTGCTTCATCTTCATTGTGTGGGATGTGACAAACTGACTCTAATGTTTATATAAAATAACAAAGGTTTAATAATCACCAAGACAATCTTAAGGAATGATGGAACCTGTGTGATTTAGATATCACAATTGATTATACACCTATGATAATTAAGGCAGCAGATGTTCTCAGAGGTGCTGACAAATTGACAATGACAAGAATTGTTCACTCAATTATAAATCTACAGAAATGTGAAAAATTGATTCTGACCCATAGGTATTTCAGATGAGTGGGGGGAAATGGAAAATTTGATTACAATACTAAGACAATTGGTTATCCATTCAGAAAAATGTTTAAAATATATAAAATGTACAAAAATTCCTTTCTTGATTGAATAAAAACCTTCATTTTTAAAAAGAAAAAAATTTCAACTTTTTAAAGATAGGTAAAAGATTTCTGGACTTACAAATGGTTGAGATTTATTAAGATCATGAAAATCACAAACCATAGTTATTGTTGCAGAAATTCAACTATGTTTAAAAAAAAACACTAGTTCATCAAATGACACCATTAAAATGCAAACAGGAACATACTTGCTTGGAAAAGGTATTCACAACGCATTTAATAGCAGTACATTAGTAACTAGAATATGTAAAAAACATTTACAAATACTAACAAAAGCAGATAAACAAATTGAAAAACATTTTTAAGAAAAAGCAGACGAGTTACAGAAGAGAAAGCTCAAATAACCAAAAATATATTAAAATATGCTCTGATCACTACAAAACAAAGGAACACATATTAAACTACAAACAGATACCAATGCACATCCATCAAATGGCAATTATTGAAGTTTTAGCAACAATGTGCAGCAAGAATGATTCTTATACACCATAGGTGCAAACTGAAATCAATATGAGCAATTTGGAGAGATAGGTGTGATCCAAAATTCAGCACTTCCACTTACAGGTACATAACTTGGTGAGACTCTCCCACAAATACACAAGTAGACATGCACAAAAATTTCCACAGCTGCAATATTGATACAGTGAAAAGTGAGAACACTCTAAATGTCCATCCAAAAGAGAGAAGCTAACAAATCATGATGCACTCATAAGATGCACACTACACAGTTGTAAAAATGAGTAAACTATGGCTATACAGATCAACTTGAGTAACTAGCAAAAATAATGTTTAAGGAAGAGAACAAGTGAAAAATGAGTGTCTTAAGTATGATGCCATTTCTATAGAGTTAAAACCATGTAATCCATAATACATACTGTATCAGGGTAACCTGTACAGAATAAAATTGGAATACATAACAATTTGGTTTGAAGCAGGTTGCATGGGCTCATTAACACTGGGGAAGCAAGAAGGGCAGTATTAGGGCCAAAACTTCAAAGCTCCAAGAGTGAGAAGTGAGAACCTTAAAGGCAGGTGCCCTTCAGGCAGATCAAAGCAGGAGATGATAGTAGGGATTTCCCCACCCTACCTCTATTTCTAAGTGGCCATATTCCATGCTGGTAGCAGCTCTCCTGAGCACCCATGAAGGCAGACATGTGCAGAGCTACCAGTCACCACCTGTCACAGGACCTACGTGGGTGTCAGGAGGCAGGTCCTCTCATGCCCAGGCCCTGTCTCACTACTGGAGGAAGAGCCCAATGGACAGGATAAAAGGGCTCAGGGCCACAGAACCCCCACCATTCACTTCCCAAGGTGCTGAAGGACCCTGTGCTGCTTGTGACCTCAGTAAGTGTTCCCTGGGTACTCAATCAGGGGCTCCCACAAAGGAATGCCTAGATCAGGGCAGGAGGGGAGGCCGGGCAGGGACTCCAGGGCTGGGGTGGTGCTGGAATTCATATGAGTGAAAGAGGGAGTCTCAAGAAAACCAAGCAAGGGCAATGGGGACAGACCAGGGACATGAGAAGGAGGAGTCCTGAGAGGGTGTTCTGGAGAAATGAGATGGATCTAGAGTTCTTGGGTCTCTAGTCTGAAGGCATTGCAACATTGCCTCCCATGTTCACCTGTAACTGCTTTCAGAAAGGGAGGTTTACCTTGAAAAATGTAACTGTCCTTTCCTGAAAAGTTGAGATGGGAACAGTGGTTCCCAGCCAGTGTAGAGGATATCACAGCTAACTGACTCTCCTAAACTCACATTTAATGGTACTTAACTTGGTAAGGCAAGGACAGTAGACAAACAAAATATAAGTGCTGAGCATTCGGTATAGTGTTTGTCTGCTGAGAATTTCAGAGCATTGGACTGAGTCGGAAACCTGGATACAAGCCTCAACTTAATTCAATGATATTTTTCCTCAGTTAGTTTTCCAACATCCTTTGCAGTTCTGAACTTCTATGTCCTTACAACAAGGTAATCTAAAAAATTCTTCCAAGAAAAAATGACTATTTCCCCTTGAAAAACAATTTTATTTCTAAACCCCTTTCTAGATTGTTTTCATGATTCAGGTGTGTAGTTGAAGCAGAATGTCTCCTCTACATACTACATGCTTGATTTTAAGAATGCTCTCTTAATATCTTTTGGCTTCGGCTTTCTAATTATAAAATAGTTGAAAATGCTTTATGATTTTATAAGTATATAAAAAGCATAAGGTTCAAAACAGAGGCTATAAGTGTGCTTAGCCAACTATTAGAAATAATGAAAACTCCCGTGATTAATTAGCTGCAACTACACTAAGGAGTTCATCAAAATGAAGGGATTAGAAATGATGCTGAAAGGGCAAGAATAGGCAAGGATGGCTTCTGCCTGGGTCTAACTTTCTGTCTGACTCTCTTTCAGCTCCTGAACACCCACATCGAGATGTCCTGCCAGCAGAGCCAGCAACAGTGCCAGCCCCCACCCAAGTGCACCCCCAAGTGCACTCCCAAGTGCCCTGCCCCTAAATGCCCCCCAAAGTGTCCCCCTAAGTGCCCTCCAGTCTCTTCCTACTGCAGTGTCAGCTCCGGAGGCTGCTGTGGCTCCAGCTCTGGGGGCTGCTGCAGCTCTGGGGGAGGTGGCTGCTGTCTGAGCCATCACAGGCGCCACAGGTCCCATTGCCACAGACCCCAGAGCTCTGATTGCTGCAGCCAGCCCTCGGGAGGCTCCAGTTGCTGTGGAGGGGGGAGCAGCCAGCACTCTGGAGGCTGCTGCTGAAGTGGATCCTGAACCTAAAAGAACATAAACGGCCAAATATTTCCCTCTCCTCTTCCTTCTTCCGGGCCTGCCCATGTTGCTGAAAGATCTTGGTGAAGACTGAGCTCAAGCATAGGGGATTCTTCTGTCTTGGAGTTCAGAGGCCCAAAACTTCTCCCACAAAGCCTTTTAATGACCTCGGTTTGCATATGTGTGGTTGCTCTGGGAAGCCCAAAACACAGACCTATATCCCTTTGCAGCTTGTCTTTTTGCATAGCTCAGCCTGATGTGAAACAATAAAACCAGAAATATGCATTCCTTTTTGCCTTGACTGTTATTTCTTCATTGCTTTTCATACTCTGTCCTCATCTCCAGGCTCTCCCAAGATGTTAGTATCTACAGACCTTATTCAACTTTCGCCAGTCTTCCTACTAATATCCTTTATAGCAAAAGACAATTTTGTTGGTTCAGAATCCAATCCAGGATCCTCCATTGGCTTGACATAGTTGCCACGATTCTTCAATCTCCAATCTGAAATGCTTCTTCAGTTTTTCTTTGTCTTCCCTGACACTGACCTTTCAGAAGAACCATTGGTTTTGTAGAATGTCCTTCAATTTGGGTTTGCCTGATGTTTCCTCTTGAGCAGGCTCAGATGACACATTTTTGCAAATATCCCACAAAAGTGGTGTTATCCTTAGAGCATGATGTCAAGCCTTACCTGATGTTTAATTTTCCCATTCCTGGAGATATAACTTCAACCACTTGATCTGCCAGCTTCCTCTATTGCAAATTTAATATTTATTCCTTTGAATTAAAAACTTATGAAGGAAAGAATAAACTTTTTTTTTTTTTTGAGTTGGAGTCTCACTGTCACTCAGGCTGCAGTGCAGTGGCATGATCTTGGCTCATTGCAACAACCACTTCCTGGGTTCAAGCATTTCTCTTGCCTCAGTCTCACAGGTAACTGGGATTTCAGGTGTGTGACACCATGCCCGGCTACTTTTTGTATTTTTAGTAGAGATGGGGTTTCAACATGTTGGCCATGCTGGTCTTGAACTCCTGACCTCAAGTTATTTGCCCACCTCAGCCTTCCTAAGTGCTAGGATTACAGGCGTGAGCCACAGTGCCCAGCCTAAACATTTATTTTGTATCAAACATTTTCCCAAAACATTTTTAGTATAATTGATATTCTTTTACAAAATTATTATTGCTATAGTGTTGCTAGTATCATCGAGTATAGTTTTTTAAAATATATTTATCTCATACCCTGAGTCTATGCACATAAGTAAAGCAAAGAGAGGTGGTGAGGATGGGTCCTGAGCAAAATCAGCAATGTCCTGCAATGCAACTACTTGAAGGAAGTCCATTACAATTTCTTCTTGTTGAACTCTTGTTATATCTAATTTCCTGTGATGACCATTCTTATCCATTTCTCTCTCCTATATTATAACTCTACTTTCAGGTAATTCCTAGAACATAGTTTTTGTGTAAAAAGATATGCTTATTATAAATTTAAACTCATTACGCCTCAATAAGTATTAAATTGTTATCCAGAATTGGTACGCCAATTCATATTGCCATCTCAAAACATGTGTATTACAACCAACTGTCACATACTATTTTGTTGGTCATTAAAATAATTGTCATTTTGAAATAAGTAAATAAATCTGTTAGTCTCCTTTCTCAAATTCAAGAGATTTCTTTTTTATTTTGTTTGCATTTGTTTGAATATCAGTAAAGTTGAATATGTTTTTTGAGATTTTTTGTTTGTTTGCTTTAGATGGAGTTTCACTCTTTTGCCCAGGTTGGAGTGAAGTGGCGCAATCTCGGCTCACTGCAACCTCAGTCCCCTGGGTTCAAACGATTCTCCTGCCACAGCTTCCCAAGTGGCTGGGATTACAGGTGTCTGCCACCACGCTCTGTTAATTTTTGTATTTTTAGTAGAGACAGGGTTTCACCTTGTTGGCCAGGCTGGTCTCAAACTCCTGACCTCAGGTGACCCACCCACCTCAGCCTCCCAAAGTTCTAGCATTACAGGTGTGAGCCACTGTTCCTGATCTTTTTCAATTTTATTTGCCATTATATTTGCCTGTATGTGTACATATGTGATGGTTAATTTTATGTGTCAACTTGGCTAGGCTATGGTTCCCAGATCTTGCTCTAGCACCAGTCACCAGTCTAAATGTTGTTGTGAACATATTTTTTTAAATGTGACTAATATTTAAATCAGTAGAGTTTGAGTAAAGCAGATTACCCTCCATAATATGGGCAGGCCTCAGCCAGTCAGTCAAAGGTCTTAAGAGAAAAGACTGATAACCAGAGAGAGAAAAAATATTCTGCCTTCAGGAACAAGGAATGCTTATACACTCTTGGTGGGAGTGTAAATTAGTTCTGCCATTATAGAAGACAGTGTGGCAATTCCTTAAAGACCAGCAATATCATTCAAGCCAGCCATCCCATTACCAGGTACATACCCAAAGAAATATAAACTATTCTACTGTAAAGACTCATGAGCACGTATGTTCATTGCAACACTACTCACAATAGCAAAGACATGGAATCATCCTAAATGTCCATCAATGATAGATTGGATTAAGAAAATGTGGTGCCTATATACCAAGGAATACTATGCGGCCATAAAAAAGGATGAGATCACGTGCTTTGCAGGCACATGGATGGAGCTGGAGGCCATTATCCTTAGCAAACTAACACAGGAACAGAAAAACAAACACTGCATGTTCTCACTTATAAGTGGGAGCTAAATGATGAGAACACATGGACACATACAGGGGAGCAATACACACTGGGGCCTGTCAGAGGGTGGAGGGTGGGAGAAGGGAGAGGATCAGGAAAAATAACTAGTGGATATTAGGCTTAGTACCTTGGTGATGAAATAATCTGTACAACAAAACCCCATAGCACACGTTTACCTATGTAACAAACCTGCACTTGTACCCCTAAACTGAAAATAAAAGTTAAAACTAAATCTGCCTCCAGAATGATTTTGGACTTGAGGCTGAAACATCAGCTCTCCCCTGAATCTGCATTCTGCCATCCTTCCCTACAAATTTTGGGTTTGCCATCCCTGATAGTCACTTGAGCCATTGCTGCAAAATAGTCCTCTTTCTGTCTTTCTTGCTCACACTTACTTTATCAAAACATAACAGAATCTCAAAGAATATAATCTTAAGGACAAGTTTTCTGAATGAGTTCTGGAATTTCTGGAATTTGTTCTCTAGCCTAACTAGATTTAAATGCACTAATGAACCCTATTTCCCATAGTGAAGAGAACACTGATAGTAAATGTGACTATAGGGATATGCAAAATATCACTATTGGATGTTTCTAATCAGATGCTTATAAGAGACAAGGTTTTGAGTGGCTATGGATTTGCTACCTGAGAATACTTTTGTCAAACTAATGAATATAAAGAGATTGGCTGGTTGCTCTCCATTGTGTTAAGTAAGATGGGAGAAGAAAATGATGAGGTCCAGGATTTGAATCCTCAGTTTGTGCACCACATAAATAACCATGCAGCACATAAATAACCTGAAAGTTTTTATGTCTGTCCTGAAAAAAACTCTTATCTTCTGTAGTCTCAGAGCTGAAACTGCTAAAAACTAAACCCCAAATCTTTTCAGTGAATGACTGAATTACAATACAAATTAAATTTCCAAATTCTCAGCATGTCTACAGATAAGGTGAAGCCATTCTTCAGTCTCCTCCAGTCTGAAATGGTTCCTCAGTCTTTCTTTGCCTTCCTTGACACTGACCTTTTTAAAGAACCATTGGTTTTGTAGAATGTCCTTCAATTTGGGTTTGCCTGATGTTTCCTCTTGACCAGGCTCAGACTACACATTTTTGCAAATATCCCACAAAAGTGGTGTTGTCCTTAGAGCATGATGTCAAGCCTTACATGATGTTTAATTGTCCCTTTACTGGAGATATAACTTCGACCACTTGATCTGCCAGCTTTCTCTACTGCAAATTTAATATTTATTCCTTTGAATTAAAAAATTATGAAGAAGAGAATCAACTTTTTTGTTGTTGTTGTTGGAGTCTCACTGTCGCTCAGGTTGCAGTGCAGTGGCACGATCGCGGCTCATTCCAACAACCACTTCCTGGGTTAAAGCATTTCTCCTTGACATTGATTAAGAAGAAATGGGGGCCGGGCACAGTGATTCATGCCTGTAATCCCAGCACTTTGGCAGGGGGAGGTGGGTGAATCACTTGAGGTCAGGAGTTCGAGACCAGCCTGATCAACATAGTGAGACCCTGTCTCTTCTAAAAAAATAAATAAATAAATAAAAAATTAGCCTGGCATTGTGGCACACGCCTGTAATCCCAGCTACTCTAAAGGCTGAGACTGGAGAATCACTTGAACCCAGGAGGCGGAGGTTGCCGTGAGCCAAGATCTCACCACTGTACTCCAGCCTGGG
>NW_012114810.1:3257911-3276419 GCF_000951035.1 Colobus angolensis palliatus
AGGAGGAGGAGGAGGAGGAGGAGGAACGAGACTCTGAAAATTGGAATGAGAACCAATGAGAAAATCCTGATGACAGTGGAAACACTATAGCCCTGAATTTGGTTGCGTCTTCTTTGCCAGTAGAAGCAGCCTTTCCATACCCACCTGAGGAGACTGACCCTGATTTTCCTGAGGAAACTGTAATGGGCCCCTTTGAGGCAGTTGCCTTGAAAGACATTGATGATTCATCTCAGGACCCCTCCCTATCAACTCTTTTTGCTTCTAGAGTGAAGTCCCAGCAGGTCCCCAATGGTGAGGTACAACATGTGACCCAAGACAAGGTGCACTACGCTCCAAAAGAACTACAGTGTATACAGACAGACATTCAGGGAATATGTATGTGGCCTAGAAATGACAGGCCTGCCTTGTTTTGCTGCAGAGGAAGAGATTCAGAGCATTAGGGAGATTGGAATATTAGAATTAATTTGTCATGAAATGACAAATCACTCACCTTGGAAGGCCCAGATGATTCACCTTTTATCACAATTGTGAAAAATATGTTTGTGAGGGGAGGGTCAGCATCCTTGAAGAGCTCTAAAAAGCTTAGATTGGCTGGGCACGGTGGCTCATGCCTGAAAGCCTAGCACTTTGGGAGGCTGAGGTGGACAGATCACGAGATCAGGAGATCAAGACCATCCTGGCTAACACGGTGAAACCCTGTCTCTACTAAAAATACAAAAAATTAGCTAGGTATGGTAACATGCACCTGTAATCCCAGCTACTCAGGAGGCTGAGGCAGGAGAATCGCTTGAACCTGGGAGGCAGAGGTTGCAGTGAGCTGAGATCACGCCACCACACTCCAGCCTGGGTGACAGAGTGAGACTGTGTCTCAAAAAAAAAAAAAAAAAAAAAAAAAAAAGGCTTAGATTGCCATTCTCTCTGTAGATCATCAATTTCAGTGGGATCTGCTGTTACTGAAAATGATGGGGAAAATTGGATCCCTGGGCGTCAGGGGCCAAGGAATGGCACACAATCACCAAAAGCAAAGTGGATGGGTGTGGCTACCATATGGACAGCAGAATCCAAGCAGCAATCAGAATATTCTGACCCACAGGCATGTAGAATGCTGGCTAGTTGGTCACGCTATCCCTGGAAGTGAAATAAATGGGAAGTCTACTAAATTCTTTCTTGATCTGTATACGAGAAGAGTTCCAGACAAGTGAAAAAAAGTCCAACTTGAATCATAAAAACAGTCACAGTTCCTCAGTCAAAGCTCAGGCTTGAGCTACTTTATGGACTCCGAACTCTTCAAAGGAAGGAGAGGCCAGATCTCCTTGAAGAAAGAGCCTAGCACACTGCTAAGCATGTATACTGTTTTTCTTTCTCCCAAAGGGACCTACACCTTTTTACCAGGGTGGCCGTGCATTGGGAAAAGGAAATAATAATCAGACTGTTTTGGATAACTGGACACTGGCTCTAAATTGACACTAATTTCAAGGGACTTAAAATGCCACTTTGCTCCACCAGTCAGAGTAGGAGCTTATGGAAGTTAAGTGATCCATGGAATTTTAGCTCAGTTCCATCTCACAGTGTGTCTCTGCACCCATTCTGTGATTATTTACTCAGTTCCAGAAGGCATAATTTTAACAGGCATACTCGGCAACTGGCAGAATTCTCTTATCAGTTCCCTGACCTGTGGAGTGATGACCAAATAGAAGCCTTTAGAACTGCTTCCACCTGGGAAAATAATGAACCAAAAGCAACACCATATTACTGGAGAGACTGCAGATATTGGTGCCATTGTCAAGGACTTGAAAGATACAGCGATGATAATTCTCACCACATCCCTATTCAACTCACCTATTTAACTTCTTCAGAAAATAGTTGAATCTTGAAGAATGAAATTGGGTGTCTATGGATTGATTTCTGTTTCCCCAGAATACATATATTGAAGCTGTAACTTCCAGTATGGCTATATTTGGAGTTAGGGCCCTTAGAAAGGTGATAAAGTCATGAGTGTCGGGCCCTCATCTCATAGGGCTTGTGCCCTTGTAAGAAGAGAGATAGATGCCAGAGATTTCCTTTTAGCCATGTGAAGACACAGTGAGAAGGTAGCCTTCTGTAAGCCAGAAAAGGAGCTCTCATCAGAAACCAAATCGACCAGCATCTTGACCTTTGTGGGCTTCCCAGCCCCCAGAGCTACTAGAAATAAATTTCTATTATTTAAGCCACCTAATTTATAGTATTTTGTTATGACAGCTGGCACAGACTAACACACTGAATTATTATAAGCCTAGCCAGGGGATGATCCCATTTACAGGTGTTGTACTAGATGTGGTATTTGCTTGAGCAAATTAGCACATACTCTATTACACAGCTATTGATCTGGATTTTTTTTCTCTTCTTACCTATTAGTAATGACTACCATAATCAGTTTGTTTTCAGCTGGCAAGGGCAGCAATACAACTTCACTGTCTTACCTGCCACCATGACCACTTTGTCCATGAGCTCACTGGGAAATGACAGGAGAGGCTGGGAAAGATTCTCACTGGTATCCACAGAATAGGTTATCCTGTCCACTTATTTATTAAAGTCTCTGCTAAGGTTATTGTTTAGTAAACATTCATATGCAACACAAATATCTTATATTTTTTGCTCATTTAAAGAGATCTCTGTACATACCTCTTTCCCTATTCTCCCTGAGTGGCTATTGTTCTCCTCACCCTGTCCTCTGCAGGTGGTGGCTTTAGAACTTCAGGAGCCAGTGGGACACTGTGGCTTGAATTGGGGTCAATGAGGGAAAGTGTGGGAAGGGACTTCCAACTCTGTCTGTCCTATGTCAATTGGCCTGAAGCAGCACTGCTTGTGACCAAGTCTGAAATGTCTTTTGTAAACATGGCTCCTTTGCTTCTGGTCCCCTTTAAGGCCCTGACTGGTCTCTCCATGCTCCTCTCCCTCTATGAGTGCCATCTGCTCCTCCTGACCTAGCTTCACCCGACATCCTTCCTCCTTCACACATGTATGCACATACACACACATCACATGCAAATACACACACTTCCACACATGGACAGGTGCACACGCACACATGCACACATTGATGATTCGTCTCAGGATCCCTCCCTGTCACCTCTTCTTGCTTCTAGAGTGAAGTCCCAGCAGGGGACTCCTAGTTTTCTCACTAACTGTTTCTGAAATCAGTTTAGTTCAAGGCATATTTTTTGTGTAAAAATTGCACTTGTATTAACCTTCCATTAAATCTTGTCTCTTTCTTCCTCTTCCATCTCCATTAAATTCTCTGCATTTTTTTTCCGGAACACATTCCCTATACCACATGTCTGAAATTGTCACTCTACTTCTGCAGAACAGAGGCTTTCTACAGAACAATGCATGTGCTTCTTAAGTATTACATTTGGGACTCAGCAGAAAGTGTTTCCAAATTCTTTTCTAAGGTTTACCATTCATGCTTCCCATAACACCCCATGTTCTTGCCACACTGAGCAACTCACCTTTGCACAGATATAACTTACCCTTGTATATCTTCATCCTTTTTTTCTGAGAAGCTGTAAGTAGAATTTACTATCCATAGCTCCATATCCAGAATACTGTAAGTCTTCAATAAAGAGTAGCTTCTCTTGATATTTTGTAAGTGTTGCCACTACTACTACTGCTACTCTTAGTATCACTACTAACTACTATAATCACTACTTACTATTACTATTAGCAGATTTACTTGCTATTCCCTCTATCTGAAGTTCCTCCAAATCTCTCCTCACCATCTGGACATTTTGTAATTCTGTCCTTCTTTTAAGACTCACCTCAAATGTCATCCTTCTATGAAATCTTATCCAATTGTATGTTTTCTTAAACTGGTGCATGTTAAATAATCTGTCTACAACCTTCACATTGAGCAAGCTTAGCTTGGAGGATGTAATGAAAATTACAGCTTTTTAAAAATTTTAAATTTTTTTATTTTTTATTTTTTTTTGAGACGGAGTCTCGCTCTGCCGCCCAGGCTGGAGTGCAGTGGCCGGATCTCAGCCCACTGCAAGCTCCGACTCCCGGGTTCATGCCATTCTCCTGCCTCAGCCTCCCGAGTAGCTGGGACTACAGGCGCCCACCACGTCGCCCGGCTAGTTTTTTGTATTTTTAGTAGAGACGGGTTTTCGCCATGTTAGCCAGGATGTTCTTGATCTCCTGACCTCGTGATCTGCCCGTCTCGGCCTCCCAAAGTGCTGGGATTACAGGCTTGAGCCACCGCGCCCGGCCTAAAATTTTTTAAAGTAAAATTGTCCTTAAAATTTCACTCAGTGGGATGGTTTTCCGATTCCTAAATGAAAAGTTGAAAGGCCAACTGACTTTACAGCTCTTTCCAAGTAATGGAAAGTGACTTGTTACTTGAAATCACAAACCTGGGCCCATTGCAGTGGCTCATGCCTATAATCTCAGCTCTTCGGGAGGCCCAAGAGAGAGGATCACTTGAACCTAGGAGTTTCAGACCAGCCGGGACAGCAAAGCAAGACCCCATCTCTAAAACAAAAAAATTACATACTTGGTTTCAGTTCAGTAATGAAATATCCAGTCGGAAAAACAATATCAATGCCAAATTTGATTGGCTGATTGATTGATTTTTTTTTTTTTTTTTTTTTTGAGACAGAGTCTCACTCTGTGCAGGCTGGAGTGCAGTGGTGCAATCACGGTTCGCTGCAACCTCAACCTCCTAGGTTCAAGCGATTATCCCACCTCAGCCTACTGAGTAACTGGGACTACAGGCACACACCATCATGCAAGGCTTATTTTTGCATATTTTTTTTAAAGACAGGATATTGCTGTGTTGTCCAGGGTGGCCTCAAACTTCTGGCCTCAAGGGATCTGTCTGCCTCAGCCTGCCAAATTGCTGGGATTATAGGCACGAGCCACTGCACTGGGCCTCAAATTTGATTGAATGGCATATTTGCCTGTGAACCCGCTCAGTGGGTTGCCTCACCATACCAGAGAAAGGAAGCCTAGTCCTTCTACTCATTCCCCATCTAATGTCTATCCTTCAGCTTTCTAAATGTATTTTCTGAATGGAGAAAAAAGAAGAGGCTCAGTCTGACATGTAGGCGCAATTTCCTTCTGATACTGGAGCAACCAGGAAGCAGAATCCAATTTCTGACTCCTCCTCTCTTGGGCATTTTAGTGTCCCCTCTATCTATGATGTGAGTGATGCCTCTCCAGGGTGAATTTCTCAAAATTCAGCCTTGGTTCCAGAATCTTCTCTTAGACAAGGGATGAATGGCTAAGAGCAGTTCGTCTTTCCAATGTGATCCACATCTGGTCTTAGAAAGCACTCATGCATCATTTGACCCATGCTTGCAGAGGAATTAGAAGCTTATCTTTGCTTAGATGACAAAACTGGTTTCATTTCCTCCAGGTTTCCTGAGGGAAGAGTTGGGTCCTCATTCTATACATCCCCCATATCAGGAATTCACCTGCAGGCTCCTCCCTGGGAAAGGCCAAAGAGGGCAGGATCCTAAACTTCTAGTCCTAGGAAATTCTCTTTCTTCCTTTTGTTTGCCAGAAATCTAGAGGATTTTTCTTATCCAACACAAGTCCCAATCTGACAAAATACTTTTCTGTAACTTTCACATAATTAAACCCCAAACCTTGAGACTGGTGCAAATTTAAAAAAAAGACAGAATGTAATAGTATATATATACACACACATATATATGTATATACACACATATACATATCTATGTATACACATGTGTATGTACACATATAAATACTATTAAATCTATATATATATGTCTACAAAGATTTAAAATGTGATGATGCAGGTGATGGTTATCAGTGGGGAAAAGACGGCTATTCAATACCTGGAGTTAGGGAATTTTGTTAACTGAAAAGAAAATGTAAATCGTCATTTAGTATTAGATGCCAAGACAAATTCCATGGGATTAAATATTTTGAGGAAATCAAATTATAAAGAAAGAAGTACTTGTAGCTAAATGTTTATCTTCTCTCAGGATTGAGAAAAACATTCTCAATATAAAAACAATTAAAGAAATTATAAAGAAAAATAAGCACAAATACATGCATATTAAATTAAATATTTTGCTAGAGAAGAAGAAAACAAAATTAAGTCATAATTTTCTGAAATATTTTAATATATATGAAATATGATAGACTAATACCTTACTATATAAGTGTGTTTTAAATTTTACATATATATGAATTTCTTAAATAAAATATTTTATACAGATACAAACTTAAAAGGATTTCCTGGTAAACACCCCATGCATGTATTTTCCACTCATATTAAGAAATAAATCATCATAAATATGATTGAAACCATCCCCTTATATATCCCTTCTACCTAGAGATATTCATTATTCTGTATTTTCTGTTTTTCCTTCCTGTGTAATGTATATATTTTCCTGTGCTTATTTATCCTTAACTTATAATTTATTTATAAGTCAAAAATGTAACAATTCCTCTGTACTTAACTACACTTTATTTGTACTTAGCTATATTTAATTTATAACTTATTTCTATATTAATTATAATTTGTATTTTTAGTTTTCTGAAAGTGATCTACTCTGTGACTTTGAGACATTTATCTATGTTGATACAGGTGACTCAATTTCATTTTCATTTTTTCTCACTATTTTATAGCATTCCAGTGTAAGAATATTCATACTTTACTTATACTGAAATTGGGTACTTACCTTGTTTTCACTTTGTACTTCATGAAAAGTGCTACTTTTTAACATTCTTACACATACCTTGGAAACTTGGCATCCGAGGCATAGACTTAACAAGAAGAATCAGCATGTCATTCAGTATATCTGCATTCATCCTGAGTAGGTATTGCCAAATTACTCTTCAAAAGTTGTACTAAAGTACACTCCCTTCAGAATATATGAAAATTTCTGTTATTCAACGTCAATGAGAAGAATAAATAGTGTGAATTTTTCATTCTCACCAAGATGATGGATATGAAATTATATATACACCATCATGGTTTTTTCTTGCTTTTCTCTGATTCCTAGCAAGGCTGAAAAGATTTTTCAAAAACGTATTGGTTATTGGTTATTCAGGTTTTCACTTCTGGAAATCAATTCTCATGTGTTTTTCTCATTTTTCCTTTGGGCCATTGCTTTCTTCTCACTGATTTGTAGGGTTCTTTATTTAGATACTAATTCATTGTCAATTATATGTGCTGCAAATATCTTTTCATAATCTGTATTTTCATCTTTTGTGATGTTTTCTGGTTAAAGAAAATTTAATATAACCAAACTCATGGGTTTTTTTTGCTTGTAATGTGTTTGTCTCCGATGTGAACACATGTATATTATTTAGGAAATCTTTTCCGTCAAAAATCCATAAGGTTATTCTATCAAATCATTTTTGAAATTTTAAAATATATTTCTAAAGTTTTGTTTACTACATTAGATCTTTGATTTATGGAATTTATTTTAATTATATGGTGTGACGTAGAGGTATTTATTTATTTCCCAAATGAATGAACAGTTGGTATGGTATAATTTACTGAACTGATTACTCTTAACCCACTTTTCTGTAATCCTGCCTCTGACACATTTCAGGGGTTCATATATGAATGAATGATTTTTAGTTCCTTATAACCTGTCACATTGTTCCTTAATCAATAGCTCACAGTCTTAATGACAATTGTTTTATAATTATGTTTGATGTTTTGTGAGATAAGTTTCCATGCCTTCTTATTTATGGTTATCCTTTCTATTCTTGGTCTCTTGCTATTTCATTCAAGTCCTAGAATCAGCTCATTAAGTTCCATTGAATTCCCTCTTGTGGTTTTTATTAGAATTACATGGAATCCACAGGTTGACTTGCAGAAAATTGACCTCTAAGACAAGGTTTCTTTCAATCCATGGATATGACATGGCTTTCTATTCGTTGTGGTCTACTTTAATGCCTTTCAATACAATGTTGTAATTTTTTCAATTTGGTCATCTTTTAGAGATATTGATTCTTAGATGTCTCATATTTTTGTTACTGATATCTATGGTTTTATTTTTAAATAACAATTTCTGATTGTTGGTGTATATGTGTTCTATAACATAACAGCTTCAGTCAGGATATATCTTTTTATGCCTAAATGTAGAACCACAAAATAATTTTAATTATTGCCATATAGATGTCTGTTTCTAAAGGCATTATTGCCTTTAGATGCTTGTTTCATAATTTAATACCCTAAGTATTAAAAATAAGTACTTAGTAGTAAGCGTTTCCAACTTACCTTATTACAATATGATAGTTAACACTTTTGAGTATTTAGATTTTCACATTGTTACAATGATCTCCACAAAATGAAAGCCTGAAAATTGGAATCATTTGGTCAAAATATATGTACATTCTACATTTTAATTATTTTAACTCACCAGTAAATATTACCTGAATGAATCAATAATCAGTTTGCCTTTCAGAAAGGTATTCCATCCAGAGTAACTTTTCCCTCCCATATCCACCCTTGGTTTGTAAAATTTTTAAATCTTTGCCTATTTAATATGAATGTATAAATTCCACAGAGAAAAATCAAATGTAAGTTTTTATACATGTATTTTTCATCTATAAATTTACCATTTAGCATTGCCTGCTTATCTCTTTTGTCCATTTTTTTCATGAAATTTTTTCTTATTAATTTGTAAAGTATATTTGTACGTCCACAGTGTTGATCTTATTCCTGGGATATGTGATGTAATTTCCTCTCAATTGGTCACTTCTCTTTCAGGAGTGTTTACATGTTGCTCTTTCCCACGTGAAGTTTTTATTCAGAAGTAAATAAACATCACATTTTCCTTTTGTAACATGGTTTTGGGAGCCACCAAGCGTAGGAAATAACGAACTACCCTTTTCTACTTTAAAAGTGTTATTTAATAATGTGTGTTACAAAAAAGGATCTAATGGGTGAAAAAAAAATAACCCATTAGCATACTACGTGCTGATTCCAAAGTATAAAGTACAATACCACTCAGTACGAAGTTCGGGTGATTCTTTAAAAATTGAACATTTCCAAAAATGTGTTAATTAATAACCAGTTTACAGATGGACATAGAAATAATTAGAAAAAAAAGTATTACAGTCATTCCTACAAGTTTACAATGTGGGACATAATGCTTTACTTTTTTTTTTTTTTTTTTTTTTTTTTTTTTTTTGAGACGGAGTCTCCCTCTGTCCCCCAGGCTGGAGTGCAGCAGTGCGATCTCCGCTCACTGCAAGCTCCGCCTACCGGGTTCAGGCCACTCTCCTGTCTCAGCCTCCCGACTAGCTGGGACTACAGGCACCCACCACAGCGCCTGGCTAATTTTTCGTGTTTTTAGTAGAGACGGGGTTTCACCGTGGTCTCGATCTCCTGACCTTGTGATCCGCCCGCCTCGGCCTCCGAAAGTGCTGGGATTACAGGCGTGAGCCACTGCGCCCGGCCAATGCTTTACTTTTCATTTGCCTCATAGCTACATTCTAGATCTCAGTCGTGTCCACTTCCAAGTCTTGGTAACAGAAGACCTAAAAAGCAAGTCACTTGGGAGGCCGAGACGGGCGGATCATGAGGTCAGGAGATCGAGACCATCCTGGCTAACACGATGAAACCCCGTCTCTACTAAAAAATACAAAAAACTAGCCGGGCGAGGTGGCGGGCGCCTGCAGTCCCAGCTACTCGGGAGGCTGAGGCAGGAGAATGGTGTGAACCCGGGAGGCGGAGCTTGCAGTGAGCTGAGATCCGGCCACTGCACTCCAGCCTGGGCGACAGAGCGAGACTCCGTCTCAAAAAAAAAAAAAAAAAAAAAGCAAGTCACTTGCTTAATAAAAATTTTATGAAATTTAAGTCATTGACATCATACAATTAAGGCAAGCAGACCAATCTTTATGAGGTTTCAAACATGCTGCCAACTTGCCATCCAGATCTAAATCAGACTGATTGACACATTGGGTACCACATCACCAGAGGCATGGATCATGTGATCCCTCAGGCCAAGTGTCCTAAGAATCAGTGAGCTCTGCTTCTGAGTAAGACTTACCTATGAGCCAAGGTATTGATATCCTGACCACTCCCTTATAACGAAGCCTTTTGTAACAACCTGAGCAGGAAAAGAAGAGTCACACTCAGGCAACATAGGTACAGATCTCTGCAGGATGACACATCCTCAGCACGTACGTTTGCATGTTCCAGGTTCTTATGCTGATAGCCTAAGTCACGTGGAATAACTGTTCATAAACTCTATAGTGCTATGCAAATGTTGGCTTCATGCCTGATCAAAAAATAAATGTGTGTATATGTGTGTGTATATATATGTACATAATACATATATGTGTATGTGTATACACTTTTAGAAATAATGATGATAACTTGTAGTATGCATAACATGTGCAAGGAACAGTTCTATGAGCTTTAAGTATGTTATCTCATGTAATACTCCTAACAAACTCATGAAAGGGAGGTTATTAAAATTCCCATTTTACAGTCAAGGAAACTGAGGCAGTGAGATTAAATAGTTTGTCCTATATTATATAAGCAGTATCAGAGCTAGGATTCGTCCTCAAGATGTCTGGCTCCAAAGCCCCAAAGCTAACTTCCAAGTACTTTCTCCAAGCTCAAGCTGATTCTCAGAGACAGATCTACTTTGAACGTGTGCTCCACACAATGCACACCTAATGCACACACCATACTTAGAAACACACACACACACACGCGCGTAAACAATTCCCAGTGACAAAGCGGTGGGACACACATGAAAAAGCTAAGAGTCTTCTGTGTTTCTTTGTGCAAACCTGGATGCCTGGAGCTCATAAATTAACATTCCTAGAGGAAGAAGGAGAACATCTGGGGGACCACACTTCAAGAGCGAGAACTGAGAGGTAGGCACCTCTAAGAGAATAAGGTGCCAGGTGGTGGTAGGAATTCACTCCCACCCCATTTCTAAGTCACATTCCACACTAGGAACAGCTCCCCTGCACCCCGTGGAGAAAAGCAGATGAGGAGCTGCCAGTCATTCCCTGTCACAGGACCCATGTGGGTGTCAGGAGACAGATCCTTTCATGCCCAGGCCCTGTCTCACAGCTGGAGGCAGAGCCCAGGCCAGGATAAAAGGGCTCATGGCCAGAGCACCCCATCCACTCACCTCCTGAGGTGCTGAAGGACCCTGTGCTGCCTGTGACCTCAGTAAGTGTCCACTGGGAAAAGGAGCAGGGGCTTCCACAGAGGGATGCCCAGACCACGGCAGGAGGGAAGGCCAAGCAGGGCTTTGTTGGGGAAGGATAGCTGGATTAGAAGAGGTAGAGAATGTCTAGAAATGCTGATGGAGTTCAAGCTGTGGGGCAGGAGAGATGGGAAGCACCTGGATGGCTTGTATGTCTGTGCTTCATGTTCTAATCCAAATTAGTTCTGTATATTTTTTAGTGTCTCCCATTGCAGATAAGTTAAAACAAACTTTCCTTTCAGAGAGTAGATCTTAGCAACTCAACTGTGTCTCTTTCCCAAAGCCTGTACTGGGATTATAGTGGTTCTCAAATAATGGAGACCAGAGACCAGAGGAAGCATATTTGGAGCTTGATAAATACAGAGATACATGGCCCTTACACTTTCATCAGGAGTCAATTGGTCAGGAGCGGTGTCTAGGCATCTGATTGGATGCCCCAATGTTGAATAGCAAGTAACAAGTTGAAATTTGTGGTTGCCAGGGTGGCAGATGGAGGAGTCTGTGGGTTCTAAGAGGGAACTTCTCTAGGCCTGGGTTCACCAGACGGGGAAATCTAGGGTCACGTGTCAGCTTGCTGCAATTAGCTTTAGACCTCATTTCTCCATTTATAATATGATTTGGGATAGCCAACTCAATATAATGACTCTTTGCTATTCTGACTATAATATATTGTGTGTTTGTGACAACTAAATACAGCCATCTGGGAAGCTCCTCCAAAAGGGAATCTTTATTTTTATTTTGTTATTTTATTTCATTTATTTTGAGACAAAGTGTCATTCTACTGCCCAGACTGTAGTGCAGGGGCGAGATCTTGGCTCACAGCAGCATTGGCCTCCTGGGCTCACACGATCCTCCAGCCTCCACCTCCTAAGTAGTTGGGACTACAGTTGCATGCCACCATACCCAGCTAATTTTTTTTTTCTTAAGAGATAGAGTTTTCTTGTTTATCTTTTAAAAAGCAGAACTGCAGGTTTAAACTGGCTCCCAGATTGCACATTTTCAGAATTCTGAGTGGTGCAGAAGGTCAGACTTCAGTGAGATTCTGTGAATGTCAAATTGCCTTGTCCATTTAAAGGACATTAATTTTGGGCAAGTTTGTTAATACCGTTGTCCTCATTATCTTGCTTGGTTAAAATAAGATAATCTATTTCTATTTTATAAAAACATCCTGATGATCCTGTAAGACACTGTGAAAGCATCTGACAAAAAATTTTAGAGATAATTTCTCTCTGACTTATTTGAACAGGTTTTAAAAATGTAGCAAAAATAAATGATGGTAAAAAAGGCAATAAGGGTGGTCTCTGTGCCTGGCTCTAACTTGCTGTTTGACTCTCTTTCAGTTCCTGAACACCCACCGCAGAGATGTCCTGCCAGCAGAGCCAGCAGCAGTGCCAGCCCCCTCCCAAGTGCACCCCCAAGTGCCCCGCCCCTAAGTGTCCCCCAAAGTGTCCCCCTAAGTGCCCTCCAGTCTCTTCCTGCTGCAGTGTCAGCTCCGGAGGCTGCTGTGGCTCCAGCTCTGGGGGCTGCTGCAGTTCTGGGGGTGGCGGCTGCTGCCTGAGCCACCACAGGCGCCGCAGGTCCCACTGCCACAGACCCCAGCGCTCTGACTGCTGCAGCCAGCCCACAGGGGGCTCCAGTTGCTGTGGAGGGGGCAGTGGCCAGCACTCTGGAGGCTGCTGCTGAAGTGGACTCTGCACCGAGAAGAGCAGAGTTGGGTGAAATGAGTGGTCAAACATTTCCTCCTCACCCTTCTCCTCCTGAGCCTGCAAGAGTGGCTGAGATGCCCCCATGAAGGCTCTGAGCTCTGGCCTAGAGGATCCCTCTGCCTTGGGATCCAGAAACTTGATTCTTTGCCCACAAACCTGTCTGCTGCCCCTGACACCAACTGTGTTGTCTACTCTGGGATCCCAAACCACAAATTCACTCTCCAGCTCATTTCCTGCAGCTGCAAGTGAAACAATAAAGCAAAAGATCTTCTTGCCACTTATTCTGGACTGTTCCTTGCCTGTTTGTGTCTCCAATATTTTTTTCACTGCTCTCTAATTTCCTGCTGCCTGGAAGCTTTGGAAACCAAAGATGTGCTAGTCACATGGCTAAAGGTAGGGAGGAGGGGAGAGAAAAACATCTCTGGCTCCTACTCTGACACCTTATGTCAGAGGAATCACTACATGGCTCTGCCTGTGCCCACCCTCCTGGTGTTTCAGGAACACAGAGCCTTGTGCTTTGGACTTTCTTCAGGGTGCTACTCAGTCTCCAGGGTGTGGCAGGGAGACAGATGTGCACTCCATCCTTTCATCCATCTACCCCTCCTCACCTTTACAATACTGCCCACTCACTCCCAAATTTCATTCTCTTTCAGTAAAAAAAAAAAATTAGAAAATTATACATAAACTTTCTGCAAATAGACCATGAATCTTAGACTATTTTAACTATAAGTATGCATAGAACATGTGGTAAATAAGATTTGACAAAACTTAAAAATCAATGTCTTTCTTTTCTCTCCCAGAGTCCCCAGTCCAATCTTTCCAGTCAAACATTTCATCTCTATATTTTGTAAAGAAGTTTTAATTTTTCATCAATATTTTTTTCAATTACAAATTTTACATGGGATTGAATAATTGTTTTTTCAACTGTTTTTGTGTGTATTATGCCTCAATAATTTTACTATGAACTGGATAAGTGGGCAATACCCTGCACTGATTTTTTTAATCTTGAAAACCCCCGGTGTCTGGCAGATCAGACAGCAAGAACATGTAGGAATAATCTGATGTGCACCTCACAAATGCTGTGATTAATACGACCTCTAGATGTCCCTGTGGCTTTGGTCAGTCACCCGAGGGACATCCAGTACACTGATTCTCTGCCATGTATCTGCTTCTTGACTATTCCGGGAGACTAGATGAGGAATATATTCCCTTTCGCTTCAGTAACAAGAAGGAGCTCAAGCACTGCACATATTGGATGATCCCTCCAAAGAATTCAACTAGCATATTAATGAGTATGGAGCTGATTGGTGGCCAAAGTGACAGATGATACCATTCCCCAGAAAGGAAATAATGTTCCAGTTGCGACCAGACACATGCTAAGGTCCAGGTTTCTCTCTCCCAACTTGGACTGCGTGCTCCCTAAGGACAGGTGCAATGTAGCCATCTCAGACCACAGTTCCATGAAAGCCAAGACTGTGTTTTCCCATAAGGTCATAAAGATTTTCTTGTATATTTTCTTCTGTAACTTTTATTGTTTTAGCCCCCCAGTTCTGTTCTTGATCCATTTTGAGTTAAATGTTTGTAATGTTATAAGACAAGGGTCAATTTTATTATTTTGCTTGTGGTTTTCCAGTTGCCCTAGCATTATTTGTTGAAAGACTATTGCTTCCTCAGTGAAAATGTCAAATTTTTGGCACCCTTGTCAAAAAATCTTTAACCATCAATTTATGGTTTATTTTTGACACTCAATTCGCTTCCATTATTCTTTGTGTGTAGCTTTAGTTGACAGTTTTGTTTTGATTCTTGTTTTTTGTTTTTCTTCTCAGCATTTTGAAAATGCCATTCCAATGCCTTTGGCTTCCATTGATTAAAAATAAACTATAAATATTATCGAGATTTCCTTGTAAGTGATGAGTCATTTTTCTTCACTGTTTTCAGGAGTTTCTCTTTGCCATTATTCCCCAATACTTTTACTCTGATGTCTCTAAATGTGACATCATTTAGAGACATTTTGTGTCTCATACTTTGAGTTTCTTGATCCTATTAAATGAATAGATTGTTTTTCATCAAATTTAGTACATTTTACATCATTATTTTTGTATTTTTTTCATTTTCTGTTCCTTTTCTCTATCTACTCCTTCTTGTACTCCTATCACACATATGTTGGTGTGTATATATCCCAAAGTTTTCTGAGGCTCTGCCTATTTTTCATCGTTACTTTTTTCTCAGTGTTATTTAGATCGCTTAATCGCTATTGATCTATCTCATTTGCTGATTCTGTCTTCTGACAATTCAATATATTGTTGAATTTTTCATTTCAATTATTTTACTTTTCAACTGTAGAATTTCAAGTTAATTCTTTAAAAAATTTCTACCTGTTTATGGACATTCTTTATTTTATAAACATTACCACACTTTCCTTTACTTCTTTAAATATATTTTCCTATAATTCTTTAAAAGTGGTTACAATGGCTACTTTGGAATTTTCGTTTATTAAGTCTAGCCTTTGGGCCCTCTCCCAGGAAGTTTCTGTTTATTGCTTCTTTTCCTGTGTAAGGGTCATACTTTCCAGTTTATTTGCATGTATCATATGTTTTTTCTTTAAAAGTGGTTATTTTAGATATTAGAAAGTAGCAACTCTGTGTAACGGTCCTCCTCTCCCTTCAAGGTGTGCTGTTGCTTGATTATTTGTTTGAATACTTAGATAGACTGTATTAATATAGTCTATTTCTCCCCAAGTGTGATGTCTCTGATGTCACTCCTCAGGGGACTCAACTCCAGGCTTGCTCACAGTTACCTTGAATGACAGTCGGTTTAGCAGAACTCTCTTTGGTTGTCTCTTCGATGATTTCTCTGTTAAGCTCTCTCTGTTGGCACCACACACAACTGTTAGGCTTCACTAATTGCTGACAGATTGCTTTATTGTTTTGATAATGTCATGGAACACAAATTGCTTCATAATTGAAGCTGATTAAGTCTAGGCCCCTTTGCAAGGGTAGTGTTTGAGGCCAGGTTTGAAATTTGTTCTAAACCCAGGAAGACTCTACTTAGCCCTCCCTTTGCTTGGTTTTCTCTGGTAAACAAGCTGCCCTATGGTTTAGCGTATTGCTCTTATGACTAAACAGCCTCCTCTTAAATGCTTGCCAACAAAGTCTCTCCTATTTACCAAAGTGCCTTTAGGCTGTCCCCATACTCTTTTCCAAATATAGTCAGTTCCTTTGGTGAGAACTTTAGAGTTCTCTGGGTTTTCTGGCCTTCCTCTTCCCTGGACAAATTCTCTTAGCCACTGCTTTTGAGCTGAGGGCAAATATCTCCTGGAGCTCACTGCTGATTAATGAGCAGAGCACTTCAATGGGGTGGCAACTACTATTCTTCTAGGATTGCTTCTCCCACCATTGATCCTCCACCCTACAAGTGAGCTGGGACAAAGGCCTTTGGTGTCCCAATATTCTTGCCCTGCTGCACCTGAGGTAGAGTGACTGCCTGCACCATGAGTGGGAGGTGGTAGAGTAAGAAAGCCCCCAATCTCTTAGAGTCACCCTCCTAAAATTTAGTCTCTGTACCACAGAACTAGGGAAAGAAGTGTAAGAAATGTTGGCAGCCTCCCCATCACAGGAAGACACTGGAGGCCTCCATTTGGAGTTAAAGGAGGATGGAGCCTTATCTCATTGATTGCATCTTCTAAGAGTGGAGTTACCATCATGCCCAGCTGGAAGAGATTAGGGAGGGTGTAAGTAGTGATTCAAGTACCACAGACTCTTGCTATTGTTACTATGATTTAGTAGATTTTCTTGAATAAAAGTGTTTTAATTTGCTGTATACCCTTAGGACAATTTGCAAAGGACAATTGCAAAATTACTTTTCAAGTCTTAATTGTTTTGCTAGGAGAAGGGTCCAGGGAGCTCTTCATGCCATTGTTCTGAAAGTCCTCCCTAAAGGGATTTTTTATTTAAATTGTCTTGGGTTTTCTATAAGGCTTTTTAAAAATACTCTGAATTGAGATTTTATGTATTTATAGATTTCCTTTATAATTTAGTCTCTAAAGGTTTTTAAATATAGAGTTGTGAACAACCTAAGCTGTGGACACAGTTTTAACTATTTTCTTCTAAGTCTTAGAAGCTTTCTCTTCTCTTTCTTTGGATGGTGAGAAAGAGAAAAAAGAGACTTACTTGTCTCATGAAGAAAACACTACAGTAAGCTCTTCTTTTGCCAATGACAATTTATTCTATTGAAATGGAAACTAAACCACTTATACCCAAAGGTCTACATCAGGGGCATCCAATCTTTTGACTTCCTTGGGCCACATTGGAAGAAGAAAAATTGTCTTGGGCCACAGATAAAATACATTAATACTAACATTGGATGATGGGCTAAAAAAAAAAAAAAAAAAAAAAAAATCACAGGCCAGGCGCGGTGGCTCACGCCTGTAATCCCAGCACTTTGGGAGGCCAAGGCAGGTGGATCACGAGGTCAGGAGATCGAGACCATCCTGGCTAACACGGTGAAACCCCGTCTCTACTAAAAATACAAAAAATCAGCCGGGCGTGGTGGCGGGTGCCTGTAGTCCCAGCTACTAGGGAGGTTGAGGCAGGAGAATGGCGTGAACCCAGGAGGTGGAGCTTGCAGTGAGCGGAGATCGCTACACTGCACTCCAGCTTGGGCGACAGAGCAAGACTCCGAAAAAAAAAATCACAAAAAGTTTCATAATGTTTTAAGAAGGTTTACAAATTTGTGATGGGTCGCATTCAAAGGCATCCTGGGTCGCATGGGGCCCACAGGAGTTGAACAAGCTTGGCCTAGATTAACAAGCCAGTTCTCATGATATTATAGTCTTGAGTACAAGTCGGGATAATTGGTGGTTTGGATACCACCCTACCTGGAGGAAAAAGATAGGACCAGATCTCTTGACCCTTCTTCCTAACAAAACATGAGCAGGACTGGGTTCCAAAATAAGAAGTGCCTGTAGAAAACATGATATAGATTTCTTGAACACGCTCCTCAAACTAAACTCTTTGGCACAGTCTAAGTAAAAATATACAATAGTGTTCGGGAAATATAGTTGAAGTGTCCACAGTGTGATGTGGACAATCCCAACCTCACTGTAAGTGTCTTATTTTGTCATGGCCGGAGTCTATATTTCATCAGAGTTAACTGACTCAGTACATAACATTTGAAAAGCATTCTGTAAACTAAAGTTCTTTGCAAATGTCTGTGATGGGGATTTTTAAAAACTTAATAATTAACAAACTTAATAACTGGTAACTGTAATGAACCATTGTGTAAACTGAAATGAGACATGAGATATACAGGTCAATAGCCCCATGTTCAAGGCATTAATAATATCACATACAAGTACAATTGTTTATGATAATAAATTATATGTATAATAAGAAATAAATGCTCTTTTCAGCCAGGCATTGTCTAGAAATTCATTACAGAGAACACGGGATTTGGACTGGCACTCGGAAGTATTCTCAGAAGAGGAACCAAGAAAGACAAGAATTAAGACAGAAAGAAAGAGAGAGAGAGAGAAAGAAAGAAAGAAAGAAAGAAAGAAAGAAAGAAAGAAAGAAAGAAAGAAAGAAAGAAAGAAAGAAA
>NW_012114810.1:3276469-3292670 GCF_000951035.1 Colobus angolensis palliatus
GAAAGAAAGAAAGAAAGAAAGAAAGAAAGAAAGAAAGAAAGAAAGAAAGAAAGAAAGAAAGAAAGAGCAAGCAAGCAGGCTGAGTAAATAAAAGGAGGAAGACAGAGAGACAGAGAGGAAAAGGGAGGAAGAAAGAGAGGGAGAGACAGACAGACATCAGACAGGATAAAAGCCAGTTCACCATACAATAAATCCATCCATTCAGCAGAGGAGGAGACATAATGAAAGGAAGTTCCAGAAGTTAAGCATAAAGTGATGGGATAGGTTCAAGTATGCACAGGGACTTGAATGCTGGCTAAAGGAATTTAGATTTATCCTGAAGACATCAGAGTGTTCTGGAAGAACATTTAACAGGGCAATTATTCATTAAAACCATAAAGCAAAATAAAAGAGATTTTAAAAATATATTTGAGGAGTTACTTCAGGAATAGCCAAATGATTTGGGATATCTGAAAGAAATTGACTGAAGAGAAGCCCAGACACTTGGGAAGCCAAGCAACTTCATTTGAGGCTGGGGACCTGAAGATATCTGCTGCTCAGAGAAACAGTCTCATGAATAGAGACCAGGAATGAGATGGGATTATTCTCAGAGATGGGCTCCTGTCTTCAGACCAGGTTGGGACTCCGATAATGGTGGGAGCCACATCACTTGAGAAACTTCCATTCTAATTTGGTATATTTAAAATGACTAGTTCTGTTCTCAAGCTACAACTACAATTAGCCTATTTACCCATCTTTCACTTACAATCTTGTGTTACCTATTAATTTGTCTATATTCCCTCTAGAGTGAAAGCTTTGAAACATGATATAGACATCTTATTCTTTCTTGTATCCAGTACATAGTTGGGACTTAATAAATATGAAATCACAGAATTATACTCATAGACACAATCTGAACCAGGAAGAGAAGTGGAGTGGGATTAGAATAAGAATAACATTTCTGTGGTCCTGATTTAAAACTGGCTGGACTTGTAAGCCTATCTGGAAGACAGTGCAGCTGAGGGGCCGCAAACAGGCTCACTTTATGAGCTAGACAAATCTAGATGCTGGACACACATCATCCTATATGTGATGAAATTCACTGTACTGAAAAGGAGGGGGCTTAGAAATTTTTGTGGGCAATTTATTATGGGAGGTGGTCTGGGAGAGATATAGAGGAGGCAGGAAGTGTGGTTTGCCTAGGGCAGGGCCCCCAGAAAGAACCCTCAGCCCTAGGTAGAGACAGTAAGAGTTGGGTACTTGCTAGGTAGCCTCAAAGAAATGCATTTGTGATGTGTGAGGTCTCTGAAGCATGTGTTTAAGTGGTGCAGGTCTTGGGTGGGGAAAAGGAGAAACTGGTGCATTGAGACCAAAGTTACTTTGCCTTCCTACTAACACTTAGGGCAAGGGAAGCACTTCTGAGGTGCAATCAGAGTTATTTCTGGTGTCTGAGGGAAGAAAAGAGGAGAAAGAGAAGGAGAGAGAAGAACGAGAAGGAAGTAAAGGAAGATGGGGTCTTTCCCTGAGGCTGTCTAAATCAGGCACTCTCTCTCCAGGGCTCTGCTCTAACAGGGTGAGCGAGGTTTCATACCATTCTCCCACCTGCTGTTTCACTCATAAAGATCTTCTCTTTCTCCATCCAAACTGCATCTCAAAGTTTTCCCAGATGAAGCAGTTGAGACCTGATGATCCTGCCCTGCTGGATTTTGGCATCCAACAGCTGCTCCTTTTCTGGCCTTATCCTATTTTCCACCCTGGTCTTCATATCCTCTCCCACACCCCAACCCTACTCGCCTTTGTCCTATACATAATTCGAAGTACTTTGAGGACTGCCCCTACAGTCAGAGTGTTCCTTGTAATTGCTCATCTTTTTATTTACCCAACTGTTTCCTGAACAGCTACTATGTGTCAGGCATCAGGAATACAGAGGCAGGTGAGGTGCAGTCTTGAGCAGCAGGGAGTTCCATCAGTGCCTTTTAACTTAGCTGTGCACACCAGGAGCAATTCTGTGATGGAAGCATCCAGAGGTGAGGGACTGTATTTAGATGAGAATGTTCCCAGTTTAAGCACTGCCAAAACATAATGATCTCAATTTTCATGAAAGGTGAAGAACTTTTCACTCTGTGGAAGGCTTTTCCATAATGTCCCTTGAAAATTTCAAGAAGAGCTCCCCTTTTGCATTTAAGAGACAGCAGGTGTGTGAAGGTTTTACTTTCCACCCTCTGCTCAGCCTATTGTGTAAGGTGAGGTCCATGCACAGAGTTCCCTGTAGTATTTATGAAAGGGTGTTCACAAATGCCTTAGGGGAGAATGATGGAAACAAGAAGTCAAGATCTGATCCACAAAAAAAAATGAGTTGGGCTTTATTTTCTTCCTATTTTTTTTCTCCTGAAACACAAAGTCTTTTCTAATGGTTCATAGACTGTTTCATTCAACAAATGCTAATGAGCATTTTCTTTGTGTCAGGGACAACATCAGGCTCTAGGAATGCAGAAGTGATAAAGGCAAGGTCCCTGTCATCAAATAACAGTTTAATAGATGAAATAGGATATGTATCTTGGTCACAAGACCCAAAGCAATAGTAAAGGTTATAAGATATATGAAGGACTCAGATGTAGTTGGAGCACTGGGCCAATCTCCACAGAGGTGATGACACGGAATGGGATGCTGACAGTCATGGATGATGGGTGGGGAGTAGACAAGCAGGGACTTCCTCAGACCCTGGTGGTTGTTGAACCTGATTTTTCCCTCCAATCCTACATAGAATTCAACAGCAGCTGCAACCCGCCCAAACCCCCAAAGACATCATCCAGACTTAGCCAGTGTACCCACTTCTATGTAGGCCAACCTGAAGGCCCCAGCCTTCTGCTCACTTACCTACTTGCAGATGCCTTTGAACCACATCCCAGCTACATGTAGCTGAGGAATCTAACACTGGAAATTGTGAAATATCCAGATCAATCATCCGCTCCATGGCTGTCCTCCAATGACATGTGGCCTGGAGGCTTCAGCTGGAGGATATATAAAAGAGCCTCTTACTTCCTGGAAACACAAGGCCTCCAGACTCCTGGGATAACTTGTCCACACATCTTCCACTAGGGTGAGGCTACTTCTGGCTGAAGAGATACTTGGATGTAGCTCAAGTGCTGCTAAGGCAGTACTGATCTCTCCTCTTGTCTCTTCCCAGGGAGCTGAAAAGCCAGGTAGGAGATGCTTGGGGTAGAAAGAAGGGAAGGGAAGAGGATCCCTGCAAAAGAAAGACCCCAAATCATCTAACATGGGAGAAAGCCATAGAAGTTAGAGGGCCAGAAAAGCAGAGATGGGACAGTCAGACTTAGGAGTTTGGGGACAGAATAAGACTAGGTAGAGAAAGAGAAGAGACTTGGCTCTCCTTTGCACTTGACCAGGTGGACATTGGGCTGGGAAAAGCAAACTGTCAGCTCAACTAAGTACAATTTGTCTTTTTTTTTTTTTTAAAAGGAAGCACATATCATCAACATGGTTATTAGTAAGTGAGTCCCCTGGGAAGACTTACTCCGCAAATATTTAGTCCTTTCAAGTCTGTTCTTCTCCTCCTGAGATGGAGTTCAGTGGGTTGCAAATGCTGGACTCCATTTTTGACAGCTCCAACTCATGGAGGACAGAAACAGAAGCCCATGCTGCCTGGGTCCCTGATATAACTATTTCTCTTCCAGATTCGACCTGGTAGCCAAGCAATGTCACAGCAGAAGCAGCAATCTTGGAAGCCTCCAAATGTTCTCAAATGCTCCCCTCCCCAAAGATCAAACCCCTGCCTGGCTCCCTGCTCGACTCCTTGTGGTGGTCCCCATTCAGAAGGCTGTCATTCCAGTTCCCAAAGGCCTGAGGTTCAGAAGCCTAGGAGGGCTCGTCGAAAGCCACGCTGCCTAAGTGGGGGCACAACCTACCACTGCAAAGAGGAAGAGTGTGAAGGCTACTGAGCCCAGAAGAGTTGAGGCACAGGTGCAGTTGCTCTTTCCCTACCCCACCTTTGGGTATATATAATTCCCCTTGGAGAGCCAGGCCCTCAACCTCTCATTTGGGCTGAGAAACACTTCCTGATCCCCAGCTCCAGAGAGGCGAGAACTAGGCTGAGCCACACTGCTACTGCTCTCGTCCACTTGCCTCTTCAGCACAGCAACAGTAAAGCTGCTTTACTTGGAGCCCTGACTTCTGTGAGTTCTTGAGACCCCTGCTCAGATGTGCGGAGACCCCCGCCTCAACCCAAGTGCATGGTGCTTCTCCTCCTTCCTCTTAAGGCAGCTGATGGTATTTTAAAGAAGCAGATGTTTTTGGGATTTATGCCCCAGTTTCTAGCAGCCTCACAGCCATCAACCCATGTCATTGCATGATTCTAGCACCAAAGACTACAATAAACATATGTTGAGCACCTACTGTGTACTGGCCTCCATGTTTACAGATGTAAGTGGGAAATTTGTCCCTGCTCTAGAAGGCTAATTATCCAGTAGGAGATGCAATGGACAGTGGATTAGTAAATATCATTTTAAGCTGATTAACTTATGCATTTTTATCTCTCAATTTGTGTTCAAAAGAACTTAAAGCAGAAATTTAAAAAGTACCTTAGGTCAAAGACAGCAGACAGAGGAGACCCATTCTGATGGTGTGGATCAAAGGCGGTTTCCCAGGCCTTGGAAGGAAAGAGTATCCCACTTGGGAGTGGGGAGAAGAAGCTCCCTGGGGCAGGAAGCGTTTAAACAAGACCTCTAAAGATAGCAGACTTCGGTGCTAGGAGGTGGAGTGAGGAGGAAAGTTCATCCAGGTGGAAGATCCAGCATAAACAAATGCATAACAAGGGCAGTACTTGCCAATGGTATGAATTTCAGTGTGACTGTAGTGCCAGGTGTGAGATGAGAGATGTGACACAGTTCATAACCCCAAGTCCTCATGATAATTCAAACCAGCTGAGTTTACTGAGCTTTAGGTATCAAACACCAGCCACCAAAAGATCGTACCTCTGGGAAAAATCTGGGCCCAAGCCCCAGGTCTAGTAGTCTGAGATGAGGGGAGCATGACATAAATTACACAGGCTTGAAGGGGACTTGAAGCTCAACTGTGAATCATATAAATATAAGTTTATGTAAATATTTTTTGCTGATCTACATTTTTGGCAGAACATTAAAAGCATTTCTTTTTATTAACCAAATGCCCAACCCAATAGATTGTATTGATCAGGCTCAGAACAGAATTTCAACCTGTAATATCCAGTATGTAGGATTCTCATTTCCAGAGCTTAGTAATTCTCCTCATTGCTAGGACATGATGTTACTTTTGTGATGACACACATCTGTATGTAGAAATGCATCATGATTATATATAATTATAATTTCATATGCAAGATTTTTCTCATTAAACAAATGACACACACTTGTATAAAGATTTGTTAATGGAGATAAGCTTAAGGAAGATGACTAAGACCAACCTAAAAATCCTATCACCTAAAAATAACCATGGCTAATCATTTCATAGATGTGTTTGCAAACCTTTAAACATCACAAAATGGGTTAATTACAGAATATTTTATAACCTACACTTTTTTTTACTGTTAAGTAAATGGTAAAATTGAACATGAGTCATTGTCAATACTCTTCCGGCCTAGGAAATACTGATCAACACATGATATTCACAAACACATCATGGTCTGCATAACTGGTTCTCCACTACTGGGCACTTATGTTGTTTTTGCACTTGCTGTCAAGTGTAATTTAAAATAATCATTCCTATTGACAGTTATTCTTAATTTTCTTAGAATAAGTTTTTAGAATTGGAATAAATTCGCAAAACTATGAAGACTTTTTCAGACTCTTCAGCAAGACTGCATTTTGGGAGCAATAAAAATTACTCCGCTTAAGAAATTAATTATGGTAGATTTGTTTGAGAGCAAAAGTGAGTACTAGGTTAAAGGACTGCTCCAGTTTATAGCAGAAAAAGTCTACTTTTTGAGAAGAGACACTTCCTAAGAAACTTGACAGGTGTCCACCTTTTTACCATCATAAAATCTATACTTTAAAGAAAATTTAGATGTCTTCCTCTTTTGAGGAAAAAAAGAGTGCTTTATATTGTATGAAGTAATATCTTATGAATATTGATATACCATTGTTTGAAATTTTGTATCTAGCTGACATATTTTTAAATAATGATTTTCAATATATTTGCGTGAGAGATTTTTGGAAAGAATCCCATTTTTCCCTAGGAAAAATACAAAATGTCAATGCCGAGTTGATTGTGTAAAGCTCAATGTGTAAGAACATCTTTTTTCTACTTTTAATTTCTGCTCTTTATTGAAGACAGGCATTTACCAAATGACAGTTTTTTTAAAAGTTTTTACAGAAACTATTTTTCTTTGACAAGAATATTCCTTACTATTTTGGCCTATTCAACTTTCTCTAGTCAGTACTTCAATTCCCTGTGCTAAGTGTTCAACCTATGTGTTATTCTACAGATACACTGGTTAGTCTGTGTCAAATTGATTTCAAAATTACTGCAATGAAAATAAACTAAGGATTTGATTATTGTTTTTCTTTATAAAGGCTGTATTTGGCATCTTCACAATTCCTAAAATATGCCTGTACATCAGAAATGTCAATAACTTTTTATATGGCTTTAGTATGGCTTCATTTTAATACTATATGTTATGTTGTACTTTGTTTTATAGTAATAAGTAATGAAAAATGTAGACTTTATATTTTATACAAAATGTCCTGTAAATCTATATATATATTTTATGATTTATACATAAATATATATATGTATTTTTAAGCATTCTCATCACAAAAAATGGTATGTGAGATAATGCATGTTAATTAGCTTGATTTACTCATTCCACAATGTACACATTATTTCAAAACAACATGTTGTACATGCTAAATATATACAGCACAAGTTTTATTTGCCAGTTAAAATAAATAAATAAAGGTATTTTTTAAATGTCCTATATACAAAATTTTGTAAGTTCATAGCGACAACAAAACTGGGTAAGTGGTACAATTCCTTTTATTTAGAATATATCTAACTTTATGCTTTTGACAGATGTTAAAAATCATACATATATTTTACGTCTTTTAATTCAGAAAACTTAATTTTGACAGAAAAACTTTATGTATTTGATAGTCAATATATTCTTTTATCTAATTTTTAGAAAATGTTAAATACTGTATTGTTTGGACTAAATAAAGAACATGCAAGGTGTTTAGAAGTGTTCCCCAGGGACTTTGAAACATCCCCACGTGTCAGTTCCTAATACTACTCTGTCTTCCTTAAGAAGTCTGGACTCCAGTCTTCCAGCAAGCAAGCTCTTGCATGGAAGCTGGACTTGAGCCCAGTGATCTCAGTTCAGGCCATCCACTGCCTCAATGTGCCCAGCTTTTCTGGGCTCTCCAGTCAGGACAAAAGGGCCCTTTTCAGCCTGGCCCATGGTCAACATAGTCAACCTCTACTGTGGCTGGCATAGCACACTCCCTAAGTATACACCTTTGTAGCAGCTACGAGTTTACAGTGTTTGACAGGTGGTGTTTTGCTACTGGATGCTATACACTTCATGATATAACATAAATAATAAGTTGTTCCTTTTATTTATTCCTGTACAGATGTCACAAATAATATATTAAAATAAAATTAATCTAAAGTGAAGGAAATACGGTGCTGATTTAGTAGGAAGTCAAGAAATACTGCCAAAACTTCAGGAATGAAGAAATAGAGTTTTAATTATAGCATTTAAAGTTATAGAGGTAGCCAATAATGACATGAAAATAAAAAAAATATGTCTCAATAACAAGGAGTGAGGGAAGGGATGATAAATGTGAGCTTAATTCCCTGTTTTTTATTGAGAAGGTGAATAGACACGGCCTAAGAAATAAACATATAAGCAGATTATTTAGACTGATACTTAATTTTTTCATATTACAACTATTTGGATTACCTGACTTTAAATTTTCATTTAAATGTATTGCTTTTCTATAAATAAATAACTAAAATCACATCCCCTTTTTTTCACATGCATCTGTAAGAGTCCTAGGCCAAACCTTCCCTAACAGAGCAAGTGCAAGTTGAAATCCTGTCAGATGAAACTCACTTCAAATCTTTGACAACTCTGTGGCTTTAGGAAAATTTCTGTACCTCTGAAAGCTTCCTCATCTAAAAATTAGATAAAATTATAGTATCTGCCTTGTGAGACTGTGGAGGGATCACACATGATCTCATAGGTGACATGTACTGCATATCTAACTCAATTTAACTCAAAGTTATAAGTTCATTGTAATTTACATTTGGGGTACACTCTATTTTTTTAAATAGACTGTTTATTTTAGGATAATTTTAGATTTACAGAAAAATTGCAAACGTAGTTAAGAATCCTTATATATCTGCACGCAGTTTCCCTTGTTAATATCTTACATTCATAGTAAATTTGTTACAATCAATTTTCTGTGTTCCTGGATCCCATTCAAGAAATCAGGTTATAGTCAGTGGTCACATCTCCTCAGGTTCCCCTTGACTGTGACAGTTTCTCAGACTTTTTTTATGAAGTTGGTGCAAAAGTGATAGCTCAATTAATTTTGCACCAACCTAGTATTTTGGATGACTTTGACAGTTTGAGCAGTACTTGTTGGGTATTTTGTAGAGTGTCTCTCAATTGAGATTTGTGTAGTAGTGCTTTTCCTATGATTATAATAGGATCACTGACCTTTGGGAGGAAGACCACAGAGGTAAAGTGCCATTTTCATCACATCGTTTCAAGGTTATAGAGCAACATGACCTCACTGCAAACACTGACCCTGGTCACCTGCCTGAGACAATGTTCGTCAAGTTTCTCTATTGTAAAGTACTCCATTTCTTTCCTTTTCTCTACTTGCGTCTTAGAAAGGTTGTCACTTCACATCACCCATTCCAAGGGCAAGCCACGTCCTTATGGAGCTGGGAGTACATGTTATATACGCTGTATAAATTATTTGTAATTCTTCTCTATGAGAGATTTTCCTGTTTTCCCTCCCTTTTAAAGAACTATACAATCATTTCTTCTTATCAGCATGGACTGATGGATATTGGATACTATTGATGTCATACTTTAGGTTATAATCCAATATGTGTCATTTAGTTGTTGCTCATATTTTTCCAGCCTTGGGAGCCCTTTCATTTGGCCCTTGTGTCTCTTTCCCAATAACACCACCAGTTCCTTTTCTGAGCATTCCTTGGCTTTCTGGCCCTATAAGATGCTTCAGACTCATCTCATCTAGCCTCTGTCCTGAACCTAGATTCACTCACTGCTCTAGTGAGCTTTGGTTTCTGTTATTGAAAAACTATATTATAAACCAAGCATGTTGGTTGTGCTCATTGCTAGTGGAATGTCATTGCTTCTAAGCTTTCTCAGAGAAGCAATGGACAGAGATTAGAAATATATGTGCATATACTAATTAGTGTATATCCATAATTATTTCAATATATATCTGTCTTTTTCTATATTAAGCTAACCATTTGTTTACACTGATGTCTTTAACTCTAATTTAGTATCACATGGTTTATTCTAGCCTTCCTTGCTTATCTATCATTTCTTACTCCAATACTGAGAAATCAGCCTCTCACCATATTCAATTATATGTTCAATCCCAGTTTGCCTATATGGTATACTCTGTTTTAAAAACAAAATTATAAAATGCTCAGTAGTCAGTGTATCCTATGTAAACAACATTTTTTTCTTGCCTTTGCAGGTTATATGATTGTTGATTGAAAAGAAAGAATGAGTGAGTCAGGGTTCTTGAAACTGGGTAAGGATGGGATCAAGGTAAAGACAGAACATCATGAAGGTCAAGGAGCTGAACAGAGGCTCAGCATGGTGGCTTAGGGCTGTAATCTCAGTACTTTGGAAGGCCAAGGCTGGAGGATCGCTTCAGGACAGGAGTTTGAGACCAGTCTGGGCAATATAATGAGAAACCATCTTGACTAAAATAGTAAAAAAAAAAAAAAAAAAAAAGTAGCTTGGCAAGGTGGCATGCAGCTGTGGTCCCAGCTACTCAGAAGACTGAGGCAGGAGGATCCCTTGAGCCCAGGAATTCAAGGCTTCAGTGAGCTATGATTGTACCACTGTACTCCAGCCTGGGCAACAGAGTGAGACCATCTCTAAGAAGGAGGAGCAGCTAGTGGGGGTTGGAGGCTGAATAGAAGTAGACTTTCACTCCATGGGGACCTCCTTCTATCAAAATCTCCTACTCAGCTTCCTCCTCCTGCCATTCCATCTTAACAGACCCACTTCTGAGAACAAGCTTCCTTCATATAGTTTGGACACAAAGAGTAAGGTTTTGGGTATCTTGTATGGGGTTATGGGCATGAGAGGGCCACACTCCATATAAGGCACAGGTTGAACTAGTTTGAATTTTCTCTGTGAAGCAGGACAGGAGTGAGCATGGCATCTCTGTTACACAACTATGAATAGGAAATCAAGAATCTGTAGGGAACAGGCTGTGAGTAGATAAAAAAGCACATGATATTCAATCTGCAACCTACATAGTTGCTATACCTCAGCCTAATGAGTAGTTCTGAACTTCCTGACACACAGAATATAAAGAGAAAAACAGTCTATTATACACTCTTTTTCATTCAAAGGAAGGATAGACTGTCATAACAGTGGATTCTAAAAGAAATTGTTTGCAATAGTCAGCAAGACACTTAACACTGTTACAACAAATACACAGATGGTTGACAAACCCCTACTGTTTTGACTCACATTGAAAAACACAGCACATTGAAACAGAATGCTACTCATGGTATGGCAGAAGGGATACACCAAGAATACAAGGAAGCAAAAATGCAGATGCCTAAAAGCAGAAGGTCTCTCAGGCCAACCATAGCTTGGCTTACAAGATACATAATTTACCCATCTGTGAAATGTGGACAATAAAAAACTTAATGCATCACTCTAGCATAAAATGATGTCCAAATAAGATAAAAGAGCCCTAACTAAATCTGCTTCTTACTACTTCAGCCACTACCCTTCCCAGATATCATCTAACATCTAGCCAGGGAAGATTTCAAGACCACCTACACCTTTCACTTACACAGACACACACACACATGCACGTACACACAGAGTCTATAACTCTTCTCTCTCTGTCAGTCTCAAGTCTCTTATTTCTCACTGACCCCAATCCTCCTCCCCGAGCTCCAATATGCCCTCCCTACATGGACCTAGAGGTGCCTCTTTCTCTTTCTGATAGTCAGTCCTGGAGTTACATCCTTATCTCTGTCAGAATCTCTCTGCCCTGCTTTGATTGCTGGAGGAGTAGAAATGATTGACACACCCTGAACCTAATGAGAACTCAGACCCTGCTTAGACCAAGGACTAACTCTAATGGCTTCTCTAATGTCCAGTTTGTTCTCACCGCCAACAGGTGAATATTTTAGGAAACTTTCCCTATTATGGCTTTATACAATAAGCCTAATATGTGAAAATGGTTCCCCAAGTATAAGACTCCAATCAACCTTGAATCCTTGCCCAATTCATGTCAGTGTCCGTTGTCATGGCTGCAGCCCCAATCTATATGTGACTTGTGGTGATTTTTTATAAGGAATAGAGGTGGTCCTGAGAGTGGAGTAAGGAGAGTGTTGTGAAAGCAGCTTTAGTCATCAACATGCTCTCTTGGCATTCATGGGTATTCATAAATCATGGGGGAAATAAAGAGATAGGCCCCCATCATTGAGGGACACTGAACTAAACAAAAGGTAATAATAATAATAATAATAAGAAGAAGAAGAAGAAGAGCACCCAATCTGTATTTATATAGCGCTTACTATGTACCAACTACTCTTCTAAGCACTGTACTCATATTACTTATTTAATTCTCACAACAGCTCAATGAAGGAGATGTTATCACCATTTTACAGATTAGCAACTAAGACAGAGATACCAAGTGACAAGCCTAAAGTTTACAACCAGTAAGTGACGAAACCTAGATTTGAAGTTAGGTGATCTGGCTACTGACACTAAACACTGAGCTGCTATGCTGTGCTCCCAGGATTGTTATGCTGTGCTCCTAGAAGTGTAGCGCTGGATGGGCATGCTCTCCTCTTACTACCTTGCATCCCCTCTCCTCCATTCACCCCCAGTCATAAACACTGGCTTGGAACTTAAGCAACCCTACATTTAGTCTTGGTTCTGACACTATTTTAACTTTGTGGATTAAGTAAGGTGACTTCTGTCAACCTCCAACTCCTGTTTGTAAAGTGAAGGCCTATAACCAAACCCAATGAAATATTTTTTTTTTTTTTTTTTTGAGACGGAGTCTTGCTCTGTCGCCCGGGCTGGAGTGCAGTGGCCGGATCTCAGCTCACTGCAAGCTCCGCCTCCCAGGTTTACGCCATTCTCCTGCCTCAGCCTCCCGAGTAGCTGGGACTACAGGTGCCCGCCACCTCGCCCGTCTAGTTTTTTGTATTTTTTAGTAGAGACGGGGTTTCGTCGTGTTAGCCAGGATGGTCTCGATCTCCTGACCTCGTGATCGCCCGTCTCGGCCTCCCAAAGTGCTGGGATTACAGGCTTGAGCCACCGCGCCTGGCCCCAATGAAATATTTTATTTGTAATTAACTAAATCATTCAATGAACCCCTAGTAAGTACCAACTATATGTGAAGAACTGCTTTACTGGTATGGTAGTCATTACCTCTTTATGATCTGATCTTATGCAATTATTGGAGAAACATTTATAACAAAGATAAGAATGTGGAAAGAAATGGACTGCCTTGTGAGGTAATGAGTTCTCTCCAACTAAAAGCATTTTCATTTAGGCCAGGAAGCTCACCATTAGGCATGTGGGAGAGGAGATACAAGCTCCTGGTGGAAAACCACACTACGTTTTTGCTAAGGCCTCTGAAAGGCTAAATAAATTTGTGAGTTTCCTATGCTTCCTGCATCTTTCAATTTCCTAGGAAAATCCCTAGAGGAGCTCAGAGGAAGGTGGTAGGAGACTGTGGAAATGTTGTCGCCAGAATGTTTCATGGGCTGGCGATAGCTCTACGTTTCTACCAGAACATGCCAGAACAGTGGCTACCAAACTAGGTAGAATCACCTGGGAAATATTTAACCAATGTAAGTCCTTAAGACCCACTCCTTGGAGATTGTGATTCAGTAGGTCTTAGTTAGAGACCGGGCGTCTGCTGCTGCTGCTGCTTTTTTTTTTTTTTTTTTTTTTTTTTTTTTTTTGACAGAGTCCCGCTCTGTCACCAGGCAGCTGGAGTGCAGTGGCGCTATCTCAGCTCACTTCAATCTCCACCTCCCAAGTTCAAACCATTCTCCTACCTCAGCCTCCTGAGTAGCTAGGATTACAGGCATGCACCATCACACTCAGCTAATTTTTGTATTTTTAGTAGAGACAGGGTTTTACCATGTTGGCCAGGATAGTTTCAATCTCCTGATCTTGTGATATGCCTGCCTCAGCCAACCAAAGTGTTGGGATTAAAGGTGTGAGACACCACGCCTGGCTGGGATCCACATTTTAAAAGTACTTCCAAGATGGCTCATGTTCACAACCAGGTTTGAAATTCTTGATCGATAACAGCACTGAGAGTCTAGGACAGCTTCCTTGCTTTGTGCAGTTCTTTGCTGGACTTGCCTTATTGCTCTGAAACCTTAGAGACTGTATGATATGCACTTGCTCTTAACTGTCCAGTATTCAGTTTTTCTAGATACAATAATAACAAACTCTCAAGATTGTTAAGAGGAGAAAATAAAGCAGTGAAATGCAACACATGGAGGAATGTGGGGGGCTTCCCTTGCGTGACCACCATCACTAAAAGAATGAATGGTTTAGAACTACAGCCTCACAGAGGGATGGAACAGGGGGTCTTGGTGTCACAGGTGAAGGTGCAGTCTCCAGAAAGACTGAGAAACTGCCTAATGCTTCTTAATGGGTCCCCCCATGTCCTTAGGAGTTTTATAGTGGCTTTCCTAGGTAAAACCACTACTGAAAACAGGCTTTGAGGTGAAGGGTGGTGATAAGAAGGATTCACCTTCCCTACCTTTCTCTTAAGATGTGTTAATTGCAGGATGAAAGATACAGTCCAGCAGGTTTATCTTTTTTAGGCACAGTGGAGAAAATGGTGGAGAGATCAATGGCATGGGGTTGTGATGAGCCAGAGATATTACCAGGACAGCTGTTTATAAGAATAGGAGGACGGTAGAGCCAAAGATCTGTTCTGCTCACCTTAGTTGGTAGAATCCATCTTTAACATCAGCGAAAAGACATGAAGTTTCACAGGAGTCAGAAAGCTCTGTCATTGTAGGCAGTGGAGTCTCCTTTCTTGGAAGATTCAGAAATATATTCTTGGGATCTTAGAAATATATTCTTATTTATAAATATATTATTGGGTCTGGAGGAAAATGATAGGCAAGATGATCACTCTTCATCCCTTCCTATTTTAGGATAAACAGGCATCACTTGATGGTGACATGTGTAAATACAGGCTCCTGATAAGATGTTTTAGCTATTGCTCCATTCATCGAAGTCAACCAAGAAGCCAGGGTGGGGCCCAGGACCCAAAGAGGGCATCGTTTCATGTGTTACATAGGAGAAGGATTGGCGAAGCTATCAGAGATGATAAATCAAGGAGTCACCCAGGCTCTAATATGGTCTAGAGCAACCACAAGCACAGAGATCTCATAATTACCTTAGTGATCAAGAGGAAAACAGTAACACTCATTTTACAAATGAAGAACCTGAGGCCCAGAAGAGGCAAGTGGCCTACGGCTGGTCAGAGTCAGGACTAGGCCTGTGCTTCAGGGGTGACCTGCTGCTTCTTTCCAAGGAAGTTGTCTACAGCTGGAGATATTAGGGAAACGAGGGGTCAGAGCACTGGTACCAGATGATATTGGTGTGCATCTCCCAATCCTAAAGGAATAGAGCTTAGCATCTGGAGAATAACTGGGACTGTAATAATAATGCTTATAGTTGTAACTACAGCTTATAGAATATCAACTAATTGCTGGGCACTGTGTTGGTTTCTTTTCTCACAGTAATTCTTTTAACCACCATATTACACATGATGGGCCTACCTCTCTAGTTCACACTATACTGATAGGATGGAGTGACTCTTTTGAGGCCACCTAATAGAGGTGATGAGAATATGTTATGCTGAATAGTTATTGTCCGTTCTTCTACCCACTAATTCAGATGGGCACAGAATCATGAGGCAGGTCATTGATATGTCATGACTATTCTCTGTGCTCCAAAAGAAACACAAGCAGCTTTGGTCCCTCAGTGGCCCTGGTATGAATCCCATCATCCTTGGGAGGACCATAAATCCTCTCCCAGTGCTGTTTGCCAATCAGATCCACATATGCTCCCTGCCCACGGAGATTCTGGACCATAGGAGGACTGTTCAAAGGGTTGATTGCTCAGGCAGAAGGATAATCCTTGTTTTCCCGTCTCTCATCACTTGGGAATTAGCTTGATAAGAATCTCATGCATGCCAATGCTAGCTTGGCTAGCACCTCACCCTTTTATTAAGGGGCACACCCAAGCCAGATGGGAATCCTTAACATTCTTGAATCCTCAGGCAGGCAGGATGGTGAGGAAGTGCATGGGCAGATGAGAGTGGAGTCCAGGAATGCACCAGCTGTGCCCAGGTGACCTAGGCCAAGCAAAGACCTTCCAGTCATCTTCCAACAATTCCCCTTTTCTAGAAGCTGATAACAAAGCTCCTCACCCAAATCCATCTCTGGTCCTCGTTAAACCATCAAGCTGGTCATTCACCACAGGCTTCAGCTTTGTAGATAACCAAATCAAAACAACTAAGACCACCTTATTCTAGTAATCTTTTAAAACTATAAATCTGATCATACTTCTCCCTTGTTTACATGGTCAGAGATGTCCAGTTGTCTCTGATCAAACTTTTAAAAGCAGAATCACCCTGTTTTCATGTTAAATCATATGTATACCTCCAATATATAAAGAAGGTAAAGATATAATTACTCTGATTGCAGCAGTGGGTAGGTACAAGTCCCCCACTGTTGTCTGCTCAGGGTCTCCTTCCCAGGCAGCCCAAATAGTCAAGGATTAATGGTATTTTTAAGTGGAGCTCAAATTTCTGGAACCCTCATATTGATGAGACAGGAATTAAAATTTATCCTCAACCTCTTATCCATCAAACATGTTAATTGCATTATCACGTTACAATAGCTCTATGAGTTTCTTTTTTTTTTTTTTTTT
>NW_012114810.1:3293085-3355050 GCF_000951035.1 Colobus angolensis palliatus
ATCCAGTCTGTCACAGATGGACATTTGGGTTGATTCCAAGTCTTTGCTATTGTGAATAGTGCCGCAATAAACATACGTGTGCATGTGTCTTTGTTATTGTTAATCCCATTTTATAGATTTTTTAAATGAAGCTCAAAAAATGTTAAATAACATATCCACAGCTCAAATGCCAGTGCCCTGATTCTGAGACCCATATTCTCCCAGATTGTATGCCATGTAAAGACATGAATCTGATGCAATAGTCTATGGTGGAGGCGTGGAGGGAAGGCTAGGGAGTGCACATAGGCAGAGAAGCTCATGTTGTCCGGAGGCTCTCAAAAGAGATGACGGTCGAGCATCCTTGGCAATAGCATTTTAGGAAATATAATTTGGAAGCCATAAATGTATGCTAAAATAACACAATGCATCAAGTAAAGTTTTTAATGTTTTGGGCCTGTCCTTCCTTTCTGTCCAGCAAACATCCCATCTCTGGTTCTTATACACCCAATATTATGGCCACTATCTGTTTCGAGAACAAACCAAGCTCATCCACATCTCTGTGCCTTTGTCAATTCTTCTTCTGTTTACTTAGAATGCCAGTTTCCCCTTCACACCCTGATTAACTCCCACTCATCTTCCAAATGTAATCTCTTCCAAGAGATGCACTCCCAGACAGTACAAGTTTCTGCCTTTGTGCACTCTCCAACTCTCCCTCCATGCCTCCACCATTGCCTACTGCATTGGCTTCCTGTTTTTATACAGCATAGAAGCTGGAACAGTATGTGACCCAGAATCAGGGCATTGGCACTTGAGACATGGGTATGTTATACAATGTTTTCTGATCCTTTTTTTGTTTGTTTTTGTTTCTTTTTTTTTTTTTTTTTTTTTTTTTTGAGACGGAGTCTCACTCTGTTGCCTAAGCTAGAGTGCAGTGGAGCGACCTTGGCTCACTGCATCTTCCGCCTCCCAGGTTCAAGTGATTTTCCTGCCTCAGCCTCCCAAGTAGCTGGGATTACAGGTGCCTGTCACTATGTCCAGCTAATTTTTGTATGTTTAATAGAGACAGAGTTTCGCCATGTTGGCCAGGTTGTCTTGAACTCCTGACCTCAGGGGATCTGCCTGCCTCAGCCTCCCAAAGTGCTGGGACTACAGGCGTGAGCCAAGAGCCTCACTTTTTCTGTAAAATGGGATTAACAATAAGACACCCATAGAGCTATTATACTCTGATAATTCAAATAGCATATTTAATGAATGATAGGTTGGGAATAAATGTTAATTCCCTTTCTTTCTCTCATATCATCTCACTAGGACCATTCTCTAAGAAAATATCTTAATTTTCTTTGAATTCACAAAACTCTGCACATATCAGGCACTCAACAAATGAATTAATATCTTTAAAGTAGCATTTAAAAGGTTACTACAAAAAAGGAGTTTCTGTGGACATAAATAATTCTTCATTATTGAACCAGAAGGTCATTGATGGGTATTAGACCAACACAATAAAATGGTGTTTTCCAACCTTTTTAAATATACTTGTAATACTTTTTGTCAGGAATATCACAGGGAAAGAGCATCATTTTGCCTATCTCTGCAGATCTGGGCTTCAGTGGCTCAGAATAAGAGCCAGAAGAGGCACAACCAGGAGATAATCGCACATATACACTATACTCTGCTTTGGCACATCAAGGCAAGATGATAAGTAAATCATTTCCTCTGAGAAGTGGGAGAAACTCAATAGACTGTATGGAGTTCCTCCCTCATAATGTGACTAACTTTCAGCTATCTCACACGCTGGCATAGTCAACATTCCAGCCGTCATCTCCACCCTCTTCATTAAGTTCAGTGCCACTTCCAATCCCCGATAAAATATGTTTAGGGACAAGATCAGACCTGTACTGAGTGTAAGCTCTGTGGAGGTCTGAGGCTTATAAATAAAAATACCTACTTGAAGATATACCTAAGCTCATCTGGTCCAGCCTCTCCTGAACCCAGAAAGAGCAGCAGAGCAAGGACCAGAGCACTGACTCACAGTGCAAAGCTCCACCTGCTGACTCCATCCCCGGAGCAGCCTCCCACAGCTGCCCCATAGGCCTGCCACTGACCTGGCCTCCCACGCTACTCTCTCTCAAGGAGTGAAAGGAGGGGAGACCTTTGCCTCAACCACAGATCACCCATTAATTCATTAAACAAATATTTTTGAGCACTTATATTATGTCAGATTCTGTGTAGGTGCTGGGGATAAAGAGTGAACCCATGAACACTGAGATTGAACACATTCTATCCAGGATGACAGATATTGAAAAACAAATACAAGCAAGTGTTACCAGGAACACAAGGTGCCATGGGAGCATTTCATAGGAGAAACAATACAATTGAGGTTGAAGATGCAAGGATCCAGAGCAAAGGGGTAGGGATAGGTGTTAGAAAAGACAAGGGGCCACTCCTCCCCTGTAACACAGGAAGTCATGAAGGATGGCTGCAGATGTAAGTGGGCTTGAAGACTTAGGAGGAGGAAGCAGAAGTACTTTATGTTTGACAGCAGCTCTTTGATCCATGTAGTAGAGGCAGTACCATCTATCTAGAGGCAGTAGTGAAGGTTTGGAAGGTTCAAGGGAGGAGAAAAGGCATGATATATGTGCATGGTGAATACAGGGAGGTATATGGGGATCATCAAGCCATGTTTTGGACCAGCCAAGGTGGATGATGATGATTTCATGATGGTGTCATCCTGCCAAAATGCCTATTTTTGTTTTTATTTTTATAGCAACTAGGCACAGCAGGGAGAATTCAGCCAGGGATAAGGCTTTGCCAGTCAAATGCAGTGACAAGCCAAATGGGTAACAAAAGAAAGTTTATTATATTGGCAAAAGAGTAGTTGAAACAAGGAACTAAGAAAAGTGAACTGGGTGGGGAGTGGCGTGAAAAAAGGAGGGAGCTTATGAGCAGGGAAGATACTAGATCCTAGTGGATGCACCCCAGCAAATCCAAAAGAAGGGACTGCTGTGAAATGGGGGCCTGAATTCATGATCCTAGAGAGTTAGAAGATCTGGTTTCCAGCTGCATCCATGTCCCTACAAAGGACGCAAACTCATCCTTTTTTATGGCTGCATAATATTCCATGGTGTATATGTGCCACATTTTCCTAATCCAGTCTGTCACAGATGGACATTTGGGTTGATTCCAAGTCTTTGCTATTGTGAATAGTGCCGCAATAAACATACGTGTGCATGTGACTTTATAGCAGCATGATTTATAATCCTTTGGGTATATACCCAGTAGTGGGATGGCTGGGTCATATGGTACATCTAGATCTAGATCCTTGAGGAATCGCCATACTGTTTTCCATAATGGTTGAACTAGTTTACAGTCCCACCAACAGTGTAAAAGTGTTCCTATTTCTCCACATCCTCTCCAGCACCTGTTGTTTCCTGACTAGCAAACTATCACAAGAACAGAAAACCAAACACCACATGTTCTCACTCATAGGTGGGAACTGAACAATGACATCACTTGGACTCGGGAAGGGGAACATCACACATCGGGGCCTATTATGGGGGGGAGGGGGGAGGGATTGCATTGGGAGTTATACCTGATATAAATGATGAATTGATGGGTGTTGATGAGTTGATGGGTGCAGCACACCAACATGGTACAAGTATACATATGTAACAAACCTGCACGTTATGCACATGTACCCTAGCACTTAAAGTATAATAATAAAAAATAAATAAAAAATAAATAAATAAATAAATAAAAGAAGATATGTTTTCTAGTTCAGACTCTGCACAACTTTGAGGTCTCCTTTGCCCCCTCTGGCCATATGTTCCTGGCCTATGTAGAGTGGAAGTATCCTAAATCCCCTTGCATCTGGGACTTCCTATGATGCCACATTGTTGATGAATATTTTAGGTACCTTGGTATCTGAATCAAATACACTGAGCCCTCAGTAGTGGCCCATGCGTGCTTAGATTATTGGTTCCAATCTTATTGACAAAACCTGCAGAAACCCCGATCAGTGCCTGCGCTGATCTAACATCTGTGACTTTAGATGCCCAGTCATGCTTTGGATTCCTCCAGAAACTCTGATTTCAATTCCCAAGCTATGTCATTATACATACCCTTCTAAGTCACGATCTTCTAATCTTTATGGAAACACTGTGAGGGTTTATGAAGGGGAAGGACGCTCTGGGGGATCTGGTAGTGACACAAGGTGACAAAGTGACAGAATGACAGAGCCACTGGAATGTGGGAAGTTGACATCACAACCCCCTGGTTGGGAAACAGTTTTCACATCATCTGTGGCTCATTCCCTCGAGTTGAATGCAGTGTGTGTATAAAAGGCTTCCACTCACGTGTACCTATCCTCAGTCCCATCGTTTGCCCAAGGTTAAGAGGAAAAGGTGAGTGTTTTTACTGATCTGAGGACAGTTTGGGGATGACTAGGACTGCTACACCTCCTTTGGGAAAAGCCATTCGAGGTTGGAGAGAATGGAAATTGATAATTCCAGGAAGTCGAGGCTCATGGCAATCATCAAGGTGGTTCAGAAGCAGAAAACCTAGAAGGAGTGAAGTTAACCAAAGCCTGGGGCAGTGCAGACTTGGGAGTGGTAAGAGGAGCTAGTTTGTAGGACAAGAGACAGCTACACAGCGCTGAAGAGTAGAGCTAAAGGCACAGCTCATGATGCAAGAAAGAAAAAAAGGGAGATTATGATGAGAGGTGACGTAACCATAGACTCAGGTTAAAAATACGGGTTTTAGAATGCATAAATTAGAGGATAGGATGATAAGTAAGTGAAGATTTGGGGGACTACCTAGTACCCTCAGCTACTGCCTTTGAAGTCAGGAGTCTAGAGAATCAAGCCAGGCCCAAGAGAAGGTGTCACAAGACTCTAACTTACTCACTGCTGATTCTCTCCTATGTCAGGAAAGCAGGGCTGTTCTGCTATTATGATGTGGCTTCTGGAGCCACATATTCAACTGTAGAATTTCAGGCTCTGTGGAAAAATGTTGATACAAACAAGGCTTACATTAATTAGATTTTTGAAATGTTTGCATTGTTTTTTAGAGTAACTGGACTTTCTCCAAGATGTCCTATCAGAAACACCAGCAGAAGTGGCAGCTCCCTGCCAAGTGCCTCCCCAAATATCCACCCAAGTGGGCCCCTCAGGCTCCTGCTTCATGTCCAGCTCCATGCCCCCCTCCAGCTCCCTCCTGCTGTGTTCCCAGTTGCTGTATTTCTGGTTTTGGAGGCCACTGCTCTCTAGTTTCACTCCGGTTTCCACGATTCTACCTGCGTCAGCCCCAGCATTCTGACTGCTGTGAGCACGAGACTTCTAGATGTTCCACTTGCCATGGCTCTGGAGATTGCAGCTGACCTGTGACCTTTGAGGAACCAAAGAACCACAGCCAAGGACAAGCTCTGAGTTGATGTCTTCCCTCACTCTTACCCTCCTCCTTCCTTCTCCTCCTGAACTCAGCTGCCTAGCTCCATAAGTGATGGGTTCCCTCTTTTGCTGAGAACATCAGGCCTCTTGGCCTTGGCTCTGTTACTAGATCAAGGAGACCTGCATGCAAAAGAAAAATCTGCTTTTTGAAGCCTGATCAGTGTGCTAAAATAAAGCTTATCTTTCCTGGTGCCCTATATGTTTGTCGATACTCCATCCTCAGCTCTGAAAAACTCACATTAATCTGAGTTATTTAAGCAGACTCCCACAAGGTGCCAGCCAAGTGGAAATTCCCACCAAAGTAGACTTAGAGTTTGAGCTATTTGAGAAGGCTGTGAAAAGCAGAGATTCAGAAAGGTAGAGCAGAGGGAGTTTCCAAAATGTAAGCGACCCTGTTCCATGGTTGCTGTGGCAGGTGCCACCCTCACAGAGTTTTCTTTCTGATTATCGAGGATATTTTGCTGCCCAGAGCCTTCTTATTTGGGAGAATCTGATGGTCAGGAAGGAGATGGTACAACAGTGCTTGTACCTCTCAGATCTCAGTTTCAGAAGCCATGAGAAATACTCCGCTTGAGCATATTCACTCAACTGAGTCCCTCGCTCCATGTCTTCACACGGAAGCCAGGATGAGGAGGGAATTTGTACATGGCCCAATCAGAACAATGCCCAGGAGACTTCTGGCCTTGATGTTGCTATCTACCCTTTTCAGGTTTTTTCCTCATCTATGCAACAAGCCAAATGGCATAGGTGTAGGGCCTGCTTTTAAAGCAATGTCCTTTCTGACCCAACAGCGGGCTTGGGTCACAAGCCACAGCAATGCTTCTGTACATCCTCCAAGGATATGGCTCTTAGCCACAATCTTGAGACACACGATGCCTATCAGGTCAGTGGGAGACAAAGAAATAGGGTTATGGTCAGTAACCCAAAAACTGCACATATCCACAGCTTACAACAACTAAACCATGGCTATGCTGTCAAAACATCTGGTTTCAGGCAGAGGAGCGTCACATACTTGAAAGCCACCCACTAAGTATGTCCTAGCAGAAGAGAGACTGTTCCTGGCTGTCTCTTGGCCCAAAATCAATTACTAAAGGTCATGGCTAGCCCAGGGCACCCAGGGCACTGGGGGTTCTGAAGACAAGAATGAAGGCAGACTTCACCACCGTCCTTGACATCCCAATGCTCAGTCCAAGGAGGAGGACTTCCAGATCAGTGTTTTCCAGTCTATGACAAAAGGAACAGTAGGGTTCCAGAGAGGTTCTTCAGGGTTCTTGAGATTTCTATTTGTGTGTATATGTCTGTGTTTATGTGTGTTGACAACTTGGAGAATATTCAGAATGCCTGCTCAAAAATGTTAAATAACAGGTGACAATGATAGCACCTGGGAGATCACCCAGCTCTCCATGTTCATCTGGGCTGTTAGTCTAACTAGTTAACTATTAGTTAATCTAAATAGTAGATTGCAGAGTAAAAATTGCATAACATCTTTGTGTGTATTTTTAACTTTTTAATCATAGTTATTGATTTAAGGGGAAATGTTATTTTTATCCATATTATAGCCTCATCTTTAAAATAATATCTTCCATCACACACTCGTTCCTTCCAAGGGAGAACAAGTGAGTTGTCTGAGAGGTGAAATGGCAAGAGTTCTGCCTTCCTTTGTCTCTGCTTTTCTACTGTGCTCACTTTGGTTGCCGGAAGGATGTCTCTCTGTGGGCCAAGTTCTATCCCAATGCAGGCCCCAAGGTTTAGACTTGAAATAAATATTACAAAGTTCGTTTTGGCAGTGGTACAAGTTACATTTGCCAAAGCTATGATTTATAAACTCTCTGTCTTAAACCATTCTCTTTCTTAATTGTTTAAGAGTTTGGAAAGGAAAGACATATGATTAATTAACCCTCTCAAAAAATCCCAATATTACAAAGAGTGTGATTGTGTACAGAATCCACCCCACTGTTTATACATCTAGTTATGTAAAATTTTATTCACACAAAATTGTATTACAGCTCATTGCATTAAATACAATACCAGATAAGTCCAGGTATGTCAATGTCTCATGATAAATTATTTTAACAGCTGGTGAATAAGTCTTATGCCATATATAAAAAATATCATGCTAAAGTAATCTTAGCATCTAGCATAAATTTTCTTACCTGTCTTCATATATTTTATGTTTATAAATGCTTATTTTAGATAAAGGTAAAATAATGACTATTTACACTAGAAATTTGTCACTGATAAAACAGACAACATTTTAAAAGAATAATTACTATTGTACCCAATAGAATGTTCAGGCTTAAACTGAAATACATTATGCATTACTGGTAGTAAGTGTCTTCAACTAGCAATAACTGTATGGATTATAGTATAGAAAATTAATGTCATGTGCCCTTTATTTGACTCTGCCCTGAAATAACACAGTGTAATTATATATTTTATCACCAGGATGTGCCTTCTATAATATTTAAGAATAGGTTATATTGCTGATATTTTTTATGCAGCAAAATTTCACAAGAAAGTTTTATACCAATTGTTTCTTGACAATTAAAAATATCGTTTTGCTATAAAGCATAACATACATTGAGTTGATAAACAGCTAAATGTTAATTTTGAAATTATGGTCAAAAATCTGGTAATGAAAACACATTTATATTATATCTAAAGTGGGTTTCACATTGTGCATTAGAGAAAAACATATATAGTCATGTGCTACTTAATGACATTTTGGTCAATTATAGGCCACATATATGAGAGTGATCCCATATGATAATGTAGTTGAAAAAGTCCTACCCCCTAGTGACATGGTAATATCGTAGTGCAAGGCGTTACTCATGTGTTTGTGGTGATGCTGGTGAAAAAAAAAAGCTATCTGGCTGTCAGTTGCATAAAGGTATAGCACATATAATTATGCATAGTACATAATTCTTGATAATGATAATAAATGACTATGTTGCTGTTTTTTATGTATTCACTGGATTTTTATCATTATTTTAGAGTATACTCCCCTACTTACGTAAAAAAGCTGTAAGACAGCCTTAGGCAGGTTCTTCAGGAGGTGTCCAGAAGAAGGAAAGCATTGTTGTCACAGATGACAGCTCCATGCATGTTATTGTCCCTGAAGACCTTCTGTTGTCCCTGAAGACAAGATGTGGAAGTGAAATACAGTGATACTGAAGATCCTGACCTCTGTAGGACTGGGCTGATGTGTGTGCTTGGGTCTTAGTAGTCAACAAAGAAATTTAAATTTTTAACTAGGAAGAAAACCTTATAGAATAAGGATATATGAAAGACAATATTTTTGTACAGTTGTACAATATGTGTTTTAACTCCTATTACAAAAGAGTCAAAAAGTTTAAAAAATAAAAAGTTTATACAGTTAAAAAGTTACAGTAAACGAAGATTAATTTATCACTGAAGAAATAGAACTTTTATAAATTTAGTATCCCCTAACTGTATAGTGTTTTTAAAGTCTACAGTATTGTAATGTCCTTGGCTGTCCCATTCACCCACTACTCACTCACTAACTCAAATAGAGCAACCTCTAGTCCTGCAAGCTCCATTCATGGTAAGTGCCCTATACAAGTGTACCATTTGTATCTTTCATACTGTATTTTCCTGTAAATACATTGCTGTATAGATAAACTGTATATGTACTGTGTATATGTAATTTTAAATACACTATATGTATTCACTGTATATATATAATTATATATACCATACATATACTATATATACTGTAGATATATTTTTACTGTACCTTTTGTATGCTTAGATACAAAAATACTTACCATTGTGTTACTACTGCCTACATTCAGTATTCAGTATAGTAACATGCTGTACAGGCTTATAGCCTATGAACAATAAGCCAGACCATACAACAATAAGCCAGACCATACAGCCTAGATGTGTAGTAGACTAGACTATCCAGGTTTGTGGAACTATGCTCTATGATGTTCATGCAACGATGAAATCACCTAAAGATGCATTTCTCAAAATGTATCTCTGTCCTTAAGTAACACATGACTCCACTACTAGAAAAAAAGCCTGTTAAAAATGACATGGTATTGATACTGTAAAAAGGATGTTAGATGACCAGCTGATTTAGAAGTACACTTAGGAGCATTTGCTGATAAAGAACTTCAGAAAGACTGCAGCATGACAACAACCTCACTTCATGAATTATTCTAAGGTTAAGATCATGAAATATTTATAATAAAACTGAACAGGAGTATGCCTGTTGAGAATATTTCCATTTTGCTTATTTTGGTACAATGTGTGCAAGCAAGTCAAATGGAAAGATGACTGACACCTGAGCAATGGAAGAAAACTTTAAATATTGAGATCAGCTTTTTAGCATATTATTGAATGAATCAGCACAATGGGATGTTTATACTGACATTGCAAAAATCAATGACAAGAAAAATTGTAGAAATTATGTTTTATATAGACATTATTGCTAATATGTGCTTAAGTGATTGTTGCATGAAAAATAAATGAATTTAAGAAGCTGCAGATATAGTGCAAAATGATGTCTAACAAAACTATTCATAAAAATTGGCTTTAAATTTCCAGATTTTCAGTGTTATTTGTATGAAATGAGAAGACATGGGATAAGTCCTGGTCACTGGAAATAAGGCACAACCTCCTGGCAAAGATATTTCAAATGAGATAAGAAATAACCATTTTTTTGTTGATAAACATCATTATGTTGATAAATATCGCATAAACCTACTGTAGTTACAACAGCTGGAAATGTTTGCTGATTTGTTTAATAAACCGAAAAAGCTTGTCATGTGCAGTATTGCAAGGTCAATATATTTAAAGCAGCAGATAAAGTGTAAATAATCAAATGAAAACTGACTCAACACAGAAAATAAATTCAGCTTTTTGAAACACTTAATCACCATTACTTCTTTAAACAATTGTTTATCAAGCGCTTTTTATGTGCTAAGCGTTGATCTGAGAGCAGAGGATATGGCTATAAACAAAAACAGTTCCTACTCTCATGGAGTTTACAGTTTCATGGAGGCAGCAGATAATAACTACACAATGGCTAAATATGTAATGTATTACCTGGTACTAAACAGTATGGAAAAGCAATAAATGAAGTCTGGGGGAACAGACAGTGCGGGTGCAGGCCTGCTATTTTATACAGGGTGGTTAGGGAAGGCTTGTGTGATAAAGTATTCTTTTGTAGGAAGCCAATCACGGCCGGGCGCGGTATAAAATAGCAGGCCTGCACCCGCACTGTCTGTTCCCCCAGACTTCATTTATTGCTTTTCCATACTGTTGTGCAGCAGGAGCACAAAACTCAGGATTTTGCAAGCTGCTTCGGAGGCACGGCAAAATGGTCAGTGTGGCTGGAAGGAAGGAGTGACTGCCTGGATTACAAGGATAACTTGGATTCAATCTATGAGGATCTTATGGGATATGAATTTTTACTATGGATGACAAGGGTATGCATTGGAGGGTTTGGAGCAGAGGTATGCCACTACTTAAGCTATGGGTTTTTCACTTTTATTACTTTTAATTGACACATAATAATTGTACTTATGTATGAGATGCAGTGTAATAATTGAATACATGTACACAATGTGTAATGATCAAATCAGGGTAATTAGCATATCCATCACCTCAAACATTTATCATTTCCTTGTGTTGGGAACATTCAAAATCCTCTTCTAGCTATTGAAAATATACAGGAAATTATGAATTATAGTCACCCTATAGTGCTAGGACACGGGAACTTATTCCTCTTATCCAGGCCTGCTTTTCATCTGTTAACCTACCTTTGGCTACCTCCCCTTCTGCTTTGTTGAGGAAAGACTAGAAGTTAAGTGCAGACCAGGGCAACATAGAAGGCCACCACAATAGTCAAGGCAAGAGCTAATGGTGGCTGGGACCAGGGAATTTGTGGTGGATTCTAGATACATTTCGAAGACAGGATATATGTGTCTATAAGAAAAAGAGGACTCAAGGATTGCTTTCATCTGGGCAATGGGAAGGATACAGTTGCATTTTAAGAGACGAAGATTTTAGGAGTAATGAGTGTGTTTTTGAGGCAAGAGGGAAGTTTTGTTTTACATGTGAGATATCTATTTCCTACCCAAGTAGGAACTTTGAGAGACAAACTTGCATACTTAAGTATGGAGAGAGAAGTTTGAGAATTATCAGCATATGTTTGAGACAGGATGATATCACCTAGAGAGAAAATACAGATAGAGAAGAGAGGACATACAATGACTGAGCCCTGGGTCACTCCAATATCTGGAAATCAAAGATATGAGAAGTAACCATCAAAGAAAGCTGGGGGGTAGTGATCAGTGAGGAAGGAGGCCATCTCTCTTCACTTGACTGCTCGGCCCCTATTCCCGCGTAGATAGATGACCTCCTTCCTGACTGATCACTACGTGATTATGCCAGTCACGTGCTGCCGGTGGTGTCAATCACACATGATATCTGGCAACAAGCAGATCATCAGTGACTTTGACAAGAGCATTTTGGGCAAACTGGTGGGACAAAAGCTTGGCTGACGAGGTTTAAAGCAGGATTGGAGACAAGGAGTACCAATAATTAAAAAAACAAACTTTTGAGGAATGTCATGCTTTAAAAAAATAGATAATTGAGTGTTGACTTGAAGTGGTTGTGAGATCTAGGGAGAGAGAAGAGCGAGAGACAGGGACTGTTTTTTTTTTTTTTAAGATGAGCATTATACGTATTTTTTAGATGGAAAATATAATGTTTTTATGTGCTGATGAAACAATCCAGTATAGAGAGAAAAAACAATTATGAGGGATGAAGAAGGGAGAATTGCTGGTATGATACGCTTGGGTAGATGAGAGGGATGGAATCCAGGTCACCAATGGAGGGTTGTCCCCAGATAGGAGCACGTGCGGGTCACACATGTTAGTAAGAGGGACCACAGTAGAAAGGTAGATGAGTAGACAAGACTACATGGATGTTCTCTTATAATTACTTCTGTTTTCTCAGTAACATAATAAGTATGCTCATAGTTGAAAGGGACAAAAGAGACAGAAATGCTGGAAATTCGAGGAGAGAGACAGAAGGGCAAGAGAGACATGGATTATGCAAGTGCATGATCTTAATGATAGTTTGTGGAGCTTATACATGTAAGAAGAGAAATGAAGACATGAAGCAGATATTGGCCAGAGAAAACATTATGATATCAGTGAATTATAGTTCCCAGCATATTGAAAAACTTCTCAGAGTGGGATACCAGGGAAAGTAAGTTGGAAATACAGAAGGTTAGGTTTGGGAAAGGGATTATTTGAAACTCATTTTACAGAAGGGTTGTGGTTGTTAATAATAACTGGTCTAGGCTGGTATGACATGGGAGTAGATGAACATTAGAATGAAAGACAAACCAGTTGGAGGTGCACAGTTCAAAGAATTATGAAGTAAATTATCAAAGGAATCATTTTTGTGGATATTAAAATCACCAAAGACCATGACAGAAAGTCTTAGATAGAGCAATAGTGAGCAGTGCATCAGATACTTACCTGGGGATTTGCAATGAAGAGGAGCAGTGGTTGGTGTAATGGATGCCTAGCCCATTCCTCGGCCCAGTGAGTACAAAGGCATGGGCAAGAAGAAAATAGTCAGACCGTGAGAGGACTATGCAGAACCCAGTTTTCACTTAGGGCAAGAAGGTGGAGGTGGCTTTGTGAGAAGAGTTGGTTGATACAGTGCAGTTTTTCTATGTACAGCCTTGAGTCTTGAGAGCCTGTGGGGGGTTTGAGGTGCTGGTGAAGAATGGAAGATGGAGTCCCACTGGGGACTATGCAGACCTCTGGGGAAGGGAGGAATCCTGGTGATGGCAGGCAATTTGGGAGTCCTGAGCTTCTGCTGGTGACTGAGACAAACAGGCAGAAGGTATGACCAGTTAGTGCTGAGTGTCATCAAGGCAGAATGAGGGAGCAGGCTGTGAGTGCTGAGAAGGATCCAGGAGGGTGAGCAGAGTCCTGTCCACTCCCACCCCTACTCCCGTTCCTCACCACCTCCATTCCTACTGGCTGTGGCTGGATTGCTTTTAAAAGGTTGCAGTCAAGGGCTGAGGAATCTTAAAATGTTAAGAATAGCATCAAGGATTGTCTCGCATTATAGATGTGCAAATAATACATTACATAGCCTTATATAATGTCATATGTCTCATCAAGTCATAGCATATCAAATATTTCTCTATTCAACACTTACATTATCTGTCATAGTTGTTTTTTAAAAATTCTTTTGTCATTAAACACTTTTCAGTCAAGGAATGTGAACAGTTCTTAGACATTTCTGCTGATTGCCTCCAAATCCTTTATAACTATTTCTTTTCAAATATTGAGGTTAATCTAGTAGAAAAATATGCTGAAATTGTAAAGTAAGCTGTTGAAAACCAAAATAAAGCAAGAAACAAATCCTGACTACTGTCTAATAGCTGGTGCTATGACTGGTGCTCCCTGGGTTGTGGAGTGCACAATCCGGACAGCTCCAAGCAGAGGCCCCAAGGACCATTTGCAAAGTAACTATTATTTTACCAGTACTGCCCAACCAGAAAGAACAAATACAGAAAAACAGTAGATGGAGAGACTAATTAATAATGCTGCAACTATCATCTACATTTCATGAATTGAGTTTTGTATGTTCATCAAAATAACCCAATTTTTCTTAATTAACAAACTGATATAAATTTTAATGTAAAAGATAGCTCTTGTCTGTTTTATGTATAGTGGTCTCAATGTAAGTTTCTATTAGACAGATGGTTGCAGTTGTTAAAGTATATGAAGGCTCGCAGAGACTATTAGAGATTCCATGCTTTGTTAATAGGTGTTCAGTGAAAATAATAATTGCAAGTGATAATTATCTTCACAAATGTTGTAAACAATGTAAGTATAATTGTGATAAAAATAACACATACTGATTTTATTCTTAGCATATAATCTGCGTTTAAGAAAATAATATGCCTAATCAAAGAAGGCCAGAAAGTCACTGACAAATTATCTCACCTGGGAGCATATCACCTTTAACTTGGGCATGAATTCGCACGCAGAGTTTTTGATTCGTCCTTGCCTTGATGTGTATTGTCTAATGGATGGGAAAAACGGATAATGCAATTTATCTTATTTTTCAATATCAGCATATAATGAGATGCTATTCAACATCAGTAAATGTGATTAACTTTACTACACAAATATATTCTGCTTTCATGTGTTACTGAGAAAATAAATTTGTGAGACCTTTGCATTTTTTTCTCAACCATAATACAAAGGGGCCCTTATCTGTATTTCTCGAACAAAGTTAAATGTATTATTTCATTATTAAATTTAAAATATGACACATATTGTGTTCAATTAATTTTGGGAAACGTGGTTCTAGAGCAATGTTATTCAAGCCTCTATTAGTAAGCAATGTGTGCACTTTTATTTATTAATGAATTATCTACACATATTACAATATAAATTTTAAGTACAATATAACAGGAAACAAAAAATAAAAATTTTAAAAATTGGGACAATCATTATAAATACTACTTGGAGTCATGGTGGACACCTTCCCGTGTCATGTACAGTCTTCTTTGGGGACCAAAGTTGGCTTAAATGAAAACAGACCAACAAGTACCAGAGCTAAACCCTCTGCAGGCCTTGGGGGCCAGCAATGTGGTTTGTATAGTATCAGGTGCTGTTATACACCAGACCACAAGAGGGCAACAGCGGGAAGGCCACAGGATCCGCGGGGAGATGAGGCCCTCCAATCTACAAACCAGCAGTGTGGCTTGGAACACCTCTCGGAGCCTCATCTTAGACATTTGAAAATGGAAACATCATCAACAAAGTCAAGAGACACTAAGTTGATCTATTTTGAAGGTTAAATAAGATAATATATTTGAATTTTTTCCTAAATTGTACTGTATAAAATGTTTATTTTCAATAAATTAGAAGACCGATGGATCTCTTGCCTACTAATCTTACTGTCTACCGATTTCTTGGATTTTGTTTCATGTGTCTATGTTCACATTTCTTGCTACTTTTTGTTCTCTCTGGCATTTTCTTCACCCTTTTTCTTTCCTCCCTTTCTCTCTGTCCTGAGTTGGCCCTATGTAACTGCTCGCCAACTCTGTACCAGCTCTTCAAGGAGCTTAATATGTTCTATCTCATTTAATCCTCACAACGACTGCATAGGAAAGTACTGTGTCCCTCCTCTTTTTATAGACCAAGAATCTGAAGTTAAGAAATGTGTTCAAAGTCGCAGAGCTGGTAAATTAAAGAACTAAACTTTGAGTCTAAGCTATTCCACTGTAGCAGCAAGTCCAATCAGGAGACAAAAACGATGGAGTAAGTTAGACAGAGGGAATTTGATATAAGAATTAGTAACAGTAATAAAAGAAAGACTAAACTATAAGATATAAGAAAAAGGCTCAAGGAGGGTACCCAAAGAAGGACAAAAGTAGAAAGGGTTCATACCTATCGGGAAAGGTGTGCTTCAGCCACCAGTCAGTAGGGAAGTGCTCTGCTTTAGCTAGATGGGGTGGGTCTGGAGTTAAACCCTCCAATAAGGGACAAGCAATAGGTCACCTTCCCAATGCAGGGCAAGGCTGACATCGGGAACCATGTGGCTTGGATATGCAGTGGGAGTTCAGGCTTACCTTCAGAGCACATGGGCAGCAAGGAAGCTTGCAAAGGGGGCCAAAGCTCTGTGTGGACTACCCCTCCCCCATCTCCATACAGCTGACCATGGGTAGCTCAGGCCATGGAGGGGCTTTGGTTTCAGGCTGAGAAGGCTATGAAAAGGTCATTCTCAAGCCAAGGCTCCAAGGAAGCAGAGGGATCTCGTTCTCCACCCTTGTGGCGGACGCCACCGGACGGCCACACACTGCCCCCACCTGCCTCTTCCAGCTGCAGTGTCCCTCCAGCGCCCCCTACGGAGAAAGTTTAGCATTGTTCTCACTTTAATGGAGGAAGGATTCAAGGGATTACATTGTCGATCCCAGAGCACAAATCCAAGGGTGTGTTTGGAGCTGAGAGAGAATAAATTGGTAACTGGCAGGCTGATTCTCTCTCTCTCTCTCACACACACACACACACACACACACACACACACACTCACTCACTCACTCTCACATACACAGTACCATGGAGACTTTTGGAATTCATATATAAGATACATCAACTAAAGAGGAGCCATTGCTCAGGACCTTTGCGGATGCCTCTATTTTCCACCAGGAGGCAGCAAAGCCAAGCCTTCACCCAGACTTTGCAGCAGCGATGTGCAGTCAGAAATTACCTGAAAATTCTTATACTCATCACCTTGCTGAGTATTCTTATACTGATCACCTTGATCAGGCCTGAGGAGAAAAAAGAGAGGACCACAGTTACCTCCAATAACAGTCCTTTCTAATTGAAGTTGGGATCCAAGATGCAGAGTGCAGTTAGGAAAAGGCAGTGATATTTCAACCTCCTGAAAGCAGAAGCATGACAGAGAGGACCTACTCCCAGATCCCAAAGGAGGACAGTTGAGGGCTTAGTTGAAGCCTGCAGCTTTAATTTTGGTTCTAGTTCACCTGGTGGGACACAGGAGATACTGCTGGTCACCTAGCTACTCTGTTTCAGGTTTTTTACAGACCACAAGAAGCTAATGCAAATTCAGAAATTATTTACAGATTGTTCAGAATATTGAGGACCCGAGATGGCTCTGTACTTGTTCTCATCTTGGTGGCGACTGGCCCCAGAGGTAAAGAACTTGCTAGATGGGCCCAGGGGTGGCTCGAGAATAGATGCACAACTTAGGGACAGCAATCAGAGCAGGCAAGGAGAGCAGCCAGGAGACTTGCCTGAAAACAAGCACCTTTGTTTTTCCTTAGATTATTCAGTGACAGTTCTGTAAAATAGCAAAGTTTGCTAGTCAGGTCAGTCTTCGTACAATTGCCCACATTGAACACAAAGGTGCCTCAGCAGAGACACAATCTCTGATTTTAAATCCTTACCCTGAAGGGTCAGCTCCTGGGAAAACAAGTGTTCCTCAGGCCTAAGGCCCATGGAAAGGGACCACGACAGATGTGGGAAGCAAGGCAGCACTTCTGGAAGCATCAGAGATGAATCCTATTCACTTCAGTGGGCAAAAGCCAAGCAGACGCAGGGACAACCAGACCATAAATGGAAGGAAGGTCTGAGTCTGACAAAGAGACAGCGTGCACCCCTTTGTAGAAGTTCACTAAAACCTGACCAAGAGAAAGCTCAACTTCAGAGCCTTTCTGCTTTCATTGCCAGAGATAGCTCTAACTCTGCCAGTCTTACCCTTGCTAATTCAGTTCCTAGAACTCTGTGGTGGAGAAGTTGTGCAGAGGATTGTCATTCTATTTCCTGGTTTAGGTGGTTGTCACGCAGATGTTTTACTTTGTTTAAATGCATTGGTTGAAATGCATTGGACTGTATTCTCAATGCGTGTATGTTACAGTTCAACAAAACCACATTAAAATAATACACACAAATGAATAAATATAACAATATCCAGGACAATTCTTAAAAATAAAATTAATGTGTAGGAGCTAGTTCTACTAGATTTACAATATATTCTAAAGCTATTAAACAGTTTGTTCTGGACCATGAATATACAGACAGATCAATAGAGCATGATAACAAGTTCAGAGCTGGAAAAAAATATACAGAAGAAGCTAACATATGATAAGCACACCCTCAAATCTGTGAAAAATGATCAATTAATCAATAAATGATGTTGCTACAACTGGGAAGCCATTAATTAAAAAAAACCCTCTCATCTTATACTAGGATGAGTTCTTAAAGGGTTAAAACATTAAAAGTTAACTCAAGAAAATCTGGGGGTATTCTACACTTTCAAAATGGGGATCAGTTTTATAATACAACAAACAAGAACTCTAAAATAAAAAATTTTTAAATGTGTTTACATAATTAACGTTTTCTATATGGTTGAAATATAATAAAGTCAAAGGTCAAAAAACACAGATGAAGAAATTTAGTTTCTCACAGCACAAAAATAACTTAATTTCTCCAATATCGTATAAGTGCTACAAATCAGTAATAAAGTCATCAAGAATACAGTTAAGTATTAGGTAAGTTATAACATTAGGCAGTTCCCAGAAAATGAATGCTGTGGTTCACTAAATGTAATAAAATATAGTTCAGCTTAGTTACTAAGAGAAACTCAAAACTACTTTGAGATCCCATTTTTAACCTACCAGATGGGCCAAGAACAATTAATTTAGAAATACATCATTTTGATGAGTTTGTGGGGGAAAATTGCAGTCTTTATACATTGTAGGGAGTGAAATAAATCAGTGAAACTCATATGGAAGAAACTGGAAATACTGATCAAATTACAAAAGTATTTAGCCTCTGAGTCAGCAATTGCACCTAAATAAATATATTCTATCTCCTCCTGAGGAATGATGTATAAATAATGTGTTCACTGCAGCATTGTTTGCAAGGGCCAAAATTGGGAACTTCTGTATATACATAGGTTATTATCCAGACCGGGAAACAAAGGGAGAAACTCTTAATGTACTGAAATGGAATGATCTCCAACAGATGCTATTGTGAAAAAAGCAAGGAGCAAAACGATGTGGAGTTACTCTTATTTCTTTAAAAGAAGAAAAAATATACATGTTTGTGTGGGGGTTTTGTGCATAAAATATCCCTGAAAGGATATTTCAGAAATTGATCTCTGTTAACTGAAATATCTGAGTCTCATGTGGGGGATTTCACTGTGTATCCTTTGTAACTTCTGATTTTATGCCCAAGTAAATGTGTAATAATGATCAGTATTAATAATGTTAAAGGAGAAGGGCCAGGCGCCGTGGTGCATGCCTGTAATCCCAGCACTTTGGAAGGCCGAGGCAGGAGGATCTCTTGAGCTCAGGAGTTCAAGACCAGCCTGGGTAACGTGGCAAAACCCCGTCTCTACAAAAGATACAAAAATTAGCCAGGTGTAGTGGCACGCGCCTGTAGTCCTAGCTACTTGGGAGACTGAGGTGGAAGGATCACTTGAGCCCAGGAGGTTGAGGCTGCAGTGAGGCAAGATCACACCACTACACTACAGCCTAGGCAACCCTGTCTGAAAAAAAAAAAAAAAGTAAAAAAAAAAATCACATTAAAGGAGACCTACAGGAAGCAGAGCTTCAAATGCTGGAACCCAGGAAGACAGCACCATAAAGACTCACTCCGTTACTGGAGCTAATTACATCATTACATCAGCAAATTCCTGCAAACTGGCCTCAACTTTTCTCACCATCAATTAACATAGCCCACGCAGCAAAGAAAGATGGTCATAGTCTTCCCCACTTTTGATAACTGAGGCAGAAAAACATAAGGAGGTAGGAGTGGGGCTGCCACAGGACACATTCTGCTAGTTTGAATGATGCGTTGAAAACAGCCTTAGGAAGTGGGTTCCCCAATTTGGACAAGCAAGTTAGAAGTTATTGGCAGACAAACTGATTAGAAAAAAAAGACCAACAATCACCACTCATGCATTCAACTAATATTTTTTGGGTATTTACTGTGTGTTAAGAACTGTTCTGATTGAGAGCCTGAGATATATCAGTAAGCAGCATTTGCCTTTTTGGCAATGACATTCTAGTGAGAGAAGACAATACATAAAACTACAATAAATAAAAATTAGCTTATTTTAGTGCTATGAGATACTGGTCTTTATATTATATGTATATTATATTATATTTGAAAAGTACCACCAGAGGAAAACAAAACAGGACTGTGTAAAGGTAGATATTCATGTGAGAATATTAAATAAGCAGTTGGATATGAAAGTCTGAAGTTCAGGAGAGACGTCTGAGCTGTTATTAACAAAATAGACATCATCATCATTGACATATAGATGGCCTTTATGGTGAGGAGACTGAACGCTCCAACCAAGAAAATAAGTGTTGGTGGAGAAGAAAAGAGAGCTGAGGACTCCAGCAGGAAGTAGTCAGGCAGAAGAACAGGAACACACAGAGTTCCAAGTTAATGTACTAGTTAAATTATTCTTCCATGCATTTATTTACTAAAAGTGGATTTAGTACCTATGATGTTCCATACAGTGTGTTGAAACTAGAACTTAAATGATGAGCAGAAAGTATACCTATCCTCACCTCCTAGATAGCCTTCATTAGCTTAATTTTAATTAACTAATATGTGTCATGGTTAAAAATTCAAATAGTTTATGTGTATGTGATTCTTCTAGGAAAATGTGTATGTGATTCTTCTAGGAAAATATTATGTATACTAACATATACTAACATATATGTTTATCTTATACATATATAAGATATATATATTTTATATATACATTATTTTTTACAAGAAAAGGGATATACTAACATATTGTTTACTGGATTGCTTTCTTTGATTACATAGTTGGGAGAATTTTTCATAGCATCATCTACAAGTGGACTCTATGCTTTTATTAGCTATATACTATCCTATTACATGATTGTAAAATGAAATCTCATTAACGGAATATGAAAATACTGGTTTCTCAACATATTCATTAACAATTAATGTGATCAAAATTTCATGTTTGTTACCGGACTGTCACAGAAATGCCAGTGTCTCATTGATCTTCTGGTTTGCATTCCTTTAGTTATGAATAAGCATTTCTTAATAGGTTTGTTGGCCATTTCCAACTCTCTCTCCCTCTCACTCTACCCCTCTCTCCCTCTCTGTACTTTTCCTAGAAATAACTTAATTCTTATAGATTAAGGCTTTGGTCCCAACTACAATGTTAGACACTTGGGGAGATGTGAATGAGAGCAGACATTTTACTGAGAATAAATTTTGGAAATAACTATAAGCATGAAGACCTGAAGAAGGCAACTGAAAGAGAAGTACTTGAATAGTATATTATAGAATGAAAAGCACAATTCAATTCATATACTTCCCAGGAGTGCTACTCTTTGGCCAAGGTAGTTCTGTCCTGGACTTCACACTTTAAAGAGTTCTTCTCTTGTTCTCTTCCAGCCATGACCCTGGCCATAGGATAATTTGATATTTCCAGTGTATAGGCCCAGAGCTGCGGTCTCCCTCATGCCCACTATCCAGGATCCCAGAAATCTCTGTCAAATGGCCCTGAGATCATCTCTATGTGTCCATCCTCCTGAAGACTCAAATAGCCAACACTGTGCTCACTTCTAGGTCTCAATAACCAAGAGAGGGGCAGTTTGAGAGATCCGTGTGTGAAAAGAACATGGATGGTATGGGCTAGGATATTTATACTCATGCACCCCCGAGGTCCCTCATGGCACAGGATGAAGCCAGGGAGTAGGAAGAGAACAAGGGGTGAACCACAGGGGTCAGAAGCCTCTGTTTAGGCTCTTGCCTGGTGTCCTACAAATGTTTATGGCAGGCGTGCTTCCCAGAAGAAGAGAATTTCCTAGACACTGTCCTTAAAGAGGCCATGCTAGAGGAAGAAAGGGAAAGAATAAACATAATGAAATGCTTCCCTCTTCTCACCATGTTAGTCAATTCACTATTGAATTGATTCAGTTCCAGAATCTTTTATGTGCCAATTGCTCAGCCAGACACTGGGAATATCAAAGTGAATAAAATAGGGTCCTTGCCCCTAAGGAATCCCAGTTTCTCCCCTGTTTAAAACCTTTCAGTACTTCCCATTGTCCTCAGGATAAAGTCCAAACTATTTTCTTTATGGCATAAAGGGTCCCCTGTTTAAAACATTTCGGTGCTTCCCATTGTCCTCAGGATAAAGTCCAGACTATTTTCTTTATGGCATAAAGGGGCCTCACCAACACAACCTTACCTACCTAGGTAGGTGAGTCTCCTCCTTCTCCTTACTCCCCACTCTGCTCCAGCCACACTGAGCTTTTCCACCAAATAGCTTACACTTTCACATTTCTGGATCTGAAAATGTCTCCCAGGCACACCCTTCCTGTTTCCAGTTTCCAAGTCTCAGCTTAAATATCACTCCCTCCAGGAAATATATCTGATCCCCAAACCTGACCCCTGTGCTTATCCTACCATCATTATTATTACACAGTATTATTGGCTATTGACTTGCCTCCATATTGAATTAGTTCTTTGAGAATGGAAACTACATTCCATTGAGCTACACTTCACTTTTTAGGACACAGCCTGGTAGATAGGAGACACTCAATACAGATGTGTGTTTTAGGTCATTGCATGCTTATGGGTTAGCTAGGGAACTTTATATCTTTCAGGAAAGAAACCGAGAAGAGTCAGACTCTCCGGCAGGCAGAGGGCGCTAGTGAGTGAGCTAGGCATAGAGTCCTGGGGAGAGGATTATGATGTCATAGAGGCTTAGAATCTTGGCATTAGCAGGGAAGGGAAGCAATCTGGTTCAGAAGACTTTGGCTTCTGACAGTCATGGACTCACTAGGTTGCTGAGGAAGATCAATAATATCCACTGGAATCAGTCATGAGAAGTCAAGCATGGAAATTGTGAATTGAGAAGTGTGTGGCCAGAGCAGGTAACACAGAAACCTTGTCTTTTGGGCCCTCTCTGCGTGGCTTTTTAATGTGTTCATTCATTACATATTTACTTACTGGGGCCCATGCAATGCCATTCAGCGTGCTGGATGAGAGGATTCCAGGATTCATCCTATATTTCAGGAAAAGGCTCCTGTTTCCATTTAAGAGGAAGACACTGCATCCTGGCTAACACGGTGAAACCCCATCTCTTCTAAAAATACAAAAAAAATAGCTGGGCATGGTAGCAGGCACCTGTAGTCCCAGATACTCAGGAGGCTGAGGCAGGAGAATGGTGTGAACCCTGGAGGCAGAGCTCATCACAGTGAGTGGAGATCGAGCCACTGCACTCCAGCCTGGGCAACAGAGCGAGACTCCGTCTCAAAAAAAAAAAAAAAGAGGAAGACACTGGAGCCTCTGGGGGTGGGGATAGTGAGGATGTCTGTGCTCATGGAACTAACGGACCACAGAAGTCAGACAATTAGGGAAATAATAACCACTATAAAAATGTAATGAGAGGTACAGGGGATCCAAGAAAGCCTATCAGGGAGACAGAGGCTATGGGTTAAGGAAGTTTTCCTCGAGGAGTGATGTGTAAGCAGAGACTTCAGGTTTGAACGATATTCAGTGAGCATGTGGGGACAGAGACCCAGGAAGGGTGGTTTAAGCTGGGGAAGAGCATGTTCAAAGACCCAGAAAGAAGTGAGAAAATTCAGCAGGTGTCTGCTCTGAGCCAGTCTGGAGCCTGAGAGAACAATGGGTGGACATGAGGCTGGGTCGGTGGGCAGAAGTCAGACAGAAGGCGCCTTGCCAGGGCCCTCCTTGTGGTTTGGGCTCTGTATTAATCCTCACTGAAGAGAGCAATAAGAAAAGCTAGGAAGATGGCCCTGGCCCTGGGCCACAGGTGTTTGATGTGATCAGGCAGATTTCCTGAGGCAGGCTATGCAGAGCTTGGTTGGGAAGGAGGGGAAACGGAGCATGGAGAGAATATTTATATATTTATTTATTTTAATTTTTATTTATTTACTTATTGAGATGGAATCTCATTCTGTCTCCCAGGCTGGAGTGCAGTGGTGCAGTCTTGACTCACTGCAACCTCCACCTGCCAGATTCAAGCGATTCTCTTGCCTCAGCCTCCCAAGTAGCTAGTATTACAGGTACATGCCACCATGCCCAGCTAATTTTTGTAGTTTTAGTAGAGATGGAGTTTCACCATGTTGGCCAGGCTGGTCTCAAACTCCTGACCTCAAGAGATTCACCTGCTTCGGCCTCCCAAAGTGCTGGGACTACAGGTGTGAGCCACTGAGCCTGGCCAAGGAGAGAATCTTAAGAAGAAACTCTTGCAGGAGGCAGAGTGGTCAGGAGGCATGTTTATTGTACAGGAGCTAGTGTTCTGAAAGTCGAGGAAATAGATAATATTCACCAGGCAGAAGGAAGACAGTGGAGACAGCACTGGCTCAGAGGGACAGGACCTGCATCCATGGGGGTGAAGTTGCAGAAGGACTTGATGTTGCCCTCCCTATGCTATAGTCAACAAGACTGGTTTCTAACCTGCTCTCCTTCTCTGATATGGCACAACCTCCACATTCGGGACCTGTTCCCAGGATCTGACTATGGGGGACAGGCTTGGAGTGGAGATGTTGGTGGGACTAGTGAGGCAAGCCCCTATACTCGGGCTCCAGGTGCCCTCTGATGCCTCTGCATCTCTAGTCACTGGAATGAGAATTGTTTCTGTAGAAACAGCTCAGCCTGGACTTGTAAGGATGGACCCTAACAAACTGGACGTCCAAGTGGTGATGAGACTCTGCACTTTGGTCAATTCAGGGCACTGACCTTCAGAGTAGAGAAAAGTAAACCGGAGACAAAAGACAGAAATATAGAGACAGGATGAAGACCAGAGAATGATAGAGAGGCAGAGAGAAAAAATAGTAAAAGGCAAAAATAAACAGAGAGAAACAACAGAAAATAAAAACAGAAGAGGCTCACTCCTTTCTCATCCCTCTCAAAACCTACTCTTAGGTCTGACCCCTAAGGGAGCAGATTCAAACAACAAGGAGACAGAGACAAATACTGGGCTCCCTGCATACACCCACACACTCAAACTCAACCCTGTACAGCTGCAGGGACACCCAGGTGTATGCTTGTGTGTACATGTGGACACACACACTTCCTGTCAAATAGCTTTGAACACTACAAAGGTGGTAGAGAACATGGCCCTGTACTCTCTCACCTCTTCCCTGTTTTTATGCTGGTCTGTCTGTGTCTTATTTCCATTTTTGGTGTACCTTTCCATTGCTCACCTCTCTCCTTCCCGTTCCCTCTCAGGCAAGTCAAGGCATCGCAGGGCCTGCATCTGCCACCTCAGCCTCTTTGCAGCTTCCTCTGACCTGGAAGGAGCAACGGGGTGACTTGTCCCCACGCCCATCCTTTAGGAGTCTTGCTCCAGTGTCTTCCTTTTAAATGGAAGCAGGAGCCTTTTCCATGAAAGATAGAATGAATCCTGGAATAACTGGCAGGGATAGAGTTGTGACTAAATTAAAGTCAACATCCTAATCCAAGTCACTCTCCCTTTTTTAGGTGGGAACTGCCCTTGACCCAGTTCAGGCTGCAACCGTCTAGCCAGAGACTTGGGATCATGAAGGGTTTAGACCAGTGGCGGGGCCTTAAGAGATAACTCTTCCTTCTCAATTTTCTCTCACCCTAATGCTGTAGTTCAGAATATTCAAACATAGCGGTCTTTATAGGAGGTAGCACTGTGCTCCCCTTCTTCTCAGAGAAAGTCTCGGGCTTTCTCTGTAAGAAGGAGGGCCCTGGCATATGCCCAAGCCTTCTCAGGCACATGCCAGGGACCTCCTTCCCATAGAGAAACCTGAGATGAGGCTCCAATGGTTCAGAAAGTGAAAGGGAAGAGAGGCCGGCTGGCGCTGTGTCCAATATGTGAGTCTGAAAGTTACTGTTACTAGTGGGTGGAGGTGTCGGCCACACCTGGCTCAATGGGACCCAGTTTTTACACTACGAACTGGATTTAGGTGAATCCCCAGGAAAAAAAAGTGTTGAGCCTAAGAGCATGTCACCCATCATTCAGGACAGCCTCAGCCCTGGGTCTTCTATAAGTCACAGGGGTGATTCAGATAGCAAAGTAGGTCATCTGACAGGCATCCTTTAGCAACCACCTGACTGGAGAATCATGCACACCTTCAGGAAAGGATGATATAGATTTTTGTCCTACTGGGGTGGATTAGTCCTTCTCCATACTGCTCTAAAGATACTACCCAAGACTGGATCATTTATAAAGGAAAGAAGTTTAATCGACTCACAGTTCTACATGTCTGAGGAGGCCTCAGGAAACTTACATGGCAGAAGGCAAAGGGGAAGGACCTTCTTCACTTGGTGGTGGGAGACAGAAGTAAGAGCGGGGGAAATGTCAGACACTTATAAAACCATCAGATCTTGTGAGAACTCACTATCTTGAGAACAGCATGGGGGAAACTGCCCCAGTGATCCAATCACCTCCCTCCCTCAACATGTGGGGATTACAGGTCCCTCGCTCCACATGTGGGGACTACAATTCAAGATGAGATTTGGGCAGGGACACAGACCCAAACCATATCATGGGGCAATCCCCAGAAATACTTCATTTTTCTATTTTATTTATTTTATTTCATTTCATTTCATTTTTTGAGATGGAGCTTCGCTTTTGTTGCCAAGGTTGGAGTGCAATGGCATGATCTCGGCTCACTGTAACCTCAGCCTCCTGGGTTGAAGCGATTCTTCTGCCTCAGCCTCCTGAGTAGCTGGGATTACAGGCACCTGCCACCACGCCCAGCTAGTTTTTGTATTTTTCATAGAGATGGGGTTTCACCAAGTTGGCCAGGCTGGTCTCGAACTCCTGACCTCAGGTGATCCACCCGCCTTGGCCTCCCAAAGTGCTGGGATTACAGGCATGAGCCACCATGCCCAGTCCTCCCTCAGAAAGACTTTAGTGTGAGGAGAGATTTGTAGCTACTGTCTCCAGGAGTCCCTCTATCTACAGAACACAAAAGAAGAGGACAAGACAAGAGATGTGGCCCCATCTCTACTAAAAATACAAAAAACTAGCCGGGAGAGGTGGCGGGTGCCTGTAGTCCCAGCTACTCCGGAGACTGAGGCAGGAGAATGGCGTGAACCCGGGAGGTGGAGTTTGCAGTGAGCTGAGATCCAGCCACTGCACTCCAGCCTGGGCAACAGAGCAAGACTTCGTCTCAAAAAAAAAAAAAAGAGATGTGGCTTTCTAAACATCAGGGAGAGGGTTTGGAGCAGGACTTGGGGGAAGCAGCCTGACAGCAGGTACAGATCAGATGGTGGGCAAGTAGGGAGTGTCCAGCAGGAGAGAGACAGCTAGGACAGAGGCTGGCCCCTGCTAGGAGCTATTCACACTGGCTGTAACTGTTAAGACTCATGAGAAAGTTCAAGTAATATCAATTTGATCCAACTAAACAGCCACCATCACAAACCTCAAGTTCTCCTCACCATGTATTTATGATTTTGCATGGACACATGCCTACATGTATTCACGTGCGTGCACACAAACACACACACACACACATCCTCACAGAGATATGGGCAAGTGTGTGCTTAGTGGAAAGCCCACAGCAGTAACTGGTTCAGTTTAAAAAACTAGTTTGGGGCCCGGTGCAGTGGCTCACGCCTGTAATCCCAGCACTTTGGGAGTCTGAGGTGGTCGGATCACCTGAAGTCAGGAGTTCGAGACCAGCCTGGCTAACACAGTCACATCCCATCTGTACTAAAAATACAAAAATTTGCTGGGCATGATGGCCGGTGCCTGTAATCCCCCCCGGTACTCCAGAGGCTGAGGCAGGAGAATCACTTGAACCCGGGAGGCAGAGGTTGCAGTGAGCCAAGATTTCGCCATTGCACTCCAGCCTGGGCGACAAGAGCGAAGCTCCATGTCCAGTAATGGTACTTCCCTCCAAAAAAGAGAAAGAAAGAAAGAAAGAAAAAAAAAAATTAGTTTGGGCAAGAGGCTTTTCTCACAATCCCGAGGATGCCAGAGGCCAGAAAGTGGTTGCAACTTCACTTCAGCAGTTGTCAATCCAAATCCCACATCTATCCCCGACACCGGTGACAGGGCTCTGACAGGCCTGGTACCTCACCAACATGAGTTTGTGGCTTTGTGAGCTGAGTCCCCAGAGGGGGTACAGGCTCATTTCCCATGCTTCCACATTTCCCTGAGGAGGCTAGATAACAACCTGCTCACTGCCTACTGTTTCCTGGCCACTTCTGGACCCCCTATTCTGCTCTGGGGCCACAACAGTGGCGTTCATCCTCTCATCATGTGCCATTGGAGGGACAGGGCAGAAACCATATAGGGGCTTCCCCAGGGGCTGCATACTGGGGCTGATGCCCAGGGACCTTCCTGGGAGAACTTGGATTTCCTGGGTGGAGGAAGGTGGATAGATAGAAGTAAAGCAAGAGGTGTTTGGATTTTCTCTATACCTAGAAGAATCAGGAAATTATAAAACTGCTGAATGGTTGAGTTTGAGGATCCCTATAAGGTCCAGTTCCCCCTTCCTCATCCCCACCACTGCCCCTTTATAGAGGAAGAGATACAAGCCCAGAGAGATGAAGAGAACTGCCCAAGCCCTGAGGCTTGGGAGTTGCAGAACCAGCCCTAGAACTCAGGTCCTGCCATGGCAAAAGCACTGTACTTTTCATTTCATCTTGCTGTAACCACCACAGTGCTCTGTGCATGGGACAAGATGATGCGTTCAGGAAGGGTGTAACAGTTGGTCACTCTAAGTACAAGAGTTCCATTGCACCTGGGTCCCTGGATGCCACATTAGAGACAAGAACAAGCACATGCTCTGGAGTGGGACAGAGCTTGGCTTGAATCCACTTACAAGCAACTGAGGTGGATCTTTGAACTTCAGTGGTCCTCATATGATGTGAAGTGGACTAAAAATGTCTACTTGAGGCAGGTAGCGGTCATTACATTAGCTGATGTTTGTGAAGTGCCCGACACTTGACCCAGGATCTGGCAACTGAGGGTCACACTGTTTGCTCATTAGCTAAGAGACCTTAGGCACATTGCTTACATATTCTGGTCTTTTGATTCTTTATCTGGCAAATGACTACCTAGTAAGGAACAAACATGCTGGCATATGCAAAGGTAGAATTACAGGGCTGGCTGGCCCCTCTGAGATATCCAAGCTCTGCTTTCTCAACCCTGATCTGAGTCATTATCCTGAAGATGGATGTATTTGGGTATTAAGAAAGGAGGAAATGAAAGCAGGCACCCAGATTTCCTTCTGATGAGAATATTCTTTTCTTTTTCTAGTACCTCCAAGTGTCCAGAAGATGTGTGACCAGCCAAAACACAGTCAATGCTGCCCAGCAAAAGACAATCAATGCTGCCCTTCAAAACACAACCAGTGCTGCCAGCCAAAAGGCAATCAATGCTGCCCACCAAAACAGAACCAGTGCTGCCAGCCAAAAGGCAATCAATGCTGCCCACCAAAACACAATCACTGCTGCCAGCCAAAACCCCCTTGCTGCATTAAGGCCAGGTGCTGTGGTTTGGAGACCAAGCCCGAATGCTCACCGCTTAACATGGAGTCTGAGCCCAACTCACCACAAACTGAGGACAAGGGCTCTCAAACCCAGCAGCAGCCCTATAGCCCACAGAATAAGTCCAGGCCAAGCAAATGAGAGCAGAAGTGAAACAAATAGATTGTCCCTGGGGCCATGCCTTTCACTTTGTAGGGTGGGGTATTACTGAGAGTCAGGCTAGACCTATGTTTAGAGAAGCAGTTTTCACAGTGACTACCATTTCCACCCAACGAGAGGCTTCTATTTCCCATCATAGCTCCCTACCCTAGGGAGGCCTCCATCTGGAAATGGGAGGATGAAGAAGCTGGAGTCATCTTTCCTAGTGATCCTGACATTTAGACAGCACAGAAATAAAAGAGCAATAAAAAGAACATTGCCTCCCTTTGTTCCTTTACTTACCTGTGAAACCATCTCACCAGCCTGGCCTAGAGCCCAAGAAAATATTATAAGCATGTCCTGGAGGTCCAAGGAGCAAGAACTAGCATCCTGAAGGACAAAGCCTCTGCTGAGCTGGAGCTTAGTTGACTGACTCATCTTGGTTTTAAAATGAAAGTCCTGCATTCCAGGAACCCCTTCAGTCCTTATTTTAAAAAAAAAAAGATTATTGGTCCCCCAAAGTTCAAGAACCCTAATTCCCCTGGGTCCTGGGTACCACATTGTACTCCAGACCAAGCAAAAATATGTAAGTTCCTTGGAATGATTCTACCCCCCCATCCAGAGATTTTAGATGGAGGTACAGTACCCGGGACTCAGCAATGCACAGTGACTGGCGGCAAAGAGCGAAATCTTCCAGCATCAGCAGTGGCTCTTCGGTCAGAGAGTAACAATCCCAAAGCAAGTGGTTCAGTGTCTCTGAGGCTCTATTTCCTTGTGTGTAACATGAAGATAATGGTACTTCCCTCAAAGTATTTTTCATGGGAATTAAAAGGGATAATTTATTTAAAGTGCCTGCCATAGGGTCTGACACCGAGTGGCTATTCAGTGTGCATAGTTCTCAAACTCCTCTCAGCCACAAGGCCCTATTTCCCTCTAAAGAAGTCATCATCCTCCAATAATTTGTCCCCAAGCACGCCCCCACTAGTCCAGGTAGACAAGTAGAAATAGATAAATCAGCCTCATTAAGCATACTTGTAAACTTCCATTTTTACTGCTTTTTGATGTGTAATTAACATATCACTTTTAAAATTTTTTGAGTGCACTTCTGTACTCTCTCTCTCATGCTTCTCGCTGTCCACCAATCCCCAGAAAACTACTGGTCTACTTTTGTCCCTTCAAATTAGTGTTTTCAAGAATTTTATGTAAGTGGAATCACACAGTAGGTATGCTTTTTTATGCTGACAATTTATTCTTTCAAAGCAGGTCTTCCCTACCCACTAAACACGCATATATGAAGTAGCTCAAAACAGCAGTTTCTATTTTGACACTATCTAAGGTCTATAAAAGTCATCTTCAATTACTTGAAATTTCAAAATAGAGATTCCCTAGTAACAATGCACCGGTAGCACATAAAATATTCCTGCACTTTGTTTAGTTTGTGGGAGAAAAATTTTTAAATTGGAACAATTTCATAGTCCTACAAAGGTTATGTTGGAAGTAGTTTATTTTTCCCTCTAGGAGGGCAGGCAGCCATCTCTCCAAAGTTTTTGTAAATGCTAAGGTTCAGATATCAAAATAAAACAGGTTTTCATGAAACATCTAAAATGGGCCGCTCTATTTTTATTCTGGGTCATGGCAACTCTGAATTATTTTGTATTCCCACACTACAAAGGGCAAAACCCCATTCCTTGCATGTAAACTTTCAGAAGAAGTGGGGCAGCACAATTTAGGAGTTTCTTGAAGTAGCTAGAGACCTGCAAGGTCAGATCATTCCAAGAATCTGGCCAGATGGGAGAAATCTTGAGATTCTCAGCACCGGGCTCCTGAAGACTTCCACGTGCCACATCTAGCTGGTCCTGGGGGATTTGTGGTTGCTGCAGTAGTTGGAGGGTTGCTACTCTTCGCAGCCTAGGCGGTGGGTGCCTTGCTCTCCATCCTGGGAGCCTCCTCTGGCTGTCATGCTCCAGGGACTACTGGGGTTCCAAGGTGAGACCTCCACCCTCCCGTGGTGCCAGCCTCCAATTTGGCATCGCCCCCCAACTCAGCGGTGGAAGTCAGTGAGCGTCCTGCTATACCGGGCCTCACCACATACCCAGGCCCAATGCAGCTGGGCAAGATCTTGGCAGAGCTGGTCCTTGGGATCTGCACCCTGTGCAAGGACAGCAGAGATGAGCTGGCTTACCTGCCTTTCCCTTGCTGGGGTCTGGGGAAGCCAGCGGTAATTACCCAACCCTCTGTGAAAAGCGAGACTGTGGGTCTGCGGGAATGGTGGGAAGACCCTGCCCAGCCTGGAGACTCCAACCTTCACCCCCGCCCCTTGCCCCACCCCAGTCCCACTCCCTGTCCTCTTCCTGAGTCTCCAGGCAGCTCTCTGGGTTGACCGACCCCCGCGGAGCGCTCTGGCAGCAAGTCAAGTCCCTCCTCCGCCACTTCCCAGGCCAAACCACTGTGCATTCTTTCATGCCTGGCCCCTTTCACTCAGCCAAATTAGATTGACATTCAAACATGTTTTTGCATGTATCCACAGTTCATTCTTTTTCATTGCTGAGTAGCAAATACCCTCATTATTGTGAATATGTCACTTTTGTTTATTAATCCTTCGATGGGCATTTGGGTTGTTTCCAATTTGAAGCTATTACAAATAAAACTGCTATGAACATTCATGCACAAATCTTTGTATGAACATATGCTTTCATTTCACTTCAGTAAAGATCTCAGAGGAAAATGACTGTTTTATATAATAGGTATATGTTTTACTTCTAAAGAACCTGCCCAACTGTTTCCCAAAATGGTTCTGCCATTTTACATTCCCACGAGAAGTGTATGGCAGTTCCAGTTGTTGCATAGCCTTGCCAATTATTTGTATGCTCACTTTTTCTATTTCTAGAGTTCCAGACATTTTAATAAATATGCAGTGTTGCTTCATTGTGGCTTTAATTTGCATTTTTTTAATGGCTAATGATATGGAGCATCTCTCCTTGAGCTCTTCTGCCTTTGTGTATCTTCTTTGGTGAATTATCTGTCCAAATATTTCCTCCATTTTTTTTACTATTTGGAGCTATTTGGATTCTTATCACTGGATTTTAAGGGGATGTGTGTATACATATGTATGTGTGTGTATGTACACATGTATGTATGTGTATATGTGTGTGTGCATATACATATATATGTATATTCTTGGTACAAGTGTCTTGTCAAATAAATTATTTAACGTATTTTCTCTGGACTGTGGCTTATCATTTTATTCTCTTAAAATTTTTTTTTTTCAAATAGGAGAAGTTCTTAATTCTGATAAAGTCCAGTTAGTTGCTTTTTTATGGGTTTTGTTTATTGTGTCACACCTAAGACATCTTTGCCTGACTCTAGGACACAAGGATTTTCTCCTATATTTTCTTCTAGAAGTTAATTTTTGTTCAGGCATAGCTTGAAAATATTGCTGGTTCAGTTCCAGACTGCCACAATAAAGCGAGTTACACATTTTTTAAATCTCCCCGTGCATATAAAAGTTATGTATACACTATACTATAGCTTATTAAATGTGCCATAATATTATGTCAAAAAAAGTACATACCTGAGTTAAAAATACTTTATTGCTAAAAAATGATAATCATCGGAGCCTTCAGCAAGTGGTAATCTTTTTGGTGGTGGAGGATCTTGCCTTGATTTGATAGCTGCTGACTAGAGTGACTGGTACAGCTCCTTTTTTTTTTTTTTTTTTTTTTTTTTGAGACAGAATCTCACTCTGTCACCCAGACTAGAGTGCAGTGCTATGATCTTGGCTCACCACAACCTCTGCCTCCTAGGTTCAAGCAATTCTCAAGGTACAGTTTCTTGAGATAAGACAACAATCAAGCTTGCTGCATCAGTTGACTCTTTCTTTCATGGAAAATTTATCTTTAGCATGTGATGCTGTTTGATAGCATTTTACCCACGGTAGAACTTCTTTCAAAATTTGAGTCAATCGTCTAAAAACCTGTCGCTCCTCTATCAACTAAGCTTATGGAATATTCTAAATTCTGTGTTGTCATTGCAACAATGTTCACAGCATCTTCACCAGGAGTAGATTCCATCTTGAGAATCAATTTTTTTGCTCATCCATAAGAAGCAACAATTCATCTGCTCAAGTTTGATCATGTGATTGCAGCCATTCAGTCACATCTTCAAACTCCACTTATAATTCTAGTGTTCTTGCTATTTCTAACACACCTGTAGTTACTTCCACCACTGAAGTCTTGAATCCATCCAAAGTCATCCATGAGGGTTAGAGTCAACTTCTTCCAAACTTCCATTAGTGTGGATATTTTTACCTCCTCCCATGAATCACAGATATTCTTAATGGCATCTAGAATGGTGAATTCTTCCCAGAGAGTTTCAGTTTACTTTGTCCAAGTCCATCAGAGGAATCACTATGTAAAGTATCTATGGCAGCTATATCCTTACAAAATGTATTTCTTAAATAATAAGACTTGAAGGTTGAAATTACTTCTTGATCTGTGGGCTGTAGAATCAACATTGTGTTAGCAGGCATGAAAACATCAATATCCTTCATATCTCTATCAGAGCTCTTGGGTGACTAGGTACATTTGTCAATATGTAGTAATATTTTGAAAGGAATCTTTTGTTCTGAGCAGAAGGTCTCAACAGTGGGCTTAAAATCTTCAGTAAACCATGCTATAAACAGATTTTCTGTCAACCAGACTTTGTTGCTTTATTTATAAAGCACAGGAATAATAGATTTAGTATAATTCTTAAGGGCTTTAGGATTTTGGGAATGATAAATGAGGACTGACCTCAAAGTCATCCATCAGGGGTATTAACCCGTAACCAGAGGGTCAGTCTGTTCTTTGAAGCTCTGAAGCCAGGCATTGACTTCTCCTCCCTAGCTGTGAAGTCCTAGATAGTATCTTCTTCCAGTAGAAGGTTGTTTCATCTACACTGAAAATCAGTCGTTTAGAGTAGCCACCTTCATGGACTATCTTAGCTAGATCTTTCAGATAACTTGCAGATAACTGCAGCTTCTACATCGGCACTTGCTGCTTCCCCTTGCATTTTTATGTTATGGAGCAGACTTCTTTCCTAAACATGATGAACTAGCATCTGCCAGCTTCAACCTTTTCTTCTGCAGCTTCCTCACCTTTTTCAGCCTTCACAGAATTAAAGGGAGAGTGAATTCTATGGATTGCTGTTGATTAGGCTTCAGCTTAAGGGAATTATGTGGCTGCTTAGATTTATCCAGACCACTAAAACTTTCTTCATATCAGCAATAAGGCTGCTTTGCTTTCTTATCATTCATGTGTTCACTGGAGTAGTAGTTTCAATTTCCCTCAAGAACTTTTATTTTGCATTCACAACTTGATTGTTCAGCATGAGTCCTATCATTTGGCTTATCTCAACTTTTGACATGTCTTCCTTACTAAGCTTAATCATTTTTAGCTTTGAATGTAAAGTAAAAGTCATGTGACTCTTCCTTTTACTTGAATACTTAGAGGCCACTGTGGGGTTATTCATCGGCCTAATTTTAATAGTGTTGCGTCTCAGAGACTACGAAAGCCCAATGAGAGGAAGAGAAATGGAGGAATGGCTGGTTGTTCTAGTAGTAAGAACATACAAAATATTTATCAATTAAATTTGTTATCATCTGTGGGCACAGTTCATGGTACCCCAAAACAACTGCAATAGTAACATCAAAGATCAACGGTCACAGATCACCATAACAAATATAATAATAATTTTAAATTTTGAAATATTGCAAGCATCACCAGTATTTGACAGAGAGACATGAAATGAATACTTGCTGTTGGAAAAATGCTACCAATAGAATTACTGGACACGGCGTTGCCATATAACTTCAAACTGTAAAAAATCACAATATCTGAAAAGTACAATAACATGGGGTATGCTTCTTTATGGTGGAAGGTATGAACAAAGGTTCATTTTTCTTTTGCTTTTGTTTTTGTTTTTTTGCAGGGGGAGAGGCAGAGGGAAGCATAGGGATATCCCATTGTATTATCACTATTTACTAAAGACTGTCCTTTCTGTAGCCTTTGCATCTTTGTCAAGAATCACCATGTCATATTTGTTTAACTCTTTTACATTGATCTATTTGTCTGTCTTGACACTAATGTCTTATTTACTGTAGCCTTATGCTAAGTGTTGAAGTCAGGTAATATAGTCCTCTAATTTAGTTGAAGTCAGGTAATATAGTCCTCTAATTTAGTTGTTTATCAAAGTTGTTTTAGCTATTCTAAGTTCTTTGCACTTTCATATTAATTTTAGACTAAACTTGTCAATTTCTAAAAATCAGTGCTGGGATTTTGACTGGGATTTTTTTAATCTGTAGATTAAATTTTGGGGGAGGAAATGAACATCTTAACCATATTGAGTATTTTGATTCATGAACATGGATTATCTCTCCATTTATTTATGTCTTCTTTAATTTTTTAAAGTTTTATAGTTTTTGGTGAATAATTTGCATGCATTTTGTCACATTTCCCCTAAAATTTGCAAGCATTTTGTAATATGTGTTTGATATACTTTGATTGTATTATAAATGATATTTTTATTTTGGTTGCTGATTATTCAGTTAACAGACAGAAATGCAATTCTTTTTATATATTAAACTTGTATATAGCTTTTCTTTCTTTTTTTCTTTCTTTTTTCTGAAATGGAGTCTCACTCTGTCACGCAGAATGGAGTGCAGTGGCACAATCTGGGCTCACCACAACCTCCACCTCCCAAGCTCAAGCAATTCTCCCACCTCAGCCTCCCGAATTGCTGGGATTACAGGCGCGTGCCACCATGCCAGCGAATTTTTGTATTTTTAGTAGAGACAGGGTGTCACCATGTTGGCCAAGCTGGTCTTGAACTCTTGACCTCAGGTGATCCGCCCGCCTCGGCCTCCCAAAGTGCTGGGATTATAGGCATGAGCCACTGTGCCCAGCCTATGTACTGCTTTTTAGTTTTTACAGCTTTCACGTAAATGCCATAAGATTTTCTATACAAATGATCATGTCTTCTAAGCACAGATTTGACTTCTTTCTTTCCGATGTATTTTATCATTCTGTTTTGCCACTTGAAGATGTCCCTTCTTTTTCTACTTTGTTGAGTTTATAACAGAAGTGAATGTTGGATTTTGAAAAATGCTAGTTCTACATCTATTGAGATGATCAGATTTTTTTTTTTTATTTTTAGTCTGCTAATGTGGTGAATTACACTGATTGATTTTTGAATGTTAAAAGAACCTTGCATACTGGAGATAAGCCCTCTTTGATCACACTGTATTATCTTTTTTATATTTTTGGATTTGGTTTGCTAAAATTTTGCTAAGAAGCTTTGGCTTTATGTTAATAAGGGATATTGCACTTCTTGGTAGTTTTCTTTTTTGTAATATTTTTGTCCGATATTGGTATCAAAGTAATGCTGTCCTTATGAAATAAAAAGTGTTCTCTTCAATTTTCTGGAGCAGTTTGTGGAGAATTGGTGTGATTTCTTCCTTAGACATTTGATGGAACCCAGATGTCCTTAACTGTGCCTGGAGGTTTCTTTGTGGGAAGGTTTTTAACAGAAAATACAATTTCTTTAATTGATTTTAGTTTTTCAAATTATCTACTTACTTTTGAATAAATTTTACCACTTTTTGTCTTTTAAGAAAATCATCTATTTCAGCTAGGTTTTAAAATTTATTGGTACAAATTTATTCATAAGATGTCCTTGTTATTTTTAACATATGTGGAATTTGTAGTAAGCTTACCTCTTTCATTCCTGTATTGGTAATTTACATCTTCTCTCTGTATTTCCTACTTAGTTTAGAGAGTATTTTCATCAATTTAATCAATCTTCTCAAAGCCCTGGCTTTTTGTTTCATAGTTTTTCATGTGGTTTCTGGTTTTCTATTTCATTTATTTTTACTCTGATCTTTATTATTTCCATTCTTCTGCTTATTTGGAATGTAATTTGTTCTTTTTTCTAATTTATTAAGATTAAAGTCAAGGTTATTATTTGAAATCTTTTCTTTTTTAATGTGGGTATTTAATGTTAGAAAATTTTCTTTAGGTATTGTTTTAGCTACAACCAAAAAATTTTGGAACGTTGTTTCTGTTTCTAGTTCAAATAAGTTCTTGTTTTCCCTTTTGATTTACTTTGATCCATGGGTTAATTAGAAGTGTTTTTATTTATTTTCAAAATGCTGTGAGATTTTCCAAGAGATATTTCTGTTTTTGAGTTCTAATTTTATTCTTCTGCAGTCAAATAACATACTTTACATGACTTGAATTTTTTTTAATTCACTGAGATTTGTTTTATGACTCAGAATATGCTCTATCTTGGTAAATGCTTCCTGTGCACTTGAAGAGAAAGTGTATCCTATTGTTGTAGGATGGAGTGTTCTGTAAATGTCAATTAGGCTAATTTGTTTGACTATGTGATTTGAGTCTTCTACATCTCTACTTATTTTCTGGTTACTTGTTTATCAAGTATTAAATGTGTAGCATTGAAATGTCTGACCATAATTTTGAATTCTTCTATAGTTTCTTTCAATTCTAGCAGTTTTCGCTTCATGTATTTTGAGGCTCTCTTATTAGAAGCATGAAGATTTAAGATTTATTGTGTCCTTTTCATGAATTGCCTCTATTATTACAAAATTACCTTCTTTATCCCTGGTAAAATCTTAGCTCTGAAATCTACTTTAAAGTCAATATATCCACATTTGCTTTCTTTTGATTAGTATTAACAAGACATTTCCCCCATTATTTTGCTTTTAACCTATTTATGTCTTTATGTTTAAAGTGGGTCCCTTCCAAGCAATATATAGGTGAGTCTTTTTTATTTGATCTGATAATTTATGGCTTTTAATTGGAGTACTAAGATCAATAGTGTTAATGTGATTAGTAAATATGGTTGTGTTTAAATCTACCATCTTGCTGTTTGTTTTCTCTGTCTCACCTATTTTTTGTTTTCTTTTGTCTTACTCCTTTTTTTGAATTGAGCCTTTTATACAATCCCATCTCATCTCCTTCATTGACTTAATCTCTGTAACTTTTTTGTGTTATTTTGGTAGTTGCATCAGGATTTTATTGTTTAGATTTTTAACTTTGTATAGTCCACCTTTATGTTATACTGCTTTCCTTACAGTGTCAGAACCTATAAACTACATATTTCCATTTTTCTCCTTCTGATCTTTGTGCTATTATTATAACACATTTTTATTTTACATATATTAAAAATATTCATAATACATTGCTCTCAATTTTGCTTTAAATAGTTATTTATTCCTCCTGTAGGTTTGAATTGTAAGAAAAAACTTTTTTTGTTTTATACAGGTGTTTACCATTTATGGTGTTCTTCTGTTGTATAGATCCATAGTCCCATTTGATATTATTTTCCTTCATCCTGTGGACTTCCTTTAAAATTTTGTATAATTCATAGTCTGCTGGTGTGAAATTAGTTCAGCTTTTAAATGTCTGAAAAAAATCTTTATGTCATTTTAAAAATATATTTTACTGGATATAGAAATACAGTTTTCCAGTTTTTTGTTATTGTTTGTTCTGTTGTGTATGTTTTCTTTCATTACATTAAGGATGTCGCTTCACTGTTTTCTGGCTTGTATTGTTTCTAGAAAGAAATTTGTTCTCATTTGTTCCTTTTTCTTGTCATCATGTGACCTTCCTCAGTGACATGTCTATTTATCTCTGGCTATTTTTATGATTATTTTGTCATATGTTTGAAGCAATTGTGTTGTCCTTGTGCCTTGGTATAATTTTCTTCATGTTTCTTGTTTCTTGAATTTGTGGATTACAGCACCCTGCCAATTTTGAAAAATTTTGGTAATTCCCCATCTACCCCATCATTCGAGGATTTCAACTGTTTTACATTAAGCCGCTCAAAATTTTCCCACACCTCATTGATGTTTTCTATTTGAGTTTTTTTGTTTGGTTGTTTTTTGTCTTTTTTCCTCTTCTCTGTGTTTTGTGTTATGTAATTTCTATTGCTACATCCTCAAGTTCACTATATTTTCTTCTGTAGTATCTAATATACTATTAATCTCATCCAAGGTATTTTTTATTTCAGACATGGTAGTTTTCATTCCACAGATTTAATTTTAAAATATATATATTTCATATATTTACTGAATGTGTTCAATATTTTATCTAGCTTATTAAACATGCAGAATGAATTTATAATAATTGTTCCAAAGCTCTTGTCTACAAATCCTATGTCTTTTCTGGGTTGCTTTTATTTTTCTGTCATTATTTATGACATTTTGCTATTTCTTTGCATGCCTGGCAATTTGTAATTGGAAGTCAGACATTGTGAATTTTGTCTTTCTAGGTGCTAAATATCTTTATGTCCCAATAAATATACTTAAGCTCTGTACTGAGATACAGTTAAGTTACCTGGCAGCAGTTTGATTCTTTCAGATCTTTTTTAAGACCAGCAAAGCATTTAATCTGAAACTAAATTGTACCCACTACTGAAGCATAACCCTTCTGAGTACCCTATCTGAAACCATGTGAGTTACACATTTTTCCAGTCTGGCTAGTAGAAACAGAAAGTATTTCTGGCCCTGTGGGCTCCAGGGATTTTCCTTCTTAAATCTTTGAAGTAATTCTTTCTCCTGTCTCATGTGATTTCTTCACATGAATGTGCCTATAGTACTCAATTGAAGACTCAGGAAGAATCTTCTGCAGATCTACAGAGTTCTTTCTGTGCACAGTTCTCTTCTCTCTGGTGTTCTGCAAACTCTAGCTGCCTTGGCATCCCAGCCTCTCAGTTCCGTCTCCACTCATGGAGATAGCCAGGCCCTGTCTGGATTCCCCTTCTGCACAGCAGCTTGCAAACTCTCTGAGAGTAAGCTGGAACAATCAGGACTCACCTCATCTGTCTGTCAAGGTTCACTGTCCTTAATTGCCTGGTGTACCTAGTATCTTGATAACCACTGTCTCAGGTATTTTTTTTTCTTTTTTGGTGGAAGGGCAAATCTGGCCCCTTTTACTTTATCTTTACCAGGAGTGGTAGTTCACTTTGTTTTACCAATTATTTGAGCATCAAATAACTGCAAGGTTCTATGTGATATACTTCAGACATGGAAATAAATAAATCAAGTCTGTTTTGTGACGCTTACAGCGCAGAGAGCAAGACAGGAAAGCAGATACAAAGGTGTAAGTGTTGTGATGGTAAGGAGCACATTTTTTTCTAACTCCAACAACCTAATCTTTCCTGCCCATATATCCTTTCTCCAGGAGTCTCCTTGGACTCCTCCCTGACTGCATCCTCATGGAGTGAAAACTAAAGACAGGTACACTTTGCTGAAGCTGCAGTGGATATGAATCTGGTTGTGGGTTGGGTGCAACCAAAATCTGGTTGTGGGTTAGGTGCAACCGCAATGGCTCAGGAGGCTATGAATAGGGCTGGAGGCTTTTAAAATACATGGTAAGAAAGCTCTCTGACCCTTCACTAAATACTAGTGAGAAGCCATGGTGTGGTGGAAATAAATACTGAAATTTGGGATGGATGATTCCTGAGATACAGAGCTTCAAAGCTGCCAAACTGCTTCTGAAACAGAAGACGGCAGCCCTAATATTAGGACACTGATGCACTCCACTCTAAAAGGCTATATGCAGCGGGCAGTGAGGGAAGGAAAGCCAAAGAAGCACTTTGTATAAAGGGGAATAATTTCAATGACAGAAAAGTCAAGTTACAAAGGTGTCTCTGGAAGTTCAGCACAACTAGTTCCTCCTGCACTCAACACTGGACCAACTGATTTTTTCTTGGTTAAGCACTGGATGAAGTGGTTGTGTTTCATTTCAAACAAAAAAATATAAATTCTATTTTAAAATACCAGTATAATGATCCACATAGCAGAGATGTTTGCATTGTGCAAGGCCAAGAGGGCTGCAATACCAGGTCAAACACAGAAGATCGGGTCCTTGAGCCTTGGCCTGACAAAATGTTCCTCCTTCCTCATGTAAAATCACACTGCAAACCCCCTGGGTGCAGCTCCCCTCCCCTCCACCTTTGTCTGCCTCCTGGAGGTGGGCACAGGGCAGAGTCCTCAGGAGAGCTGGACTGGCTTAGCTGTATCAGCCATCCAGAGCCTGTGGAAATGCCAGGCCTGCCTTTCCTTGCCTCATCCCTATGTGCAGACTTCCCATTTCTGTTTGGCCTCATGGCCAAACAGTCAGTTGCTCAGAGCTGCTTAGAAACAGGAGTAAGGAATGGTTGTAATTTCTTATGTCACGGAACCAGAGGAAAAGAATAAAGGGATGAAACTCTAAGCACAGGAAACCCACCAAGCAAGTGCAGGGCAGATGAAGCAGGAAAAAATTGGGTCTTGTCTTTGTTCTTGGGAGCTTGGGGTTATTAGTGGGAAGAAAGGCATGTTTACAAAGTCATATAATTACCATTGTCAAAAAACGGAGAGACTATTTAGGGGGATGAAATTCTGGAATACTGCAAGCCTGTCTTTTCTCTCACAGGAAGCGTCCTCAGAAGCCATCCCATCTAGTCAGCATCACATACTACTCAGGGGAGGGTCTAGAGCTGGATCCTCTGGACAAAGACTCTTAAGTTTCTAAGTAGGCTTTGGGGATTTATTGCAGAGATCTAAAAGTATGTGCTCTCTTTGTCATTAAGACAAAGCAGTCTTAAATGAATCTCTGGTAAGGGGAAAAGGAGTGGGAGAGGAGATTCTGCATTGCGTGAGGTAAAGCCAGAGTTGACTGAGTTAACTAGGAGTTGAGTACATTGTTTTCTGCAATCAAGGATAGTGACTGGATATTAGAAGTTAAGTTTATTTATGGGAAAATGCATTTATATCTTTTTGACAGGAGTACTCATTTCTTCAACAAACATTTAGAAAGGTGTCATATTAGATGTATTGGAGAGACTATGCATCAAGCACAGTTCTAGGTGTTGGGAAAGTCAAGAAGCCAAATACAGTCAAGGGCCCAGCTTTCATGAACTTAACATTCTAGGGAGGCGAGAACACAACAAATAACACAAGCTCCAATAGTGGTGAGTGCTATAATGAGATGAAGAAGGGCATGGGGTAGAGAATCAAATGTAATTGCAGTTTTGGATTGTGAATTTCAAGTTATTATAACTAGGCTCAAATACATCTTTATTAATCAAAATAGGAACCATGACAATCGACACATTTTTGCCAATAAGAAATAAGTTTGCTCTTTCCTGTAGCATTAAAATCCGTGACTCAGGGTTCGACAAACTCTTGGAAAGCATCTTCTGCATGCTGCTGGTTGTGGAAGCATTTTCCCTGCAAAATGTTGTCAAGATGCTTGAAGAAGTGGTAGTCGGTTGGCAAGAGGTCAGGTGAATATGGCAGATGAGGCAAAACTTTGTAGCCCAATTCGTTCAACTTTTGAAGTGTTGGTTGTGTGACAAGCAGCTGGGCATTGTTGTAGAGAAGAATTGGGCCCTTTTTGTTGATGAATACTGGCTGCGGGTTTTGCAGTTTCTGGTGCATCTCATGAATTAGCTGAGCATACTTCTCAGATGTAATGGTTTCGCTGAGATTCAGACAGCTGTAGTGTATCAGACCGGCAGCAGACAACCAAACAGTGAGCATGACCTTTTTTTCATGCAAGTTTGGCTTTGGGAAGTGCTTTGGAGCTTCTTCTAGGTCCAACCACTGAGCTGGCTGTCACCAGTTGTCATATAAAATCCACTTTTCTTCACATGCCACAATCCGATGAAGAAATGGTTCATTGTTGCATAAGATAAGAGAAAATGATGCTTGGAAAACAACCAGGTTTTTTTCTGCTCAGCTCATGAGGGACGCACTTATCGAGCTTTTTCACCTTTCTAATTTGCTTCAAATGCTGAATAACATAGAATGGTCAACGTTGAATTCTTCAGCAACTTCTTGTGTAGTTGAAAAAGAATCAGCTTGGATGATTCCTCTCCACTGGTCATAGTCAACTTCTTACAGCCAGCCACTACGCTCCTCATCTTCAAGGCTCTTGTCTCCTTTGCAAAACTTCTTGAACCACTACTGCACTGTACGTCTGTTAGCCATTTCTGGGCCAAACGTGCTGTTGATGTTGCAAGTTGTCTGCACTGCTTTATGACCCATTTTGAACTTGAATAAGAAAATTGCTTGAATTTGCCTTTGTCTAACATCACTTCCATAGTCTAAAATAAATATAAAATAAACAGAAAGTAATAAGTCATTAGCAAAAACATCAAGTGAGAAGTGTGCATTAAAATGATGTATAACATAACCACATTTACTCAAGAATGTATTCCGATAAAAAATGGCAAATTTCTACAACACAAAGGCCCACTTACTTTCATACCAACCTAATATTTTAGAGAGGCTAAAGGAGCCATCTCAGAACATTGACATTTGGGTAGAGATCTGAATGACATAAAGAAGTAATTCACTGGGATATTTGCAGCCGAGCTCTCCAGAAACAGAGAACAAGTGGAAAACTGCAAGGCTGGATCCAAACCCTCCACAAGTAGGAGCTGAGGAGTGGGAAGGTGAGGTGGAAATGAACAGGGGTTGTGGAACAGTCAGGGCATCATGGGCTTTGGTGTGTCAGTAACAGCTTTATTGGGGAGGAAGGGTGGGGTAATGAGCAGAATTTACAAGGAGCTAGAGAAATAGAGTCAGCACTGGCTATTGCCCCATTTATCTGCTTCTCTTAACAATATTTTTAACAATGGTCTCTATCCTCGCTGTTCCCAAGCCCTCTCTTCTCATTCTTTCTTGAATCCACCCCAATCTGGCTTTCATCCTCACCACTGCCTTAGACTGCCAGTGTCAAGGTCACTAATGGCCTCTGTGTTGCCCGATCCAATGGGCATTCTTAGTCCTTATCTTTTAAAACATGTTTAATTGACAAAGATTCTATATACTCAAGCTGTACAATGTGATGCTTTGCCATATGTGCACGTTGTGAAATAATTGCCACAATCAAATGAATTAACACATCCATCAGGACTCAGGCTGTACCTTAGATCCCCAGAACTGTTCATCTTAGAACTGAAAGTTTGTACCCTTTGACCAACATCTCCCCATTTCCCCAGCTCCCCCCACCAGTTCCTGAAAACCCCTGCTCTACTCTCTGCTTCTACAAATTTGACTTTATTAGATTCCACATATCTGTACAGCATTTGCCTCACTGTTCATCCCTCCTCCTTGGCAATGTGTCCACTTGTCTTCTAGAACACCACATTATCCTACCGTGTTTCTTAACTCTCTGTCTGCTCTTTCCCTTCTCAATTTTCCTGAACTTTTTCTTCATATCTCGCTGATCATTCAACGCTGGAGTGATTCAGGGGATTATGCTTGAGCCTCGTGTGTTTCCTCTCCATATTCATTCCCTTGGTGATTTCACCCTGGCTCATGTCTTCAAATGCCATTTATATACTGATGATTTCCAAATGTATTTCCACAGCATAAACCTCTTCCTGAATTCACAACTAGTATCTCTAACTGCCTACTTGACAACTCTGCTTGGATGTCTAATAGGTGTCTCAAGCTTAACATGTTTCAAAGGTCAAACTGCTGACCTTTTCCATAAACCACCTCCTCGGCCAGACACAGTGGCTCACGCCTGTAATCCTAGCACTTTGGGAGGCCAAGGCGGGTGGATCACCTGAGGTCAGGAGTTTGAGACCAGTCTGGCCAACACGGTGGAACCCCGTCTCTACTAAAAATATAAGACTTAGCCAGGCGTGGTGGCATGCACCAGTAATCTCAGCTACTCAGGAGGCTGAGGTGGGAGAATCGCTTGAACCCGGGAGACGGAGGTTGCAGTGAACCGAGATGATGCCATTACACCCTAGCCTGGGCAACAAAAGTGAAACTCCATCTCAAAAACAAAACAAAACAAAACAAAACCAGCCCCACCTGTGGTCTTCCCCATCTCTGTTAATGAATCCTTATGGTCATTCAGGTTGTTTCCCACTGATATTTTATATCTTATTTTATTTGTAAGATATAAGTCTATTGGTTCTAGGATCCAAACATATCTATATTCTGCTCACCTCTCTCTGCCTCTACTGCTACCACCCTACTTCCAAGCCATCACTAAATTCCTACAGTTCCTCTAAGAGTTCAACTTGCTTCCACCCCTGCCAGAGAGCGCCTTTTAAAACTAAGTCAGATAATGTCACTGATCTGCGGCTTCTCATCTCATTGACTGTAAAGCTAAAGTTGCTACATGATTCCTCCCCACTGCTCACCTCTACCCAAGCCTCCAACCTTGTCTCTCAAAACTCTTTCCCTTGTTCCCTCAGCCCCAGCCACACCGGCCTCCTTACTGGTTCCAGAGCACTCCTGCCTCCGGGATGCTGCCCATGTTGTGCCCTGTCCCTGCACTCATCCTCATGCTGACCTCCTGGTTTTCTCCAGGTTCTTGTGTGAGGCCTTCCCTGGCTACCCCATTTAAAATAAATGACATCGCCCTCCTCTAGCACTCGGTAAACCTCTTTCTTGCTACATTTTTCTACACAGAATTTCTGAACATTTAACTTGATTTAAATTTCAGGTATGTGTTTATTTTGCATACCTTGATTTATATTTCAGGTGTGTGTTTACTTTGCATAACTCCTCCAACCCCCGCTGGAATGAAAGCTCTAGCAGGGCAGGAAATTTTGCCTGTTTTGGTGGATGCTATACCCTAGGTCCTAGAACACAGGCACACAAAGAAGCTCTCAAGAAACAGCAGTTGAATAAAAACTCAACCAATAGGAAAGAAGGCAGGAACGGCATTTCTAGCAGACAGGAACGATGGAAAGCACGAGGTCCACAGACCTGGGACTTGGAGATCTGCCCTGCCTTTCTGTGTTCTCCTCTTGAGATTATGTCATCCTCTGTAAAGCGAGGGTTACACTCTCCATGCCCTGAAGGCCCCTCCAGCACGAGTATCCCCGGACTTGGACTCTAAGCAGGGTAGAGAGGTGGCCCTGGGGTTACTGGGCCTAGGGCTCCTGGCAGAGGTAGGAGAGGTACGGGGAGAAGGAAAGGTAGCTGGAGCTGAGCATGCAAGTACTAGCCTGTGAGAGGTAATGGGCTCTCTCCCCTTCCTGCCCACTCCACCCCAAGCAGGCTTGCTAGTAAAACCTGAGTGGCAAGAAAATAACTTTGCAGCTACTGCAGCAATTTCCAGCTTACCTGTCTTCTGACTTGCAGCTGTCCTGTCATGCCCTATAGAAGCCCTGGGCTCTCTCTTACTGGGGCATACCAGGATTCAGTGTCTATCACACTTGGTGGACATCTCTGCCCCCAGTGGAGAGGGTGGCTTGGGAGCACAGGGACTTGAGCTTCATCAATCTGCTGGCTTTGGGAGCACTGACCAGCTGCTACACTACTCTGAGCTTTAGCTCCTCCTCTGTAAAGCATAAAGGATTATTACATGAGAGTGAATGGGGGGTTGATGCACAGTGTCTAGCAAACAGCAGGTTTGGAAGACCTGTTCCCTTTGCACTTTCCTCTGCATTCTCTCCAGGGAGACTTCCCAAGCCCTGTTTCTGTTTATACCTGCATCCATGTAAAGTTAGTTGAGTGCTCACTTGGCATGGCACTGAATTGCACCCACCTCTGTTTCTGCACCTGTCTGTTTGTAAGGTTAGGAGTTCCCTGAGGGCAGAATCAGGATCCTCTACTACATCTAGAGCATCCTGAGATTGGAGGTTGTATCTCCCTGTCAGACAGGGAGGATAGGCCAGGGCCCTCCCCAGAACACTGGCTCAGCTGAGGTCCCAGAGACCTGCACATGCCCTGACTCTGAGCGTTGGTACCTAGTTTAATGTGAGACAGTAAGCAGAGGACATGTACCTTAGGGAGGGAGAGATAGGCACTATTTTCTACTTTGGAACAGACCAACTCATCTAGTGGCCTGGAGCAGTCAGATAGCTTTGTGACAAACTGTCCATAAATACAGACTAGTTCATGGGCAGCTCACCAGGGCCCATGCCAGGCAGGAAAATGTGGGCAGCTCACTCATGTTGGTAAAGTCACAAACCACACACACACACACATGCATGCACCTGCTCAAACACATGCATCTGAGTGGCCTCTGCAACTGTCTTTAGGAGTAATTGTAAGAGCAATTATGTCTCTCAAGAGGCAGCTAATGCAGGATCAAGTGTCCCCCACCACTCTCTAATTAGCAAGGGAGTGGGAAGTGATAAATCAGGAAGCTGGGCAAAGTCCTGGAAAATCCCTGATCCCTTACATCTACTTGTCTGACATTTGAAGACACTTTGTAGGGAGACTTCATAGCTGGACTTGGTCCCTGTGCTCCCCTTTTATTCTGTGACTGTCTCTTTCTCCCCTCTGAAATGTCCCTCCCCCATTCCCTGCACCCAAGGGCCCTGCCACTCCTGGATGCCCCCAACCAAGCTGTGCTCCTCACAGCCCTGCCTTCTTCTTTTTCACACAGCCCTGTGAGGTCTTACCTCACATGGTAATTTGCCTATCATCTCCATTGCATGTGCTTGGCTGAAACCTACCTTCTATCTCTGACTTGATAGGCTGTGACTGTATGTACACTCCTCACTCTATTACTATATTCCTTTTTCCAGATAAAAATTTTGCTCCAAACCACTGTCTATCCTCTGCCCATGCAGATCCCAGGCCCCTCCATGTACCACCGTCCTCTAGAAATGCAAAGCCACCTTAATGTCCCCACGATTCCCACTCATGTGAGCACACTCAGTGCACGTAGGCTGTCATCAAAGCACAAGACAGAGTCTCACATCCTTGGCTGAATCGTCACCTGAGGCCTAGCAGCAGCAGACTGGAAGGAGCAGCAAATGGGAAGGCAGGTGACCTGGCTCCCCTCCCCATGCTACTCCCATGCACTATGTGACTGTGGGGCTTCATGTTTTTCATGGACAAAATGAGTTAGTTAAAGTTGATGAACTTTAAATAACTTACATCCTTAAAACTATCTTTAGGTAGGTAACACACTGTAATCCACCAGCAAATCTTTGCAATGGCCCCCAAGGATAAAATAGCCAACTTCCTGAGTACAACCTATGTGCTAAGTACATATATTGCCTCTCCAAATTCTCACAGAATTCTAAGGAGTTGTTAGTATTCCCATTTTACAGACAAGGAAACTGAAATTCACAGAGGTAAGAAATGTCTTGTCCAGATAAAAAGACATGCAGGTGTAATTCAAACCTAGGCCTGTCTGACGGCAAAGTCAGTGCCCACCATTGAACAGTAACATTCTTTCAGATTGGATTAGGCTGAAATAAGCTTAAACACCAGACCCAGCCAGGAAGTGGAGCTCCTTATTCCCAGGACTAAAGAGGGTCATCCCAAGGGCATTTTGGCTGAATGAGAGCCAGAGAAAACTGGCACTCCCTCCAGAAAACCCAGAACTGACCATGTTGGAGTAAGTGACTGACTCACAGAGCTGGAATGTGTCTTTGAAGTCACCTAGTGCAACCTGTCACAGCCATCAGATGCTCAAGCACCTAGTAAGGCAGCCTGATGGGGAGGAGAGACCCTGACTAGAGGTCAGGACACATGGGTTCCAGACCAGCTCTATCACAGCCTCGCTGTAGGCTCTTGGACAACTCATGTTCTCTCCAGACTTCAATTCCTGTCAGAATACAGATGAGCCCCAATGGTGGGAAGTAGGCATATGTGTGTTAAGAAGCTCCTATGTAATAAGGAACACCTACATTTTAAGCTACTTGAAGGCAGGGACTGTGTGTGTTTTCTATTCATAACCCTATCTCCAATGCCTTGCACATAGTAGAGGTTCAGTAAGTGTTGGTTGAATGGACGCATCAATTATATTAACAACTTTACCTTGTGACCTGGTATTAGGCAAAGGCATTACTTCTTTTTTTATTGAGGTACAATTCATATAACATAAAGTTACCATTTTAAAGTGAACAATTTGGTGATGTTTAGTACATTCATATATTATGCAACCACCAACCCTATGTGGTTCTATAACATTTTCATCATCCCCTTTAGCAGCTATATCCCATTCTCTCCTCCCCTCACTTCCTGACAACCATCAGTTTGCTTTCTGTTTCTATGAATACACGTATTGTGAATTTAAGTTATTATTATTAGTTATTATTAGATAAATAAAGAAGCTCTTATGCACCAGGCACAGTGTAAGGCATTTCCCATGCGTTCTCTGAGGATTCCTCCATCTCAGACATTCTGCTGTCTTCTGGCACAGAGAATCAACCGTACAAAATGTGATTTCCCCAACAATGCGCCCAAAGGGGAGGAAATTTCCTTTAGTTGGAGAAGGGGACACTGAGTGTCTCTTTTCTCTACTACTGACAGCCTTTACGCCTCTGCTCCTCTTGCTGCCACCAAGAGCAGAGCTAACTGTCCTTCCACAGCTCTCAGGTCCAAAAGCAAAGGCCAGCACTGGTGACTGAGATCCAGTGATCCAACAGGCCCAGGAGAGAAAGCTATAAGAAGATGTAAGAGAGGAAAGCAGGTCAGGACAGACAGATCCACCCAGAAGCCCAGAAAGGATGAGTCAGTCCTCTTGGCCCTTTTTTGGTCTCATCTCCCTTCCTTGAACAGCAGACAGACACAAAAGGTGAGAGAAGAGCCAAGGTCAGTCCCAGGAAGCAATGGAGAAAGATGAGGAGGATTCAAAGTTTGTGGGGAAGGCCGGGCACGGTGGCTCACACCTGTAATGTCAACACTTTGGGAGGCTTAGGTGGGCGGACCACGAGGTCAGGATTTCGAGATCAGCCTGGCCAACATAGTGAAACTCCATGCCTACTAAAAATACAAAAATTTGCTGGGCATATTGGTGCATGCCTATAGTCCCAGCTACTCAGGAGACTGAGGCAGGTGGATTGCTTGAGGTTGGGAGGCAGAGGTTGCAGTGAGCCAAGATTGCACAACTGCACTCAAGCCTGAGAGACAGAGTGAGACTCTGTCTCAAAAAAAAAAAAAAAAAATTGTGTCTGGGGAGGCAACTAGTGCATGTTGCAGACCGAGAGCTGCCGATGTAGGAGACAGTGCCCTGGGGAGAGGAGGAGGCCTGTGAGAGGGAGAGGAGGCTAGCAGCCTCAGAGCATGGGGCAGTGCCATACCAGGAAGCAGACAAGGCATGGCTATCCAAGACAAGAATACACGATTTTCTGGCCCAAGTCACTTTCCAGGACCATCTGTCACGACCTCTATGGCAACCTGCTAAGAGCTGTCCTCAGCATCCCTCCCCACAGGACAGTGAATCACCATGACCAATTTCTTCTGCCCCCTACAACTAAGCAACAGTTCAAATAGGTTGCCTCACTCAGGAGAGAGACAAACCAGCCAGTTTCTGCCTCCAAATCTGAAATAGTCAGGGCATCCTTGGGCTGGGGCAGAGCTGGGGCCAAAGCTTCTCCATGTGTCATGGGATATGAGCTCATCCTCATTATGTTGGGTGGGGATTGGACAGTTACCCAGACTTGTCATGTGGACCTGGAGTTTATGAGGTCATTCAGACGGGCAGTGAAAGAACCTCCCCCATATACATGAATGCTTGTCTCCCAAATGGGCAACCTGTGGGCAGAATATGGGACTTCTCAGCCCTAGAATGTTGAGGTCTCCCCAACCCCTCCCTTGCATACACACACACACACACACACACACACACACACACAAACACTCCCTCAGTTTTATCCACTGCCCTCTTTCCCACACACTAGATTTGCCCAGCAGTCAAAGGCTCACACATACCATCTTCTCCTTAAGACTCTTATTATGCCGTGAGTCAGAGGGCGGGAGGCAGATCTGGCAGATACTGAGCCCCTGCTAACCCATAAGACCGGTGTGACTTCCTTGATCAGAGTCTGCTGCCCTGGACTGACTGTCACGGTCTGGGAAGAGGCAGATTTCCCCCAGATGAGGTCAGCAGCAGAGCACAAGGGCATCAGTGCCGAAGTAAGGATGCTTGATTAGTTCTTCAAGGCAGAGTGGGTTGTGCTTCCTCTGCCCCAGAAAATGGCACAGTCCCTGTTCTATGGGAAAAAGAATATGAGGTCCCAGCATGGGCTCAGGGAACAGAGAGGTCGTGAGGAGATGATAGCATTGCAGAAACCAAGGGTCCCTTGTGAGTCCTCCATCTGTCTTTTTAGACATGACCCAGGAATATGACAAAATTAGTGCTTTAAACAGATTTACTTGGTGTTAAGAGAAAGGTTCCTGTCAGGAAAACTATGGGGAATCAAGACACTTCTCAAAATTAGCCCCGCTGAGTATTGTCTTTATAATTCCTTCTTTTTGGATTAGATTGTAAAAAAGAGAGTTTAAATGAATGATGTCCATATAATAAACTATTAACCAACCATTAAAAAGAAGGGGAAGAAATAAATCAGTTTCGTTTTTACACATACATACAGACACACACATATAAACATTGATCAACACTAAAATGTTTAATAGTCATTATTTTCGGGTGGTAAGATTCACTGTTCTTCACTGAATACTTGTAGAGCACATATTATATGCAGTGGTTTTGATACGTTCTAGGGGCACAGTGGAAAACATACCAGGTATATCCTGCTCTTAGCTTATTTTCCAGTGGAAGAGATAGATAATAAACAAGTGAACAAATGCAAATAAAATAACTCTAGACTGTTATTAAGTGAAATGAAGTACCAATCCTTTAGATATGGTACACAGAGAAGGATCTCTGACAAACCCCAACATTGCCACTGAAGCTGAAAGGCATAAAAGAGCCAGAGACCTGGGGAGGTGCCTGTGGGCAGAAGAAGAGCAGGTGCCAAGCCCCCAGGTGGAGAGCTCTGGGTTCATCTCAAGAACCAAAGGCCCCCAGTGAGGCAGGAATATACCCCTCAGGGAGAGATTGGCATGAATTGGGGCCCCAGAGGAAGGCAGAAGCCAGGTACCTAGGGCCTTTTAAACCATAGCAATGAGTTTGGATGTTATTTCAAGTGTGCTGGCGCACTGTTGGCACTGGGGAGAGATGTGCTCAAATCCCCACTCTGAAAGATTTCTTAAGCTATTTCTAGAGTATGGTTTAGAACAGGAAATGAATTTGATTCTGATCTTTATACCTTCATGCATTTAAAAAAGTACTTAAGAAAGTTGTTTGGTTTGTCATTATAAAAACAGTACCTATTTTTATATTGTGTATATTCAGTCCTGTTCCTTGCCTAGAGTGGGCCATGCTTTGGAGTTCTTGTGAGCATGGCATTCCTGAGAACTTCTCTAATTGCAGCCTCGGGCACGGAGGTTGGGCAGCAAGTGGCAGCAGCAGAGGACTCCTAGAACCGTCTTCTACTTGACTCTACTTGGCCTAAAGTCAGACTCCCCCACCAAAGACAGAGTTTATTTCCACACAGAATTGAGTTAAAAATATATTCTGAGAGAGTATGGGCTTGTGGCTCAAGAGAACACCCCAGAAATACCATCCCTTCATGGGAAGTGACTCTTTCTATCTCCAAAGCATATGACCCAGCCTGGACATCCCTGAAAGACACATAACTTTCCATTTCATGCCCTTGAAAGTGAATCTTTCGGCCTAATAATGAGAACAAACTCATTGTGAAAGTGGAAAAAATGAGATTTGGAGCAGAAGTTTGACTAAGGTCACAAAACAGTAGGATGCCTCACTCCGCTTCCTGCGCCCAGATCATAAAAGCATCACAGGAATAGTTGAGCTCCCAGAATCCTCTGGCCAGGCAGGAGCTGTGCGTCCCTGGGAAACGGGGCCCTGAAGGGTTTGCTGCTTAAGATGCCTGTGGTGAGTCAGGAAGGGGCTAGAGGAAGTTGACCAACTAAAGTGGTGAAACCTGTCCATCACCTTCAACCTGGAGGGAGGCCAGGCTGGGGAATGATATAAAGAGTGCCCTGACTCCTGCTCAGCTCAGCACTCCACCAAAGCCTCTGCCCCAGCCTTACTGTGAGTCTGGTAAGTGTCAGATGGTAGAACCAGGGTTGGGACTTGGGACCTCCAACAGCATACGGCGTGGGAGTGGGCAGCCTGGGTGGGGGTGGGCATTGATCTGGGGCTGGATTCAACTGGACTTTCATTCTAGGGCATCTCAGGTCAGTGCACTGACAGAAAAGTGCCTTGGCACAAAAGTACAGAACAGAGAGTCATCATCCTATGTCCCATCTTTTCTTGTGACCATATTTTTGGAGTTGTGTGTGAGAGAGAAATATGGAAGGGAGGAGGGGAGTAGCAGTCAATTTCTTTCCTAAATCTCTTCGGTTTTTGACTGACCATCATTTTGCCTTCTTTATGGAGGGAGGGGTTCAGGAAAAAGCTTCTACCTTTTGGCTATGCTGCACAGAAGGGATGGCAGGATATGGAAACCTTTCTATTTGGAGAAACCTAGGCAGAGCTGGGGCAGGAAAACTCAACTTAGAAGTATAAGTCTTGGAAGAACAAGCTCCAACTCTCAGCAACCTCCCAGCTCCCGCTAGCCCCACCCCAGACACCAGGACTGCAACTAATCTTCAGAAGGTCAGGAGAGAAAGGAGCCCTGGGGTTGAATAGGCCAACCTGCTGGCTTTACATAGGGGAAATCCAAGTCCCAGGAGACTAAGTGACTTGCCCAGAAACACATAGCATTCCAATGGGAGATGTAGGTCCAGAGTATTTCATGTGTCTCCAGTCTGGAGCTCACACCATGACCTCTTGGATCCTCTCTGGCACAGCCTATTGGTTTTCTAGGACTTAGTGTTCTCCAAGAGATGTTTCGTTCCCTAAGGTCTTACTCCTCACTGTGATATAATCCCAGAACACATCACTGTTCCTTGGTCAGTGGAGCGATGAGGGTGGACACAAGGACTAGACAAGAGCAGACAGTGAACTGGCACCTGGCCCACCCTTGCAGAACAGCCTGGCAGAGAGATCTCCTTGTTGGCTCTCACCTGGGAACAAGGAGACTCCTAGGAGGACCTTTCCTGCTCCTCTCTATTTCCACCCTTCACTCTCTGCTGCTTTTGGGAAATGATAGTCTAGAGGTGGTAGGACAGTACCCTGCCCAAGGGAAGAGGTGATGCTAAAAAATCATGTACTTCTGCAGATTTCCAAGGTTTCATCTACTTCCTTTGCCTTCAGCCTGTGCATCAGACCTCTTCTGTCTTTCAGGTTGACAACAGCTTCTGAGATGTCTCAGCAACACACACTGCCAGAGACTCTCTCCCCTGCCCTCGGTCAGGAGCTCCTCAAGACTGTTTCTCCTCCAGTCAATACCCAGCAGGAGCAAATGAAGCAGCCAACTCCCCTGCCTCCCCCATGCCAGAAGGTGTCTGTCCACCTCCCAATGGAGGTCCCATCAAAGCAAGAGGAAAAGCACGTGACTATTGCAAAGGGAGTGCCTGAGCAAGAATGTGAGCAGCTGCAGCAGGAGCCACAGAAGCAGGAGCTGCAGCAACAGCACTGGGAACAGCATGAGGAACATCAGAAAGCAGAAAACCCAGAGCAGCAGCTTAAGCAGGAGAAAGCACAAAGGGATCAGCAGCTAAAGGAACAGCTGGAAGATGAGAAGAAGCTCTTAGACCAGCAACTGGATCAAGAGCTAGTCAAGAGAGATGAGCAACTGGGAACGAAGAAAGAGCAACTGTTGGAGCTCCCAGAGCAGCAGCAGGGGCACCTGAAACACCTGGAGGAGCAGAAGGGGCAGCTGGAACTCCCAGAGCAGCAGGAGGGACAGCTGAAGCACCTGGAGCAGCAGGAGGGGCAGCTGAAGCACCTGGAGCACCAGGAGGTGCAGCTGGAGCTCCCACAGCAGCAGGAGGGACAGCTGAAGCACCTGGAGCAGCAGGAGGGGCAGCTGAAGCATCTGGAGCACCAGGAGGTGCAGCTGGAGCTCCCAGAGCAGCAGGTGGGGCAGCTGAAGCACCTGGAGCAGCAAGAGGAGCAGCTGAAGCATCTGGAGCAGCAGAAGGGGCAGCTGGAGCAGCAGAAGGGCCAGCTGGAGCACCTGGAAGAGCAGGAGGAGAAGCCAAAGCACCTAGAGCAGCAGGAGGGGCTGCTGAAGCACCTGGAGCAGGAGGAGGAGCAGCTGGAGCACCTGGAGCAGCAGGAGGGGCAACTGAAGCACCTAGAGGAGCAGAAGGGGCAGTTGAAGCATCTGGAGCAGCAGGAGGGGCAACTGGAGCTCCCAGAGCAGCAGGTGGGGCAACCAAAGCACCTGGAGCAGAAGGAGAAGCAGCTGGAGCTCCCAGAGCAGGAAGAGGGGCAGCTGAAGCACCTGGAGAAGCAGGAGGCACAGCTGGAGTTCCCAGAGCAGCAGGTGGGACAGCTAAAGCACCTGGAGCAACAGGAAAAGCAGCTAGAGCACCCAGAGCAGCAGGAGGGACAACTAAAACATCTGGAGCAGCAGGAGGGGCAGCTGGAACAGCCCGTGTTTGCCCCAGCTCCAGGCCAGATCCAAGACATCCAACCAGCCCTGCCCACAAAGGGAGAAGTATTTCTTCCTGTAGAGCAGCAGCAGCAGCAGAAGCAGGAGGTGCAATGGCCACTCAAACATAAATAACCACCCGCAGTCCAGAGGCCCTTAGATCATCTCATACAAGGGAAGAGAGAGCCAATGGCCCCACTTATTTCGGGTCCCCTAGGCGGCCCATCTCATCTGTGAACTTGACTCTGTCCCTCTACATGTCTCTTTAATGGGGTGGGGGTAGGAGAGAGGTAATTATTGTCCAGTACCACCCCCAATGAGCCCAATCCCAACCTCAGGTGAGCAGAGCCTCTACTTGAGGGACTATTGTTACTATAGGAATCCTTACTTCCCCAGTGTTGAAGCTGAATCAGTGAGTGTGTACAATGATTCATAATAAATCCTGGGAGTCTTGGGATCCTACATTCTCTTTAGCCTTTTCTTCTCTCTCACCACATAAAAACCTGTGTATGAGTCAATAGCTGCAAGAGACTCCCATGGCCCATTCTCAAAGGAGGACAGATATCTTGACCCTTTTAAAATTTTGGTCCCCAAACCACTCAATAGATCCAACAGTTCCTAAAAAAGAAACAAAACCCAAATCAAACAAAAACAAAATCAGCTTCACTTAATGCACTTGAAAGCAACACTTGCCAGCCATGAAAAGGGGACACGTTGTTCTGGTTGCATCTCAGTCCAACACTACCTTCCACCACAACACCACACCCAATCCCTGGCAGAGCCCACTGTACACTTCTGCTCCTGACTCAGCTCCTCTCAGGAGAGGGACTGGGAAGATGCTAGGAAAGCTTGGGGGCTCCTTTTGGGTTCTAGTCTCTTCCCTGGAAACATTTCCAGGCTCTTCTGCTTGGGTTTTCTCTCTTAGAAAATCTCATGATTTCCAAAAGTCTTATGGTCTGCCTGCTTGACTGAGGAAGACTTTAGAAAAGCAATAGAAGTAGAATTGGGCAAGGTGGGGAGAAGAGGTGTTCCAGATCATCTCTGAGGGAAAGTGGCAGAGTTATTAAAGGAAGTAAAGGTTGGGCCAGCAGCAGTCACGGAAGTCAAAACTACTGACTAAGCTGGAGAAATACAGACCCAGTCACTGCAGGTGTCACGCTCCTGCTACCTGGCTCCCTGACATTTCCATAGCCTTTACTGCCATCAATCATATCAGGACCTGGGACTCTCCTTTCCTGGGAAAAGCACTGCCTTTAATTCTTCAAATTGTTCACTTTTAACTATTTAACCACCGCATTTTAGGCAGGCTGTATCAAGCTATTCGAAGCTATTTTACTGCAGGCACATGAGGATATATCAGGGACTTCCCTACTGAAGTGTCCAGAGATGCTCAAGTTTAATCGATCTGCACAGCATGGCACTTAGTATTCCTTCCTCCCCACCCATCCCCAGCAACACTCACTGTGTTTCCTCCTTAGGTGTTCTCTCATTGAGTTAAGAAAACTGCCATTGCCATGTGTGTATTCACAATCATTCCTCATTCTTCCTCCTCTTCCCTACCCTCATTAAGGATCAAGACAAGTCGTGAAGTTGTTTCTCACCTGAACTGTTGCAACACCCTTGCAGCTGGTCTTTCTTGCTCTCTATCTCCCCCCACCCTGCCATCCACTCATCACCCAGAGGACAGGGTGTTCACTTAAAATTCTAATCTAACCACATCCCTCCTTAGGTTAGCACTTGTCAGTGGTTCTCGTAACTTAGACCATGAGAAGGCAGGCTCAAGTTCTCCTAACAGCAGGATTGGGTAGGACCGGGCAGGGAGACTGGGGACAGAAGGCACAGTAATCAGAAGCACCCAGGGTGTGTGCACATTTTCTTAGTTGATTTTTTAAAAATAGACATTTTTTAGGACAGTATCAGATTTGTAGAAAAGTTAAGAAAATACTAGAGTTCTCATATATTTCACACACAGTTTCCCCTATTATTAATATTTTACATGAGTAGGGTACAACTATTGCTACAAACTATTGCAACTCAATACGGTATTATTAGCTGAAGTTCCTGGTTTATTCAGATGTCCTTAGTTTCACCTAACATCTTTTTGCTCTTTCGATATCCCATCCAGCATATCATGTTGCGTGTACTTGTCTCCTTACGCTTCTCTGTTGACAGAGTCTGTTCCTCAGGCATTTTTGGTGTTGTTTTGATGATCTTGACAGTTGTGAGGAGTGCTGGTCAGAAATTTTGTAGGATATCCCTCAATTTGTATTATATTTGTCTGATGTTCTTCTCATGATTAGATTGGGGTGTGGGTTTTTAGGAGGAAGGCCACAGAGGTAAAGTGTTATTCATTCTTATGACATCACATAAAGTATATGTATATCAGACATGACTCATCACAGTTGCTGTTAAACTTGATCACTTAGCTGAAACAATGTGTGTCAGGTTTCTCCACTGTAAAGTTATTCTCCTCACCCTCCCCCAATGCCCCCTTCTATACTGTACTCTGGAAAGAAGTCACTATGCAAAGCTCACCATTAAAAAGTGGAGTGTAAAGTTTCCATCATTGAGGATGGAGAGTCTATGTAAGTTCATAAGTTATTTGGAATTTTCAGTACAGATTTGTCCCCACCCTATTTATTTATATTAGTAAGGACTCATGACTAGTTATTTTGTACTATGGGCTACAACCCAGTAATACTTTATTTATTTGTTTGTTCAAATTGTTCCACTTTAGCCATTATGAGCTCTTTCATTGGCTCCTGTGTTCTTTAAAATATACTTCCATCAATATGGGTTTTTTTATTTTATTTTATTTTATTTTATGTATGTATGTATGTTCCATTTGTTTTGTTTTGTTTTTGCATACTTCCTTACTTTCTGACACTACAAGATACTCCAGGCTCATCTTGTATATTTCCTACCCCAGTCCTAGAATTAACAATTTCTTCAAGGAGTCCCATTTCATTTTATTGGAGAATGGTATTAGGAACCAAGAACTGGGAACTGGGTATGGCCATTACTCCTGGGGCGTCATTTCCTTTAAGCCCTCTTAACTGGCAAAGGAAGTATGTATGTGTATACTATCCTGTGTGTGTGGCGTATATGTGTGTTTTCTAGTAATGGTCTATATCTATATTAAGCTAAATAGAGTTTATATTAATGTCTCCAACTATAATTTATTACTACATGGATCTTCCTAGCCTCCTCCCCTTTCTTATCTGAAAATTCTCACTCCAACTGTGAGAAACCTGGCCCACAATTGCCATCTGTTTTCTTAATTATTCATTTTGAGTATTCAGAAGTGACTGTACTGTTTTACATTCCCACCAGCAATGAGGTCTTCCTGTTGTCTGTTATTTTCACCAGCATTTGGTGTGTGCTTTTTGAATTTTAGCCGTATTTATAGGTGCATAGTTATATTTCATTGTTTCAATTTACGATTTTCTTATACATCATGTTAAGCATATACTCATATGTTTTTTGCCATCTTCATATCTTCTTTTATGAGGTGTTCAGATCTTCTGCCCATTTTTTTAATTGAGTTGTTCATTTTCTTTCTGTTGAGTTTCTAAAATTATTTTATATATTGGGATTATCAGATATCTGTTTGGCAAATATTTTCTCCTGGTCTGCGGCTGCAGCTTGTCTTTTCATTCTGTTAACAATGTCTTTTGCAAAGCACTTGTTTATAATTTTAAGAAAGTCCAACTTATCAATTTTTTTCAAGAATTACACTGTGGTATTGTATCTAAAAACTCATCAACAAACCCAAGATCACTTAAATTTTCTCCCTTATTATCCTATAGAAGTTTTAATTTTACATCCTTCATTTAGGACTATGATACAATGAATTGATGGGTCTCAAATCATTATTTTGTGTCTGGGTATCCAGTTGTTTCAACACACGACACCTCTCTTTGCCCCCTTACTCAATCTGCCTGGTACCAAGTGTAAAAAAAAAATTCTCCCAACTCATGGTTTTTACAATGGAAAAAGATCAAGGTGAACAATCAGCTTCTCCACCATCTTGGGTTCCCTGGCAGGAGACCTGGCCCTACTTCAACCCATGGGAAACATGATAAATGCCTGAAGGCAGACATATCACTGAGGACAGCCAGAACCAAAGTTGGGGGTGGGGCTACCATCCCCAGCCCTGGAAATTCTGTACTGTAGCTCTGCCAAAGGAGATGCCCAATCAGACTGGCTGTTCAGCAGCATTGCACTGTAAGAGGTACATTTCCCAGGTCCCCAGGTCACAAGTTCCCATGTGTTGAAAAGATTATTTCCATAGTGCTTTTATGTTAAAAGTGGGTTTCTTCTAGGCAACATATAGTCAGATATTGGTTTTTATCTATGCTTATAATCCTTGTCATTTTACTGATGTATTTAGACCGTCCACATTTGAAGTGATTTGTGATATAACTGGATTATTATCTACCATGTTTGGAACTGTTTTTTATTCATAGCACTTTTGTTCTTTCCCTCTTTTTCTGCTTTCTCTAGTTTTAATTGAGATTTTATTATTTTCATTTTATCTTCTTTGTTAGTATATAATTACATAAATAATTATGTTTACTTTTAAAAATTAGTGGTTTCCCTGGAGTTTAAAATATACATTTAAGGGGGGGCGGAGCAAGATGGCTGAATAGGAACAGCTCCAGTCTCTAGCTCCCAGCGCGAGCGACACAAAAGACAGGTGATTTCTGCATTTTCAACTGAGGTACTGTGTTCATCTCACTAGGGAGTGCTGGACAATCGGTGCTGGTCAGCTGCTGGAGCCCGACCATCAAGAGCTGAAGCAGGGTGAGGCATCGCCTCACCTGGGAAGCACAAGGGGGAAGGGAATCCCTTTTCCTAGCCAGGGGAACTGAGACACACAACACCTGGAAAATCGGGTAACTCCCACCCCAATACTGCGCTTTATCAAGGGTCTTAGCAAATGGGCACACCAGGAGATTATATCCCACACCTGGCCAGGAGGATCCCACGCCCATGGAGCCTCCCTCATTGCCAGCAGAGCAGTCTGCGATCTAACTGCAAGGCAGCAGCTAGGCTGGGGGAGGGGCACCCACCATTGCTGAGACTTAAGTAGGTAAACAAAGCTGCTGGGAAGCTCGAACTGGGTGTAGCTCACAGCAGCTCAAGGAGGCCTGCCTGTCTCTGTGGACTCCACCTCTGGGGGAGGGCATAGCTAAACAACAACAACAACAACAACAACGAAGCAGCAGAAACCTCTGCAGACACAAACAACTCTGTCTGACAGCTTCGAAAAGATCAGTGGATCTCCCAACATGGAGGTTGAGATCTGAGAACGGACAGACTGCCTGCTCAAGTGGGTCCCTGACCCCTGAGTAACCTAACTGGGAGACATCCCCCACTAGGGGCAGACTGATACCCCACACCTCATACGGTGGAGTACACCCCGAGAGGAAGCTTCCAAAGCAGGAATCAGACAGGTACACTCGCTGTTCAGCAATATTCTATCTTCTGCAGCCTCTGCTTCTGATTCCCAGGCAAACAGGGTCTGGAGTGGACCTCAAGCAATCTCCAACAGACCTACACCTGAGGGTCCTGACTGTTAGAAGGAAAACTAACAAACAGGAAGGACATCCACACCAAAACCCCATCAGTATGTCACCATCATCAAAGACCAGAGGCAGATAAAACCACAAAGATGGGGAAAAAGCAGGGCAGAAAAGCTGGAAATTCAAAAAATAAGAGCGCATCTCCCTCTGCAAAGGAACGCAGCTCATTGCCAGCAACGTATCAAAGCTGGACGGAAAATGACTTTAACGAGACGAGAGAAGAAGGCTTCAGTCCATCAAACTTCTCAGAGCTAAAGGAGGAATTACGTACCCAGCACAAAGAAACTAAAAATCTTGAAAACAGAGTGGAAGAATTGATAACTAGAATAATTAATGCAGAGAAGGCCATAAATGAACTGACAGAGATGAAAACCATGACACGAGAAATACGTGACAAATGCACAAGCTTCAGTAACCGACTCGATCAACTGGAAGAAAGAGTATCAG
>NW_012114810.1:3359510-3385990 GCF_000951035.1 Colobus angolensis palliatus
TACATATGTAACAAACCTGCACGTTATGCACATGTACCCTAGAACTTAAAGTATAATAATAAAATATATATATATATATATATGTTTACAACAAGTCTAAGTCCACTTTGAAGTAACACTATACTGCTTTACAGGTAGTGCAGATAACTCATAACCGTATTCTCAACTCTTCTTGCTGTCATTCATATCATGTATCCCTTTGCTATAATTATCCAATACGTTATTACTTTGAATAGCTATTAGAAAAATAAGCATGTTATTTTACCTTTTTTGATACTCCCTCTTATTTTATAGGGATCCACATTTCTGACTTATATCATTTTCCTTCTTCTTTTAACATTTTTTAAAAATATTCCCTCCTCTTTTATCATTTATTGCAGTTATTAGGGCTTCTGGCAATGAATTCCCAGAACATCATTTGTCTGAAAAAATATTTATTTTACCTTCAATTATTAAGGATGGTATCACTGGATATAGAAGTATAGAGTTTTTCCTTTCAACACTTTGCATATTTTATCCACTCTCTTTTTGCTTGTATGGTGTCTGACAGGAAGTCTGGTATAAACAATGCTTGCCCTTGTTTCTCTCTACATAAGGTTTTTTATTGTGCAGAATTTTCAAGATTTTCTCTTTGCCTTTTGTTTTTTGTTTTGTTTTGTTTTGTTTTTTGTTTGTTTGTTTTTCAGTGTGAATAGAATAAGCCTAGGGGTAGATTTCTTTGTGTTCTCTGAGCCTCCTGGATCTGTTGTTTAATGTATCACTATTTTGGAAAACTCCCATTAGTACTTCAAAAATTTCATCTGCTCCATTTGCTATTTCATTTCCTCTGGTATTGCTGTTACATGTACGTTACATCTTTCAAAATTGTCCCACATTCTTGGATAACTCTGCTGTTGATGTTGTTGTTGTTTTTAATTCTGTTTTTCTTTTTGCGCTTCAGTTTGTGAAGTTTCCATGGACATGTCTTCAAGATCACTGATTCTTATCTCAGCTGTGTCAAGCCTACTGTGTCAGCCCACCAAGGTATCCTCATTTCTGTTAATTTCCTTTTTTCTAGTCCTTGACTCTATCCTAGAGTTTCCATTTCTCTACTTGCATTACCCAGATATTCTTGCATGTACTGCACTTTTTCCATTACACACCTTATAATACTAATAATATTTATTTTAAACCTAGTGTCCTAGGTTTTGTCTCTTTTATTATATTTGGGTGTCCCTAAGAACTCCTTAAATAGAATTTGCACAAACACAATTGATAAACTTCCTATTAGAGTGATCAAGGGAATAAAAGAAAGAACACACAAATGACCAAATCATGAATAAAAGAGGTAAGATCATTACAGATTATTTAGATATTGAAATGATAATAAAGAATGTATTCACTGAGTAGAACACAAATATCTTACCAGGACATCCTGATTACTTGATAATTTCTACTTGTGATATTATAGTATATGATGTCATTAATATAGCAGATTAGTGTGATGTTTTCTGGAATGTTCAGATGATCAATGTCCTTCCATACTTACTGTGTCAGACAGCAAGAGAGTTAATACAGTTCTAAGGCAAGATCATAAATGCATATTGCTCCCCATCCTAGATGAATATACCGCTTCTTATTCTCCTGCCTCCTAGGGGTTGAAGAGACTACCCTCATCAGAGATATAACTGCATATTACACACTAGAAGTTATACTGATCTGTTCTATTAAAAATTTTATATATTATAAAGGAGTTGTGGTTAAGTCTACCACTTGGTTAAGTTTGTGGAAGTCTACCATTATTGTGTTAGTCAGCATTCTCCTGAGAAACAGAACCAACACATTGTGTGTATGGGTATGTGTGTATGTATGTATGTGTGTGAGTATATGTATATATACACATTACACACACAACTATATATATATGCATACATATATAAATATATTTATTATAAGGAATTGGCTCACACTCACGCAGTTATGGAGGTTGACAAGTCTAAATCTGTGATGTGGGCTGGTAGGCTCAAGACCCAGGAGAACCAATGTTGTAGTTACATTCTGAAAGCCAGTAGGTGGAGACCCAGGAGAACTAATGGTGCAAATGAAGTTCCAAGGCAATCTCCTGGAGAATTTCCTTTTGCTCAGAGAGGCTGGCCTTTTCATTGTATTCATGCCTTCGACTGATTGAATGAGTCCCATACATATTATAGAGGGCAATCTGCTTACTTATACTTCATTCATTTACATATTAATCTCACCAAACTGATGGCATAGAAGAAAGCTGGCTTCACTCTCTACAAAAATACTAAAAAGGAAAAAAGAAAGAGAGAAAGAGAGAGATGGAGGGAGGGAGGGAGGAAGGAAGGAAGGAAGGAAGGAAGGAAGGAAGGAAGGAAGGAAGGAAGGGGCCAGGCATGGTGGCTCACGCCTGTAATTCCAGCACTTTGGGAGGCCGAGGAGGGCAGATCACCTGAGGTAAAGAGTTCAAGGTGGCCTGGGCCACAGTGGTGAAACCTTGTCTCAACTAAAAATACCAAAATTAGCTGGGCATGGTGGCAGGCACCTGAAATCCCAGCTACTGAGGCAGGAGAATCGTTTGAACCCAGGAGATGGAGGTTACAGTGAGATGAGATTGTGCCATTCCACTCCAGCCTGGGCAATACAGTGAGACTCTGTCAAAAGAAGAAAAAGCAACAAGAAGAAGAAGAAAGAAGAAAGAAGAAGGAAGAGGAGGAGGAACAAGAGGAGGAGGAGAGGAGGAGGGAGGGAGGAGGGAGGAAGATGGGGGAGGAGGGAGGAGAAAGGAGAAGGGAGAGAGAAACATAAACAGCATAGAGATTATCACCAGCAACATCCCAGAACTCAAATAGGAGGATGCGATAGTTCCTGTTGCCAAAGAGAAGTAAAAAATCTCTGAGCAGATGGTAAGAGAATTGGAGTTCTGTATCCATGATGTCCCCTACTTCCCCCATGCTTAATTTGCCTGGTACCCAGTGTAAAAATTTTTCCCCCAACTCATGGTTTTTACAGCGGAAAAAGTGAGATCAAGGTAGACAATCAGCTTCCCCACAATCTCAAGTTCTCTGGCAAGAGGCCTGTCCCTGTCTCAATGCATGGGAAATATCATAAATGCCTGAAGAGAGGCATATCCCTGAGGACAACCAGAAACAAAGGGGTGAGGGAGGGTGAGACTACCATCCCCAGCCCTGGAAATTCTGCGCTGTAACTCTTCCAAAGGAGATGCCAAATCAGATGGCTGTCCAGCAGCATCACACTGTGAGAGGTACATTCCACAGGCCCCCTGGGAGCAATCCTTAGCCAGCCTTTCCACACTGCTGGGATATCCCCTTGAGGACCTCCCCAGTTTGAGATAAGTAGTGCTCTGATCTTTGGCTAGAGCTGAAGCAAACCTGGGATTAGGTACCAACTAGTACCAGAAAGGAGGCAACAACATAGCAGGGGGAAAAAGGGAAAACCTCAACAGGTAAATTACAAAAATCTCTAAGCAAGCACATCCAATAAAAACAAAGCAAGCTGGACGGAGAAAATTGGAATAAATAGCTAATCTTTCAATTCAAACACATACACATCAATTCAAAGGAAACATTAGCAAACAAGGAACCATGGCCTTCCCAAGAGGATAAAGCAAGAAACCAGTGACTGACCCTAATAAAATGGCAAGATGTGAACTCTCTGACCAAAAATTCAAAATAACAGTTTTATGGAAACTCAGTGATCTCCAGTATAACACAGAAAAACAATTTGGAAATTTATGAAAGAAATTTAACAAAAAGATTGAAATAATTTTTAAAAAATCAAACAGAACACTTGGAGGTGAGAAATACATTTGCTGAACTGAAAATTTTGTTAGATGCTCCCAACAACAGAGTGGATCAAGCAGAGGAAAGAATCAGTAAGCTCAGACAGTCTGTTTGAAAATACGCTGTCAGAGGAGAAAAGAAAATGTTAATCTTATCCATGATCATGCTCTAAGTAGACACACAAAATTAGCCATTACAACCATGATCCTTTTTTTTTTTTTCCAAGAGCTATAGTGGTCAATTAAATAGGAATATATAAGGGGGACTACTAAAAGAGTGGCACTGATCTCTGCCATTCTGCCCATGATATATTGTTTTCTATTTACTGTCTTGGCTATTTGGGAAGGGGGTGCAGTTTTTTAAGGGTTTCAACTTGACCTTTCTACTATGATAGCTCTTACTCCATGGATCAAGGAACAAGTATGAGAAAACTTCCAGGCACTAAATATGTTTGTCCTGTAAGTGTGCACCAAGAAACTGGGAAAATAGCCACTGGATGTCTTGCTCTGTCGCTCAGGCTGGCGTGCAGCGGCGCGATCTCGGCTCACTGCAAGCTCCGCCTCCGGGGTTCGCCATTCTGCTGCCTCAGCCTCCCAAGTAGCCGGGATTACAGGCGCCTGCCACCACGCCTGGCTAATTTTTTGCATTTTTAGTAGAGGCAGGGTTTCACCGTGTTAGTCAGGATGGTCTCCATCTCCTGACCTCGTGATCCACCCGCCTTGGCCTCCCAAAGTGCTGGGATTACAGACGTGAGCCACCGGACCCTTGACTTCTTAAACCCATAGTGAAAAGGACTACCTTGGCCAGAACTCTTTTTATCACTAACCCCAATACACTGTTATTCTAATAGGCAGGTCAAGGTAATCCCTGGAGTTCCCTGATATTAGTATCAGTTCAAATTTTATATCCAACAGTCCTCAAAGAACCTGGGTACTTCCCTTTCTCCAAAGTACAGTTGCTTAGGAAATAAAAGGTTGAATCACTACTCTATACACTTAATATGGTGTTGTATAGTCCTTCCTCAGTGAACTTGATCTCTTTCAAACAATGGGTTCTGGATCTGAGAACTGGCTCAGGACTAGATATTGGGTAAGAAATTGTGACTGTTCTTTGAGGCAGCTGACATCAACCACATATGGATACACACACACATACAGATGCTCCTCAACTTTGTATGGTTCAGCTTACAATTCTTTGATTTTTCTGATGGTGTGAAAGCAATATGCATTTGGTAGAAAACCATACAAGTGCTTCAAGTATTCGTGCAACCATGTTTTTCACTTTAAGCATAGCATTCAGTTAATTACGTGAGATATTTAACACTTTGTTATAAAATAGGCTTGTGTTAGATGATTTTGCCCAACTGTAAGCTAATGTAAGTGTTCTAAGCACATTTAAGGGCAGCTAGACTAAATTATAATGTTTTGTAGGTTAGGTAAATGCAATGCATTTTCAAGTTGTGATATTTTCAACTTACAATGGTTTCATCGGGAACATGACCCCATCATAAATTGAGGAGCATCTGTATGTGGCACATGTGTGTAATGTGCCTAATGACTTCCCACCTATTTTGTCCCTAAGAAGACCATATTCTACTATCCATTGCTCTAGACTCCTGTGGGTCAGATCATCTGAGTGATTATTCCAACATTCCAATTTTGTTGGCGGTAGCCACATCTACTTTGCCTCTGATGGTTGATTAACACAATCTACCCTCTGTTATTCCTTTATCGTCCTTTCATCCTCATTGACACTATGGAATCTAGTTCAATCAACATTTCCTACCTCAGACCAAGGCAATAAAGGACAGCCACAACTGGGCCTCTCAACAATGATAGTAACCCCCACCCAATCACCAGCACATTTCTTATAACTCTAAGGAAATAAGTGTCCTCTGCGACCTCTTGAAAAACATACACAATTTCTGAGTTTCAGGATTATGTAATAGATTTGTTCTTATACACATGCCTCTCAACCTTTTAATCTTTATCTCAATATTCTGCCAAGAGGGTTCTGGAATCTCCGTCTCATTTACTATGGGCCATAACTTTTTCTGAGTTTCAAAAGGCATCCTGGAAGCATATAAGGAAACTGAGTCATATGTATTGCCCCCATATCAGTAATTATTCCCCTAATCATTCTCATACCCCACATCCTATGATTTAATACACTCAAGATCCTCTCCTAGGGAATCCCAATCTGTGCTGGTCCATATTATCCAGGCCCTGCAGATCCTTCAGTGAATAATTCTCTCCCTTAGCAGGACAAGTACTAACTCAATTGGCTCTGCTAAGACTTGAACCAATACCTGAGAAAGGAGGTGGGGCCAGATCTTGAGCTAGACAAGTATTGTCTCACAAGGCACCTGTTTCAGCTGAGGCCTGTTCATAATCTTTAGCCAATGGGATGTGGGGATTGATATCTTCTATCCAAGAAGGACCACTTCTACAGGCTGAGAAAAATCAGGTATACCAAGCACATCCATGAATATATTCCCATCCCAAGTCATGAGGCCCCATTCCTTCCCTATCAGGACCCTATGCCTTTGGCATAAGAAAGGATACTAGAAAATCAGCTTCCTGTAAAGGTTAGTGTTAGTTCCTGTGCCTGGCATTTAACACCACCTTCCCTCTGCAGGAGATAAAGTTCCCTTTAAACACTAAACACTTAAAGCCCTTCTGACTTTCATATCATGTCTTAAGATAGTAAATGAATGACTTGAGTTTGTCCATTTTTTCTCTTTAAAACATCAAGAGCATCCAGAAACATTAGCCAAGTCCTTTGTCCATTTCTTCCATATCTCTTAAATGTCAAGGTTATTTATCAAGTCAGTGCACTGCCTTTTGCTGCATCTTGTCCTAAATCACCACAAGAGATCAAAATTACAACACTATAACATGAGGGCCATCACTGCTCCACTTACCACCAGCAAAGGGGTTCTTGTTTTCTTCTGTGGGGAGCCAACTCCAGAATCCCACAACTAGAATCTTCCTATAACTGCAGTTACCAATTGTCATTGTTTGGGTTCCCTACAAGCACATCCTGAGATGAGGATTTATTTGCACATAATTTATTAAAGCAGTACTTTCAGGAGAAACTAGTTAGGGCATAGGAGTATTAGGACAGAGAAGGAGAGGAAACCAGGTTGTGATTTCGAGCAAACATGTGTGCAGGGAGCTTCATCCGGATTCTGCAAGAAAACTCTGGAATGTAAAAGAAAAACTGTAGTGATATGAGGCAAGAAAGCTAGGCTGTGACACTCTCGTACCTGTAAGTCATTGGCTAAGGGCCACTCTAGGGAGACATAAAGTATCTGGTACTTCAGGCTTTGCGCATGTGAGGACATAGCAAATTCAGTTGTCAAACACATTCATCTGAAGAAGCATCAGATAGGAACAAATGAAAGCAAAAGCGTACCCAAACCTAAGAGTTGTTGAAAAACACCATGAGAATGAAGTCAGCAAAATCCAGACTGAAAAACTCCATATGACAAATATTACGGTTTCTTTAATAAAAAATTGCAAAGGAGCAAAAGAAATAAACAAGGAACCTATAGATCAAAATAAACTTAAGCGATATATAGATGTATTAATTAATAACAATGTATCTACATTATTTTAATGTCATTTCAAATAAGTCAGTAGTAAATTAATTATTTATAGCATAATTGGAAATGTGAACACCGAGTGGATATTTCATAGTATAAAGATGTTAGCTAGTATTTTCAAGGTGTGATAATATTTAACATAACTACTGAAAAAAGTACTTATAGATATACAGAGATGAAATAACTTGATCCTGGGATTTGCTAAAAATAACACTGTAGGAGGCAAGTGGTAAGAGAGATAAAATAAACAAGGTTGTCCATAATTTGACAATTATTAAACCTAGTTGATGTACATGTGATTTATTTTACTAATCTGCTCATTTATATGTTTTAAATTACCATTAAAATGTTCTTTAAAATAATATAGTAATTTTATTGATGTAAACTGATATATACAATATAAAAATTGCATCCTTTGTGACTACACATATAATAAAATAAAAATGAGACTTCAACTTAAAAGTGTAATGAGCAGTGCAGAACTTTTAAAACATTCCAGAGAGATGTCTTAGCTTGGTTCCCCGAAGAAGCACAGTCTGAGACAAGTGAATGGGAACAAGTAGTTTATTTTGAGATGTGACCCCAAGTAGCAGAAGTCAGGGCCACTAGGAAGAATAAAACTATAGAGGAGAGAAAGTCAGTCCAATGGTGTGCTGTTGAGCTGTGTATTCCTTTGGGTAACAGACTAAATCGCACCCTAAAGTTTCCAAGGGCCATCTAGAATATACATTAGAGCTGTTTGCTGGAGATACCGAAAAGAATGCTTGCTCTCTGTGTACTCCTATGTCTGGTAACCAGTGGTTGTCTGGAGAATGTTAACCTCCTCACGTTTCCACCCTGTGCTTCCACCAGCATGACTGAGTAGTCAGCTGTGAGTGTTCCACAGCCTGGCTGTCAAGAGCCCTGGGGCAGATGTGAGAGACACCTAGTGTAGCTGAAGTGAGGTGCTGCAGGATACTCCTCAGCATAGGTGGTTGCCATAGCTACAGCCTGGGGAAAATGGTGAGCTGAGAAAACAGGAGGTGGAGCATAAAAAATGTTAGACTGTAGGCATCTAAAAAGTTTGACAGGAGATATTTATGGACCTTAGAGTCAGAGTGTCTTCCTATTGCAATGGTCCCTTTCCCTCCTTGCAATAATTCTTTTGAATAAAGTCTCTCTATAGTAACAAAGTTCAACAGCAACTGATTAATCTTCCTAATATTTTTTCTTTAAGTCTAAGATTTATTATAAATTTGGTTATTTTTGTAATTTCTTTTTTAATTATAGTTGCAACCCTTTTTTAACTTCCCATATTAACTTTTTTCTCTTTTTTGTCCTGGTCAACATTTTTAATCTTGACTATTTTTTTCACCTTTTCAAAGAATCAATTTGGCTTAGTCAATTCATATAGTATATCTTTGTTTTTTATTTTATTAATTTTGGTTTTATATTTAGTATTTTCTTATATATACTTTCTTTAGCATCTAATTTTTTAATTCCACTTTCCTGTATTAGATCATTAATTTTCAGTCTTTCATATTTTTATATAAACTTTTAAAGTCTTAATTCTCCTTATTTTTATTGCTTTTTCTGTATATCTAGTGAGTTCTGATATGCAGTATTTATGTTACTGTTTAGTTCCAAGCATTTAAAAATCTCCTCCAGACTGTCCTGTCCAGGAGTAAAAGTTATGGTAATGCCACCATATCCCACATAGGAAGGACAGCCTTGGCTCTTATCCCTCAGAAATCAACATTTGGACCATTCAGCTAGGTAACTGAAATAATAAAAATAATAATTTATAAGCAAATAAAATAAGCTGACCAAGTGAGGCACTGCTATGGAGGTTAAAAGGATGCCCGCTGGAGTCACACACTTGAGATTGAACCTAGCTCTTCTGCTTACATTCTATGTGATCCTGGGCAGGCTACATCATATCCCTGATCTGTTTCTTCATTATTAAAATGCAGACAAAAATATTGACCTTTCAGCATTGGTTTCATTATTAAATAACACTTGCAAAGTATTTAGGTTAGTGTCCAGCACATGAAAAGGGCTCAGCAAATGGAAGCAATGGTTCACGCAGCGTTTCTGGGATTTCCGAACTTCCTTTTGTTTTCCTCTTTGCCTTTTACTCATGTCTAATTGGATCATGAAAACAGGCTTTGTTTCTTTCTTATGTGTCAGGAATTTTTCAATGTATTTTGCATTCTTGAACTCATTTAATCCCTTAAAATGAAACCCATTAAAGGGCACATAACATGTACTAGGAAATACTAACTGATTTTGATTAACTTACCAGCTAAAGCAAATTGTCTGTGGGGAAGTGAGGAGGTTGCCCCAGAGGACTACAATGATAGGCTTTGGCTTGTTGCTTTTGGGATGTTTCTAGCACAAAGGAATAAAAATAACAGTTTGAGCAAGAAGTTATAATGGGTGGCTCAACTCTGGTAAAAGCTAACCAAGAGGAAGAGCACTCAGGATGCCTGCCAGTCTTCCAACGTATCTGTGATCTGTTGCTACCCTCTAGGGCTGGGATGTAGAATTGCAGGACCAAGAGAAAATGCCTTCACCTGAGGGAGGCTCCTAAATGCAAAGCTTGGGCATCTAGGGTCTGTGTGAGACACCTCCAAGGAAACAGTGATGAATAAGGAGATTTGTGCCCTGACGGATTCAGACAGAGCAAGGATATGAAACAAATGCATAAAGGACTTTACTAACAATAACTGCACCCCGTTTATTGAGTGTTACCACATGTCAGTGTCAAAGACTTTACATTCACGATCTCATCTTTCTGGTGCAACAATGCCATGACTTGGTGCTATTATCCTCCTCATCTGAGAGACAAGGACACTAAGTTGCAGAGAGAACAAGCTGCTTGATCAAGGTCACCCAACTAGCCACTGAAATTCAAACCCAGTTGTCTGAATCCAGAGCTCATGTCTATACAACGCTTTGGGCACTGAGGTGGGAAATCCCATAGAGGCTTAAGGTACACTCATGTACCTTTCTAAAGGAGATAATATATGAACGGGGCTTTGAAGAATAGGTACTGGGAGATGAATACCAAAACAAGATGGAGCAGGGCCCCAGAGGGAACTACCTGAGCTAGGCCTAGATGGGGTTAGAGGGACACTGTGGGTGTGATTGGAATGAATGGTTTAGATTGGCTGGAGCTCAGGAAGCCAAGAGAGATAAAATAGAAATGCAGGCTGACCTTGATACTATTTTGGATACACTATGTCCTTCCATAATTCTTCTGCAATAGGCATAAAGGAGCTGAAAATCAAATAAGTGGAATGATTTCCAGCCCATGTGGAAAGACAGATCCTGCCAACCTCATGCTTACTCTTACTGGACAGCAGGGCAGCACCAGATTGTTCAAGAACTCTGAGGGGCAGCAATGGGAGAACAGGATGAAGTTCATGTTAAAATGCAGTAGGGCTGGTGTGAAGCAGAAGCACTGCTAGGGAGACGGGCATCAGGAGACAGTCCTCTGGCCAGAGGCCATGTGGCTACAGTGACCCTCTCCCCTGGACCTCACATGGGCCTCTATGGTCTGACAGAGTTGAATGTGCTTAGATGGACAAAAATATACTTTTTAAATTGATGCGTTTTTCCAGAAAAACCATGATGTACAATACCTGGCAAAGAGATCTGCATTTGTCATCAGTAAGTAGATCATCGCTACCTTACTAAACGCTGGTTTCTTCTTGGCTAAGTTTAGAATAAAAATGTATAATATACATATGCATCCTGCTCCCCTCTCTGGGTTCTGATAAGGATCCCGGGTAAGGGAGAAGACAGGAGCCTCAAAAATTGCCTTGATTCAGCCTAACTTCCAGGAGCAATCGGAGTGACATTTCTCAAACAAAACTCAGATCAAGTCACTACAAGCTCAGATCCCTCCACAGCCCCCATACCCCAGGGGAGTGGTCCCTGCTTGGCTTTCAGAAGTCCCTGCTCTTCATCCACCCTGCTGTCGTCATACAGTCCTCACTGAACACACCAAGACCTGCCTGTCTTAGGGCCTTTGCACTTGCTCTTGCTCTGCCTCTGTCCTCAGACATTTTAGTGACGATCTTCCCATCATTCAGGCCTTTCTTCTGTGTCTTTGTCTCACAGAGTCCTTGTTGACCATCCTAGTTAAACATGACCACATCGTAGTTTCTTCATAACCCTCATGACTCATCAGAAATTATGCTATTTAGTTTTTTGTTACTTGATCGTGTATGTGCTTATCATCTGCTTTTCCCCCACCAGGACGTAAGCTCTGAAGGAAAAGAGACCATGTGGGTCTTATAACATGTACCTTGTGTTCGCTGTGCCTAGAAAGTGCTCAGTATGATGTAGTTCCATTTGTCTATTTTCACTTTTGTTGCTTGTGTTTTTGGTGTCATATCTAAAAAACAATTTCAAAGACCAATGTCATGAAGCTTTCCCCTATGTTTCCTTTCAGGAGTTTTACTCTTTCAGATCTGGCATATAAATCTTTAATCTATTTTGAGTTGATATTTGTGTATGGTGTAAGATAAAGGCCTAGTTTCATTCTTCTCCATGTGGATATCCACCTCTCCCAATAACATTTATTGAAGAGACTATTCTTTCCCCATAATATATTCTTGACAACCTTGCTGAAGATTGGTTGACCATAGATGTGTGGGTTTATTTCTTAACCCTCCATTCTGTTTCTTTGATATATATGTCTGTTTTTATGCCAGTAACACACTTTTAATTACAATAGCTTTGTCATGTATTTTGAAGTCAGGAAGTGTGATGCCTCCAACTTTGTTCTGTTTTCTAAGGATTGTGTTGGCTAGTTGTGGTCTTTTGTGATTCTGTATAAATTTTAGGACTATTTTTTCCTATATCTGTAAAAAATGCCATTGGGATCTTGATAGGTATTGCAATGAATCTGTAGATTGCCTTGTGCAGTATGAACATTTTAACAATATTTCCTTAGAGTCCATGAACACAGATGTCTTTCCATTTATTTTTTGTGCACTTTATTTATGTCATCAAACACAAAAACTTAAGCACAGCAAAGGAAACAATCAACGGAGAAAAGGCAACTTACAGAATAAGAAAAAAATTACAAACAATATATCTGATAAGGGATTAATATAAAAAATATATCAGGAACTCTTACAACTCAATAGCAAAAATAATAGTAACTTTATTTAAAAATTGGTAAAGGACCTGAGTAGACATACAAATGGCCAATAGGTATACAAAAAGATGCTCAACATTAATAATAATCAGAAAAATGCAAATCAAAACCATAGTGAAATATCACCTAGCACCTGTTATTTTCTAAAACAAAAGATAAGCGTTGACAAGAATGCAGAAAAATTGAAATCCTTGTACACCAGTGGTAAAAATGTAAAATGGTACAGCCACTGTATAAAATAATATGAAGATTCCTCAAAAAATTAAAAATAAAACCACCATATGATCTAGCAATCCCCCTTCTGGGCTTATAGACAAGAGTCGAAGGCAAGATCTCAGAGAGATGTCTGCACTCCCATGTTCATTGTGGCATTACTCACAATAGCCAAATGTGGGAACAACATAAAATCTCCATCAACAGATGAATGGATAAAGAAAATGTGGCATAAACATACAATAGAATATTATTTAGTCTTTAAAAAAGAAGGAAATCCTGTAATATGTTACAACATAGAGGAACCTTGAAGACATTATAAGTGAAATAAGCCAATCACAGAAGGGCAAATACTGCATGACTCCACTTTAATAAAGTATCTAAAATAGTCAAGCTCATAGAAGCACTATAAACAAAGAGTGAAATGGTGGTTGCTAGGAGCTGGGGTGGGGGAAATAAGGAGTTGCTGCTTAACAGATAAAAGTTTCTATGCAAGACGAACAAGTGCTAGAAATCTACTGTACAACATAATTTCTGTGGTTAACAATAGCACATTGTGTACTTGAAAAATTGTTAAAAGGGTAGATCTTATGTTAAGTAATCTTACCTCAATGAAAGAAAAAAGAAGGTGGCCAGTGCATGGTAGGCATTCAATCAGTATTTGTTGCTAACTAATACACCAACTCTCTGTGAACTGAGTTTTCCACATGTCATGTGTGCTGTAGCTCTCACTTCTCCCCACCTGACTGGCCTCAAAAAGACATTTGAGATGTAGCAAGAGGACCAGGCCCCATCCTGCAGTTCATGAACCTAGAAATCAGTCAGTGCCTTGGGCCAATTTCTGGGCACCCCCCACAGATGCCAAATTCTCAGCCTTTTTTGGGTGATGATGAAATGATGGAATGGTTTGCTAGAGCATTAGGTAGGGGTGGAGAGGAGCATGTGGAAAGAAAATACTTTTCTGAGGCAGAGGGATGAGTAAAGTCATCCCCCAAATCAAGAAACACTTAGGGAAAAAGGGAGGGTGTCCTTGACTTCAACTCACCATGTCACCATTGAGAAAACAAGACTTAGCAGGAGTTAACCCCTCTAGGAAGCCTTTGGCAATGTCACCTAGCTGGTTTATATCCCCTACCTGCTAAAACAACCTTTAAATTACTCTATCATAGCATTTACTATATATGATTGAAATCACTTGCTTAGTCTGTTTTCTACTTTAGACTCTGACTTATAGAGCAAAAACTTAAGTCTTATGTATCTCTGAATTTTCAGTCCTTAGTTCAGTGCCTGAAACATAGCAGGTCTCACTACTTGTTGAGTGAATCGATTTTTTGAAGTACATCTAGCTGAGCCCTCTGTTTCCATATCACTCCTTTCCCACAGTCCTGAAGTGGACTTACCATGCAAATAGCCATTCTATGTTGTTGGCATTCAAGACCACACCCCTGCATAGACCCATGGTCCAGCTGTGAGAACAAGTTCTTGAGTAGCCACACAACAAAAGGAGGAGCCCAGAGAGGCAACTGTGGGACTTGAGTCATGAAGGTAGCATTCTAGTTATACTCTTCCTTGAAGAGAAACAGACTTATCTGTAAACACAGAAAATTCTTCACACGCCCAAGCCTGTAAGTATGCATGTGAGGGGGCTGGTGTGTGTGTGGGTGTGTGCGTGTGTGTGTGTTTTGCTTATATGTTTGTGGCATGTGTGTGTGATATATGTGTGTATAGTATGAGGTGTGTGTGTGTGTGCATGTGTGCACCTCTTCTGCGATAGAGAGTAAAGAAGCTGTTACCTATATGACTATCTCCCTCACCCCAGCCTCCCAAAAACTTCTATATGGACCATTCATTCAACAAATATTCATCATGTTTAGCCCCATATTAGTTTGAGCTTGCTGGTAGTCAGCTTTGAAGAATTGGTATTTAGTTGCCCTGGTAATAAACACTATTGTTTTACCTTCCCAAAAGCAAAATTTCCCTCAGCCACTGGTCTCATTCATTGAGATTAGCATGACTTTGACTTCTGGAACATTTCTGGGACCTTGTTTGGGCCTGGCTCTGTGTTAGTCTTGGGGAGGACATTTGTGGTCTGTCCTCAATGGTTTAACACTATTGGGGTTAACAAATCATATACTCAAATGTCTCAAGAACCAAGAATATTCTACATATCCCAGTAGATCTGGGAAAGGCTATGGAAGTGAGAGAGTCTCTATTTAGGCAGATACATTCCTTGCGGATGAGAAAAGCTTCAGGGAGAATATGCTGTTTAATTTTGTGTTTCAGTAACATTTTTTTTTCTTTTTGAATTTGTGAGAAACTCAGATTATCAGTAGCTATTCATTTAAAATGGAGGTATCTGACATCTCATTATGTCCCCACCCCTTCCTCTGGCATCTGCACTTCATTTCCAAGAGCACTAACATGTTTCTTAACTTATCTTTGACCTCCTGGCCAGACAGTACTCCCGTTTGCTCTGTCTATCGCTCTAGGCTCTGCTGCCTCTGGGAAACTCCAAACGCAGCCCTATTCCGGTCTGTGAGGTTTCCTCCACTCATATCCTTCCCACCCTAGATCATATCCAAATGACCTCCCTGGCTGTTCCCATCGCTAGTCGGGCCTTCTTATCGACCTCCTTAAGGTCCTCAGCCTGAGGTCCTCAGCCAGAGGTCAGCCCTACTCTCTTCCTCCTGGACCTACAGTGATGATGGAAGAAAACAGAACAATTTGTGGGTGCAACCCTGGCTATCCCCAGTTCATTCACTCTAACTTCCCAGAATTCCATTCTTCTGTGAGTAGATTTTTGAGATCTCTTTCTCTTCTCAGAGAGTACTATTCCTCTGTCTATAACATGATTCTCAATAGAAACCTAGGATTCTATATTTCCATAAAAAATGAGCTCTCCCATTGGTTTGCTTTCATTTTATTCAGCTAGATTCCAGCAGCTTGAGGACAGGATCTTTTTACATGGCTTCCATTTGCCATGGCACCAGATTCTGTGCTTAGATACATGGTAGGTGCTCAACAAATACCCAGGATGTGCATTTTATTTGTCTTTCCCCCAGTGCCTAGCAAAGGACACGGCACGCGAAGAAAGCCCCCTTCACAGAAGATAGTAGTAGGGATGAACTGAGTGTGTGTGTGTGTGTGTGTGTGTGTGTGTGTGTGTGTAGGTGTGTAGCTGACTATAGAGAGACCCACCCTCACAGAACCTTGGTATGACCCAGAATTTCAGACACAGAGCCTAATCTCTCTTCCTGGAAGCAAACATGATACCTGCTTGTCTGGGTTCCACCCACCCACTTGCCTATATTGTCCTGGCTGAAGGGTGTGCATGGAAAAGGAGGAGGAAACAGGGAGGGGGCCACCACTGCCTCCTTCTACTCAGCCCCAGCTTCACTGCTAAGAGCAGAGAGAAGTTAGCCAGAGGCCAGGAGCCAAGGGTAGTGGGACCAAAGGCTCCTGGGACCCACACCTGGGATCCTCTCTCCCATGCTTAGTAGCATTGTCTTGTTTCATGCCTGTGAGAGACCAAGCCCCAGCCCTTATGTCTGACTAGTTACTGCCCAAAATGGAACTATATTTCAAATTGCTTATTTCATGCATCACTCTTTAGTTTTCTCAAGAACCAAGAAGCAAGACTACATTTTAACATTGTAAGGATGCATTTTAGGTCATCAGACCTAAATCTAGCAGAAGGTATGTGGTCCTCCTGAAAGTTCCTGAGGAAACAGAGACCTGAGCTCAACTGGTCTCTCCCAGATCAGAGAATATACAGGAAGATGCCCTATAGGACATCTATAGAACATCCTATAGATCTATATATGCTATCATTTTGGACTTATCTATGACTGTGACTCTTTCCAGGCCAGTGAATATCCTTCCTCCTCTGTCATTGGAGTTTAGCAAAATGTCCTCTTGATTGGAGGAGGAGATGTCTCATAAATTGGCAGCCCCAGAGTTGGGGTGAAGGGTGGAGTCCTAGAGGAAGAAGGCAGGTGCAGCTCATCTGACTCTTACTCCTGTTCCCCACCCTGGACACTCACAAGTACAAGCACTCAAATGCCTTTGGCTTCCAGCTTAAACTAACCTGATGCACTGAAGTCTAAGGGTTTATTGCTCCCTCTTCAAAGAAGACTCACTGGAGGCTAAGTTATCTCTTTTAAGGAAATTGGGAGAGGAGCAGGGCCAGACTAGATGACGACTCTCCTGTCCTTTGAGTGACAAAACACAAAACCAAAGGGTCAGTGGTCTTATTGGGAGATGTGATGTCACCAAAGACACTCCTTATGTTCTCTGCACCTGTCTTTTTCCCATTTAGAATCATAGACTTCTCCTCAGAAACCCATGTGGCTGTATTCAAGGGATAGGGGAGTCACCCATAACAAAAAGGGAAACAACCATAACCATCTAGAAGGAAAAGGTTTTGGAGAAACTGGAAGCTCATCTAGCTCCTTCTATCATTCTATGTTTGCATCCTCTGGCTTCTCATCCAGTGGCCAGCAAGGCCTAGCTGGGCTTTCAGGGATGCCCAGCAGCAAGATTATGTGAGTGAAGAATTCAGGCTACCTGCTGGGAATGACAAGCAGGTCCTTATTGATGGGGCATAAAGCCTGAAGCGGGGAGTGCTAAGATCAGGCAAGAGAGGTAGGCAAGCTGTACCCTAAAAGAATCCAGAGTCTATTCTGTAGGTGGAGGAAATGAAGGGCCTTTGAGAGATTCTGTGTTGGAGAATGACATGGTCTCATTTACATTTGAAAATTGTTTACTTTGACATTTCAGTCTTAGAGAAAAGTTTCAAGACTAACATAAAGATTCTTTAACACCTTTCAAACAGATTCAGTCAGACTCCTAAGTGTTGATCTTTCTCTCTCTCTCCCTCTGTATATGAATTTACATGTACAGATACATGTATATATCATGTGTATATCAAACACATGTAATGTAGATTTTATATATATATATATATGTTTTCTTTTCCTGAACATTTTGAAAGTAAATTGCAGATATGATGCCCCTTTGCCCCTAAATATTTCAGTATATATTTCCTAAAAACAAGAAATTATCTTATGTTTGCCTTTAAAGCAATCATTTTGGCTTCTATGTAGAAGACAGTTTGCAGAGAGAGAGAGGCTATAGACAAGGGGATGGGCAAGAGACCTCTTCAGCAGTGAAGGCAAGAGCTGGGAAAGCCAGGACAGGCTAGGGCACTGACCTAGAGATGGGTCAATGGGACTTGGCAAGTGGATGTAGTTAGAGGTAGTTCCCAGTTGCTGCCAGGGCTGCCAGGAGGATGGTAGGTGCGGGGCTGTTCACTGAGGTGGACAGTGAGAGCAAGTGGAAGGCATGACAAGTTCAGTCCTGGACATGCTACAATGAAGGAGCTTTTGAAACAGCTAGATAAAGGTTTTTTAAATAAATGTATTTATTTTTAAATTCACAAGTAATTACATACATATATTTATTAATTTATGGGGTATGATATATGTTTACATAGATCAAAACATCATTGTGCCCTAAACGGAGATATTGAGGCAGCAACTGGATATATGGTGGATCTGGAGGACAAGATAGAGACCCGGCCTAGGGATCTAGGGATAAAAATTTGCTGGTCCTTCATGGAAAGGTGGTAATTCAAACCATGGGCATGAACAAGATCACCAAGGAGAGCAGGAGCCTCCTGGAGGCAGAACTGCAGAACGTCAGTCCCTCAGGGACTTCATTCCATAGTCTGAGGCCATACAGGATGAGGGTATGTCTTGGTCTGCTGGAGCATCAAAGTACCCTGGTACTCCTCCATCACAATGGTCAGGGCACTGGGTCTGGGCATGGTAAAGCCAGGTGGCTGTGGGGGCCGTGGAGATGAACTGCTCCTGACTCACGACTAAAGGCTCCCTAGGAGTTGGTAAGAGAGTGGGTGATATGAGAGAGTTAATCCTCCAGGATCTGAGAGGCTGGGCAAAGGCAGAGGAGGCACGAGCCGGACTGGGTTCTGTCTCAGTGAAGTCACCATGCAGGCCACAGCATGTCTCCCAGGCCGAGAGTGATGGACCAGAGCTGCGCACTGTGTCCTGGAGAGTCTGGGAGGCATCTGGAGGGATGGGGTGTGGCTGCTATGACAAGCCTGGTCCTGCCACCTATGCAAAGGTCTGGCTTTGAGGAATGGAGATGCCAGGAGGGGAGACTTTCCAGCTGAGATTCTGACATCACCCAAAGTCCTCATTTGTTTGCTTGGTTGGTTGGTTTTGGGTTTCGGTCAAGCCCTCTCTATGACATTTTATAAAATGTGACCTCAAGTAAGTAATTTCTCTTTTTTCATTCACCTTTTCCATATTTGTTAGTGATTAGGCTTGAGAGACCACATTAGTGGTTCTTAGGTGTTTAGGTTTCACTAAACCTAAATTAAAAAAAAAATAGTCAATAAGGAACAACTCTTTATTTTGCCAAGTAAGGGCAAAGGCCCTTTATAACTACCATCACTTTACAAAATAAAGATACTTTTAGTACTAGTAACTGTGAAAAGAATATAGCCTCAAAAAATAAACAAAGACCTTCCAAAGAAATAAAAGCCAATAATCTTATGCCAACTGCTATAAAATAACCTTATACCAACTGCTCAGAGGAGAGGTCAGCCTCTGAGATGGGGCTGGTGTTGGCAGCAAGGCACCGGGGAAGACAGGAAAGGCCCGTAGACCATGGACCCCTGTGGGCAGAAACATTTCTCATTTGACTGTGGCTTGTTGAAAATGTCATCCAGTGTTGGCGCAGTGCTTGGTTGAGAGTTGGGAATGATTTTTTCCTGATTACTGGGCTCCTTCCAGCTCTGGCACCTGTTAGTCCAGGGCACTCTGTGGTCCTTGACCGAGACCTGCTACCAGGGCAGAGGACTGGACCTTCTGAGATCTAAAGCTTCTTTGCTTAGGCTTCTGTCATTTATTTTCTAGTGCTTGGCACAAATCTGGCACCCAGCAGGTGACATCCCCGACATCAGTCCCTCTTCTCTAGCTGCCCTGCTGCTTCTCCCAGGTATTCTTCTCTGTCAGACACAATATGTGTGAACAAATGTCTTTCTTTTTCCTCCTCTCAGGCCTAATCTCTGTATGCCCCATTTTTGTCACTTAGAATCATGAGGACCCCTGGCCTCCTCCTTTCCTTTTCTTCCCTCCTCTGAGTCCTCCAGTCCTGGGTATTCTCATTTCAAGTCATTCTTAAGCCTGTATTCCCTCCCCACTTCTATTGCTGCCATCCTAGGTGAGGGCCCTATCATTTCTTCCCTCCCAACTGGTCTCCCTGCCTCCATCTCATGCATCCTCACCCCTACCCCACCTCACCCTGAGTGCCACTGTCAAATCTGTCCCCAGAATACTTCCAGTCTTGTCCCTCCTTTGGGAAAATTATACTCTGCTCAAACCTGGCACAGACCTTATAGATGATTTTTCTACTCTGTTTACAGAGTAGAAAACCTGAGCCCCGGAGAGTGGAAGCCAACCATCAAAAAGTACGCAATCACTGGCCAAACTAGAACACCCAGGCCTTCTAAATATATATCAGCGCCTTTCCACCTCCCTATCATAATCAATAGAATTTTGAAAACTATGCATTATACTATACATTATAACATTGGTAGAAGATTTCACCCTAAAGGTCACCTCTGCACTGTTTAGAACCAGGGCCCAGCCTCCCACCCTGAAATTTCAGCTCTCCTGGCTAGTCTAGAGTGCAAGGCCTTCGCTGGGGTCTGGTCTCATGTCCACTGCCCATTGCTCATCACCACTGCTCAGCCACTACACTCATGTCAATCTCTTCTTTTTCCCAGACACACAAAGCATCTTTCTACGCATCAAACCATTTCTCAGACCATTCTTTCATTCATTTCACAGAAAATAATTTAGCTTCAATTCTGAACCATAGTTTTGCTAGGTGCTAGGATACAAAGATGGAGTCAGTGTTTCTGCCCAGAAAGGCCCAGAGTTAAGGGTCGTTTTCTGTTTTCCCCAGTGCCTTTCTGCCAACACCAGGCCCATCTCAGAGGCTGACCTCTCCCCTGAGCTCCTTCACCACCCTTGTTCCATATCACCCCTCAGGTCCTGACTCACAGTGCTGGCTGCCAGCACCGGCTCCTCTGTCATAGCTGGGCTGGCCTTATCTCCCCAAGAAGATCATGAGCTCTGAGAGGGTTGGCTCTATGTGTCACACAGCTCCCCATCCCCCACAGGACTTGGTGTGGGGTCTGCCTCTTGCACATGTGCTGACTGACTGGAACATTGCTAAGCCCTTGCCCTTACCCTCTGCCCAGATAGGTCCTGGCCTTTCTCAGGTTGGATATGCTGCAGGTGCCCAGAACTAGAAGCCAAGCAAGTGGGTGTCCATTCACAAGTCAGAGGCATCCGGGGGAGTAGAGCCCCCTACCCCCTGCCCCTAGTACACACCTCCATCTCGGCCACCTCACCATCAAGTTCATGTTTATGAAAGTGAAATAAGGAGGAGATGAATTCCTAAGAAAATCTGAAGAGGAAAATGATGTCCTCAAGAGCCATGTGGTGCCTTAGCCATATGGGAGCAATGCAGACGTGGGAAGTCATTGCCTGGCAGGTAGGGACCTATGGTAGGTGGTGTGTTCACATGTTTTGAAAATTGACAGAAGAGGCTAGGCATGGTGGCTCGTGCCTGTGATCCCAGCACTTTGAGGCCGAGGCAGGCAGATCATTGGAGGTCAGGATTGCGAACCTCCAATGATGGCCATCGCAACCTGGCCAACATTGTGAACCCTCATCTCTACTAAAAATGCAAAAATTAGCCGGGTGTACCAGGCATGGTGGCGCACACCTGTAATCCCACCTACTTGGGAGGCTGAGGAAGGAGAATTGCTTGAACCCAGAAGGCAGAGGTTGCAGTGAGCCGAGATCGTGACGCTGCACTCCAACCTGGGCAACAGGGTGAGACTCTGTCTCAAAAAAAAAAAAAAAAAAGGTAGACGATACCACCTTCCATCTCATCAACTTTACTGCATGCTGGCCTTACGCCCCCCCATAAATACTTGGGGCCAGAGCATAGGAAAGACCCCTGCGTTTATATGTAAATGTGCATGCATGTGTGTGCATGTGTGAGAGAGTCATGATTGAAGAAAGAGAAAGACAGAGAGCAATGCTAATGAAGGTCAGTGGTTAACACCATTCCAAAACCTAGGATAAGTACTTGGGTTTATTAGTGGCTTCTAGATTACCTATTCGTTTTCTGTCCTCTGGTGGCAGAAGCAATTCTGTGTTATGCATTCCTGAGGTAGCTGACTCCACCACAAAAAAAAAAAAAAAAAAAAACACCTGTCCTAGGTGATTGGGACATATGCAACAAATAATTAACAGGATTTAACACCCCAAGCCCCACAAATTAGCTGATGTTCACATTTTCTCCAGCCATTTAGGCATCATTCCAGTGACATGTGGGTTTGATTTCTTTGGCTAATACAAACCTAACAATTGGAAAGTATCTGTAAGAGTTGGAAGTAAGAAGCTAAGAGGACGTGACCCAGTTTTAGTGCCCCTTACCATCTACAAAGGCCTGCTTCACAAGGACAGACTTGCCAAACCAGGCTTCCCTCTGTCGTGTTGCCTTGGAAACAGCAAGGGCCTGGCCATCCTTGCTTCCCCCTGCGTCCCCACCATGGACATAGTGCCTGGCACATGGATCAGTTGCATCTTAATGAATAAATGGTTAGCCCAGGATAACCACTCCATATAGTCTTTCTTCTCTGCTGTTAGGGACCTGAGCTGAAATCCTGAAATCCCTTTCTCAGGCTCTCTGGGGTTGCTTCTGTCTGAGTGATACCAGCTTAAAGGGATTCTCCTCCTGGGAAGGGCTGGACTCTCTGGCCCTCCTTAGTGACTAGCCTATGTGCAGCCTGTGATCCCAGAGAGTCAGGACCATGGTTTAAGGGAGAGAACACTGGTTTCCACACCTGCGTCTTCTAGTGTTGCAGCATGTCTCCCCAAGGTCTTGGACTGTTCTAAGACTTTTATTAAGTAGTAGAACCATAGCTAAATTTCACAGCTGAGATTTAAAATGTGCCATCCTCAGGACTAGCTTGCCTATTTCCATTTCTCTCACTCAAAGTCTTTTTTAATGTATTTTTCAGGGAAAAGTAAAAATTATATATATGTATGGGTTACAACATGATGTTTTGATATATGACTATATTGTGGGATAGCTAAATCAAGCCATTTAATATATGTATTACCTCATATATGTGTCATTTTTGTGTGGCAAAAACATTTAAAATTTACTCTTTCAGCAATTTTCATGTCACATATTGTTATTAACTAGAGTCAACATGATGCCCAGTGGATCCCTTGAACTTATTCCTCCTGTCTCTTTCAACCAAGAGCTTATGGCACTGGGTGGCAAGTGCCACTACTTACCTTCAACTTTTTGCAACTTCCTATTCCATATTTCTAAGAATGTGTCTTGCCCTAGTATTCAAAGCCCATCTCCATGGAGCACCCAATGACTGTTGACCATTCATTTTGTGCCAAACACTTGCACATACTTTAAATAAGCTGTCCATTTTAATCCTTACAACTGACATGCAGAATGGTGCTGTTACCCTCTTTAACAGGTGAGAAAATTGAAGTGCAAAAACATTTGGTTGTCAAGGTCACCCAACTGGTAAAAGGCAGAGCCTCAGTCTGAGCACCACCTGGGAAATTTAGAGATGAGCTCCATCCTTTGCCAGGTATGGGAAGCATCCAACTCTGTATCCCGTGCCTCCCTTCTTTGTCCTGGAACTTCTAACACAAGTGAGGAGGAAGAACCAGGACTGGGGCCCTGGGAGCTCAGAACCCAGAACCCAGTCACTGTGACTCCTCCATGAGCTCACTGTAATGCAATGCTTCTTAGTTTTCCCCACCCCCTCCACCTTATGATAATCGTTTCCCTGGGAACCCTGGAGTCATATGTATATGTGATCTATATAGGGAGATATAGAGATAAGCACTGTCTACTGTAACCACCCAGTTTCCCGAACTGGGGCCTAATGATTTTCCCAATAGCAGAGCAGACAGAGAGTGGCAACTGCCATTTCTTGTATAAATAACAATAGGTAAAAAACGAAAGACCCTTGCCTCATCTTCCCACCAGTTCAAGCTGAATGTGACTCTGAGCCTAGGTTAAGTCAAAGTCATAACTTTGCTGAGTGTGGTGGGTTTCCAAGAGAGCCATTTGCCCCCTCAGCTGTTTTTCTTATGTTACCTGCATAAGCCGCCCATCCCACCACCTCCTCTCTGCCAACCAGAACATCCCGAAACACTGCCCTCACACCCTCGCACCCAGCATGGTCGGAATGCTTGCTTGGGACCATCCTAGATGCCAGGGATCTAAGTCAAAAGTCATGAGTGGGTTTGGAAATCCAAGGAAGCCAGTCCTCATAAAATGATGGGGAAGTGGGGCAAGGGGAGGGTGAAGGCACTGTCATCTCCAAATCCCGCCATGCCAGCCCTGGGGGTGAGTAAAACCTAAAATTTGAGGAAGGACAGGTGGATCCTATTGTGACTAGGGACTAATTAGGACACCCCAATCCTGGGCCACCTCATGGCCTCAGGCAGAGATGAGAGGTATATAATAGGTAGACAGGCTCAGAGCATCCCAAACCCCTCCGCACCTATCTGCTCCAGTCGCTGGTGAACCTCGATAAGTCTCGAAAGGTAGTACCTCTCACAGTAGCCTCGCCTTACCTGCATCCCTAACCAACTATGGACTGGGCTGATTCTCTTGGTGGTGGTCAGAAAGGATGGCCTCTTTGGGGCACCTCTTTTTTCCATATCATTTGTGACAAACATGTCTTGAGTCCAGCAAGTTATCCAGCAGAGAAGAGTGGGAGGCTGGGCTGAGCAGGGAGAAGGGGTGGGGGGGTGTCTACCAGAGGGTCAGGGTCAGTATCTCAAGGATGCTGCTGGCATGGTGTGGGTGTTGCATTTTGTCAGGTGCTAAGAGGGAATCAGTAGGAGAGGAGAGATCAGCTCTGGACAGAGCAACTGGAAGGGCTGTTCTTTCAGAGAAAAGAGAATGCAGGGAAGAAAGAGAACAGACTCCCTCAGGATAGCAGAGGTGTGGAGGTCCATGGAGCAAAAGGCAGCAGGGACAAGATGATGTGGCACCACGGAAGGCTCTGCTCTGGGAATCAGGAGACCTCTTTTCCCACCATTTGTGCCGAGTGGTTGTGAAGCCATTCCTTCCCTCTGTGAGGTCTGCTTTCCCTAACTGTAATTGAGAGACGCAAGCTAGATGGTCCATTTCATCTATCTCTAGAGTTTTTGCTTTATAAATTGCTTTAGAGAGTGGTTAAGATGCTCCTTTTACATTTTTTATGAATTTATTTAACAAATGACAACTCTTATATTGTGCTCATGATGTGCTAGTATTCTGTATCGGTACATACAAACCTACACATGAGTTTATATATGCATGCATAGATTTAAGGATGTGTTTTTATACACTCATTTAATTTTTGCACCAACTCTAAGAGAGGTAAGTATGGAAAACCTTAGTAAGTTGCTCAAAATCATATAGTTAATAAATGATTGAGCCAGAACTCAAATCCCAGGTAATTTATTCCAGATGCCACAGGTTTTGCTATAACAGGATGCAACGGTTTGCTCTTTCATTCTTACTCTTTCTTTCCTTTTCTCCCCCTTTTCTTCCCTTTTTTTATGTTTTTCTTTCTTTTCTTCCCCTCCTATCATTTCTGTTTTCCCTCCCTCCCTCCCTTCCTCCTTTCCTATCTTTCCTTCCTCCCATGTTTCTTTGTTCATCTTGAAAAGAGTTGAAATAGCTGGTAAACACTCAAAGTTTACACATGCACACACACACACACACATGCACACACACACACTGCTCTTAAATCTGTGAAGGGATCAGGGCAAAGTAAAAGTAGAGCAGGACATGAATGTGGCAGGGGGTTCACCTGGGCTTAGGGTCTCTCTGTGGCTCAAGTGTTCCTCATTTCTGTGTCTTTTTGTTTCCAGTTGCAAGTCCAGCCCAGAATGTCTCAGCAGAAGCAAAAGCAGTTTGCTCCCCCGCAGCAGTGCTGCCCCCCACCCCAGCAGTGCTGCCCCCCGCCTCAACAGTGCTGTCCCCCTCCCCATCAGTGCTGCCCGCCTCCCCAGCAGACCAAGCAGCCTTGCCAGCCCCCACCCAAGTGCCAGGAGCCCTGTGCCCCCAAGTGCCCACCCCCTCAGCAGTGCCAGAAGTCCAAGCAGAAGTAAGCCCTGGACATGTGATCAGAGGCGAGCCCCCAGGAAAAACAGAGCATGAAGTTCCTTCTGGGCCAGTATCTTACACTCCACAAGCCAAGCAAAGCCCTGCTCACCAATGCTTCTGGATGCAGCCACACTTCACACCTCGGGGAGAGGCAGCACCGGGCCGGCGGCTTCCTCGACCTCTACTCTTCTTAATTAGCAGCTGCAGTTTCCATCTCAGACAAGGATCTGGTTCTAAACTATCTAATCATCTTTCCTGACATGCATCTACATTGCCCTGCTGGAAACATGAGCGGCATGCCCAGACATCTTCTCCTACCACGCTTCTCCTCAGCTCCTGTTTTCAAACAATTAAAATAGAATTCTTCTGGCATGAGTGTCTTGGTCTGATGATTTTGTCATTTTTTTTTTTTTTTTTTTTTTTTTTTTATAACAAACTCTTGATTGTGGTCTATGCTTTT
>NW_012114810.1:3386245-3437512 GCF_000951035.1 Colobus angolensis palliatus
TAGAGATGGGGTTTCACATTGTTAACCAGGATGGTCTCGATCTCCTGACCTCATGATCTGCCCACCTCAGCCTCCCAAAGTGCTGGGATTACAGGCGTAAGTCACTGTGCCTGGCTGCATTTCTGCAGATTTTTTATTCTGCTCCCAACCCAACGCCTAAGCAGAGCCAAGTATGGGATGCAGGTGCAGGAGAAGGCATGGGGAGGAGCCTTCTGAGATGCCCAGACATTTACAAGTCTTCTACCAGAAGAAGAGGTGAGGACTTCTGCAACACAGATGTACACCACATTCACAGAAAATGAGGATGCAACAAAGAACCAGGGGGAGACAGTGCCCACCCAGAGAACATGTGCAAGGAAAATCCATTCTTCTAGGCCAAGACAGAGCAAGAGAGCCTGCCAAAAAGAACTACACAGTAGAGGAAAAGGATTGAGGCAGGTAAGTTCTAACTCGGAGAGCACATTCCAAGGGCTGTAAAGAGTTGAGATAAGGCCTTAAAAATTCTCCCATAGGTAAAAGAAAAAGCCAAAGTTTCTTCAAGCTAACCAAATGTGTAAACAGGAGACAGTCTATGCAAACACTGCATACCCAATACACACGCCTGACAGTAAATATTTGATCAAAGTATCAGCTCCCATTATTTCTGTTTGGGGATTCTCTTGAGCAATTTCCCCCCACTGCCATTCTGCTTTCAATTATCTAAATTCCTGGGGGATTGAAGTGACCAAATAATGCAGACCCACAGGGAATCCAAACTTCTGGTTTCTACTATTTCAAATACCCACTCCCAAGTTTCTCCACTAGACCCCTCTCTTAAAAAATAGTCCACAGATTGATATATTGGAATCTCCTCCTATATTTGCCTCCCCTTTCATGCCTCTGGGCACCAGGGAAGTCACTGATAACCAGCAGAAGTACCCAAAGGAAGCCAGAGAAGACAATAATATAAACTAAAAATCTAGATTATCCCAACATATGTTACAGACCCTAAAGAATGCAAAGTTAAAAACCAAAACTTTTACCATTGCTTCCCAGACAGGTGAGATCTTCTTCCTCCATCATACCTCTTTCTATGCCTTTCAGGTCTCATCTATTCATCCATCCATCCATCCATTTATCCATCATGCACCATGCATCAATGCACCCCTATTAAGCACCCTCTCTTGTTTGCTCATAATGTGGTGGACACTGTGAAGATATGGACACACAGCACAGGGTTCTGGGTCTCACCCAAGATTATAAAGAACAATTAGACAAGGAAGCATCTACTGAAGGGATGATGGATGGTACAATACCTCACTTACGCCCTCAGAATTCAGAGGAGACAGACAGAGTGAGAAAAATAAGAGCTGTTGAGGGGAGGAAGGAGAACTTGGTCCTCTCTGTAGTCATAGCACCTATCACAGGGCTCCCAGGAACTTGCCTGTTCAGTGATTAATACCTGGAGAAGGTGCAGTTTCTAGTGCAAGGACAGTAGGATTTGCCTAGGACAGAGAGCATCCCAGAACTGGATACAGCAGGAGCCAATGCTGTGGGATCCAGGTGTGCTCAGGAGGGCCAGCCCTCTGGTACATATCTAAGCCCCAGGACTGAGTGGTTGGAAAGCACAGCTGCTCACATCTGCTGTAAACCACAGAAATTTGGGGGATGGCTCCAGTTTTGTGACCTGTTTCTCCTAACTCTTTTCCCAAGATGTTGCATTCAACAGAAACTCAAGTCTTAGATACAGAAAAGCAGTGAAAAGTTAAGTAAATCTTAACTGAACTCCCAAGACATGATGTAAAGTTTTAAACATTTCCCCACATTCAGATATATCATTGAGCAGTCTCCAAATGTCTCTTTGCTCTAGTCCCATATGATAACTTTCCCAGATTTTGCTCTTGTAGACTCTTACCCTACTTGATTCAGCAACTTAACATGAGGTTCCATTTTCCTCTCTAGGCTTCATTTAATTTTCTCCTCTACTAATTATCATAATCTCCAGGTATGCACATGTGCATGCATACACTCGTGTGTGCACACATGCTATGAGAGTGAGCCAGCCATAATCTAGAAATGCCCTCAGATGAGAAAAAGACTACAAGTATGTGATCTTGCTGATTCTTCTTTGAATCCTGTCACACTGGGTGTGGACTCCAGAGCCACCCTTCTTTTGCATGTGACCTGGAACGAATCACATAACTTTTCTATGTCTCACTTTTCTCATCTGTATAGTGGGAAAACAACTGCCTCTTGGGGCTGATGGGGGTGGGGAGTGTTCAGTGAGACAATGGAAATGAAGAAGAAAGCACAGCATGACTCTAGCACGTGTTGGATAGATTTCAGCTATCGCTTTGATGACTGTTCTCCAGGTCCTGATCAAACAGCAAGCCTGCAGATGGCACCCTCCCCTTATCCCACCAACCTCAGGACATGAGCTCCAGATCATCAGTGACACAAAGGTGTGAGGGAGCACAACACATATTGAGGAAAGGGCCAAGGATCAGTTAAGTGGAGCAAAGGGTCTGAGCAGGTGTTCATGGGGAAACAAGATTTAGTCTAGAGTATAAGTACCCCATTTGGTGGTTGCCCTTCTCTTCCAGAATCTTCCCCTTCGTGACACCTGCCCACAATGAATCCTGTCCTCAAGGCAGTCCTGGGTGGCCCTGGCTCATGGTGATTTTTACCTGTTGCTTTGTAAAGTGAGCCGTGTCTTTTTGAGGCAGGCTATGTTCCCTGGAGCCTTTTGAGATAAGCAGACATTTACAAGGCTCCCACCAGGGTAAGATGTGGGGGACTTCTGCAGCACAGATGCACTCCACATTCAAAGAAAAATAAGGATGCAACACATAAGCAGGAGGAGATGATGCGCCACCAGGAGAACACATGAAAGGAAGGGCATGCTGAGGTTGACAAGCCAAGGAAACACCTACAGGAGCAAGGACTTGACTGACAGGGAAGTTGCCCAGCATTTATGCCCATCAGCCCATTATAACCCATCTACACTCGCAGACCAGCATGTAACTTCTGAATATCAGCCCTGTGCACACTTGCACATTCACATGTTTGCCCACACACTCATAATCCCACAAATATACAGCTCATAAACCTTCACATGAGGGCTCACCACACACCGACACACACTCACATCCTGTCGATCACCCTCAAATATGATTACACCCACTGACACACACTCACAGACACCCAGATGCACACACATACTCACACTGTCATTCCCACTGTTGAGCATGGACTGAGAACATCAAGTCCAACTCTACTCCCGTGACCTAGTGACTTGTCCTCTCCCCTTTCTCCAGGTCTCTGCCATATTCCAGCAAGGATGTCTCACCATCTGGCTTGAGTGAAATTTCCACAGAACAGAGGTCTCAGGATGAAGGGTGTGATGCTGAGGGCTTGGAAGGGGGTGTGCCTTCATCAGAGAAGTGCTTGTATACATATTCTCTTTATTCTGCTCCAAACAAAGAAATTCCGTGGAAGATGGCAAGGTAGGGTGCAGGAAAGAGAGCACCTATGTATCTTGGAGTGTGACAGACCTGGGCTCAAATCTCCTCTTCCTTACTTTTGTATTAATCTTGGCCAACTTAACCTTTCTAAGCTATAAAATGAGAATAACTCGAACTTCAAGTCCTAAATTTGAAACTCGGAGTTTCTGACAGCAGTGGTGTTCTATCCTTCCCTCATACCCTCCTCCACAAACCCCAAGCAAAGGGAGCTCCACTGCTAGGTGCACATCCTGCCATGTATGCCCAAGGCGTGGGGAGCAGTGGGACCCCAGCTGGTAATGGATTTCTGCAATGAAGCTTCAGCATTTGTCAGGCGGTCATCCTTTGAAGGAAGCCCTGCCTGTGGGTGCGGCCAGCTTCAGTGCGCTCCACCATCTCCTGCAGGTTTGTACATGTGCCCTGGCAATCTGGCATTCCTGGGGGAATCACAGACGCCTGGCACTGAAGACGCCCTGGGCGTGGCTTATACCCCAGCTACGCTGAAACTCCTCCCAGTCACTTTGGGGCTACCAGTTTGGTATGCCATGTTTACATGTGCTGTGGTTGTCTGGGGGTCTTGTTCATATGCAGAGAGCAGTCACTGTTTTACCCTAGACTCCTGACCCTAGGTATTTCGTCCTCTGTCTTCTGGAATTTTTATGTCAGCTCTCAGGAATTAGACTATGCAGCTTCCATCTCACTCTTAAATAAAATAAAAAGTGAACCATTTTCTCTGTCCTGGGCTCTCCAGGCAGCCCTTTGGCTCAAGTCTCCTCTGCCCCAAGGGCTGATGATGTGTGTGACATGAATGTTCATCTTCAGTGGACTTAGGAGACATTGGAGCTCTGGATGAGGAGCTCTGAACAGAGTGTATGAGAGCTGAGTATTGTCTTAGCTATTCCACTGTTCTCCTGCGGGACCCTGGACTAGTTATTCCCTTTTCCCAGTGTCCTCATCTGTACATGGCAATGTTGGACTTCCTGAACTATTTCTAAGTTTCCTTCAGTTCTGACTGTATGAGGTGACTTACATGAATCTTTGTGTTTTATCTCTTCCCCTAATGAGTTATCATCATGGAAAACCCTAAAAGAGGTAAGTTTGGGGTTGAGGCCACCCAGGTGCTTCTGCATGGAGGCGCAGAGAAAGCTTAGCTAAAACATGCATCTGTATTTGAAGAGCGCCCAGGCTTAGGACTAACTTTCCTCCCTCCGGGGAACCAACACAACCACAGTCTGGGGCCAGGGGTGTGATTGTGTGTGTGTGTGTATGTGTGTGTGTGTAAGCAGCAATTTACTACTTACTATAAACAAGGCACTATACTGGGATCTTAATACTTATCTTCTATAATATACATTACTACCATGTAAGTAAAAAATTTAATTTTGCAAATGAGGAAAGCAGGAACCAAGGAGGTTATAAACTTTGCCAGCTGAAAGAGCTGAGAGTCAAATATAGACAATTCTTGGCACAGAAAGACAAATACCACATGATTTACTTATATGTGGGAACTAGAAAGTCAAACTCATGGAAGCAGAAAGTAGAAGGGTGGTTACCAGAGGCTGGGCACTGGGGAAGGACTGGGGAGATATTGGTCAAAGCAGTATAAAATTTCAGTTTGATAGGAGGAATAAGTTCAAGAGATCTATCCTACAAGTGATGACTAAGTTAACAATGTATTATATACTTGAAAATCACTAAGAGTAGATTTTGTGTCCTCTTCACACATAAAAAATGGTATGTGAAGGTACACATATGTTAATTAGCTCAATTTAGCCATTCCACAATTCATACATATTTCAAAATGTTCTGTTGTACACAATAAAGATATATCACATTTATTTGTCAATTAAAAATAAATTAAATAAAATTCCTTTAAAAATTTAAAAAGAAGAGAAAAGTCAACATTAGAGAAACTGGAAGAAGGATATACAAAACTGCTTTGTACTATTTTGCAATTTTTCTGTAAACCTAAAATTACTTCAAAATAAAAAATGTGTTAAGAACAACAAACAAATATAGATCTGTCTTTCACACAGACCTATCCTTTTGACTATGGTTCCCATGGCTAAACTGAATATTTTCCAGGCACGCAGGACTGAGGTTTATCTCCTCTATATTTCATTGCAGTAGTTGAAAGAGAACTCTGGGTATGTCTAATGCGATGCCTGGATGCAGGTTATGGCCTCTTTGGAGCTGACCAGAAGCGCTTTATCTTGCTCCTCATAGCCTGGAGGAAATAAAATATAAATGGTGAAACAAGTGTGCATGCTAGGGTTTCTCTGATGGGAAAGGGTGAGAGGTCAGTGATTTTTAAGAGTGATAGGAAGCAGTAAGTCACATTCCCTTTGTCTTCATTGAATGTCCCTATTCCGTTCTTAGCATGAGAGTAGATTTGGGTGGTGGCCTTTGCCTTGGTACCCTGAGAGCAAAGTGTGTGTGTTTGCATACGTGTGTGTGTGTGTGCATGCATGTATGCATGCCTGTACATGTGTTCATCTGCGTGTACACATGCATATGTGCGTGCTATCATCTTTGTGAATAATCAGGAAAGTGTCACCAGCGACTATAATCTTAGTAGTTTCCCATTGGTCTTCCATCGTGCCCTGTTATCACTGGGGCCCCCTGTGAGGAGAGTTGTTAAATTAGAATCTTGGGGGTTTTTTGTTTGTTTTTTAAGATGCTCACTTTGATTCTCCTTAGTATAGACTGGGAGCAGTCAATAGAATAGTGCTGGCTTTACCATCCTAGGGGCAGGTGACCCGTGGTTGTAGGGCAGGTAGCAGAGAACAGTGGGTAAAGTAGGAGAGACCAAATAAAACAGCAGGCACCAGCGTCAGAGACGTATGAACTAGAGCAACTCCATCTTGAATAGGAGCTGGGTAAAATGAGGCTGAAACCTACTGGGCTACATTCCCAGACAGTTAAGGCATTCTAAGTCACAGGATGAGCTAGGAGGTGAGCACAAGATACAGCTCATTAAGACCCTGCTGATAAAACACCTTGCAGTAAACAAGCCAGCTAAAACCCCCAAAACCAAGCTGGCCATGACAGTGACCTCCAGTCGTCCTCACTGCTGCACTCCCACCAGTGCCATGACGGTTATAAATGCATGGTAATGTTAAGAAGTTACCCAATATGGTCTAAAAGGAGGGAGTATGAATAATCCACCCCTTGTTTAGCATTATAATCAAAAAATAACCGTAAAAATTGGCAACCAGGAGCCCTCAGCGCTGCTCTGTCTATGGAGTAGCCATTCTTTTATTCCTCTACTTTCTTGGTAAACTTGCTTTCACTTTACTCTATGGACTCACCCTGAATTCTTTCCTGCACAGGATCCAATAACCCTTTCTTGGGGTCTGGATCGGGGTCCCTTTCCTGTAACACCAGCACTTAGTAAAAAGGTGTACCAAGGCCAGGTAGAGTCTCATGACTCACCTGCAGATGCCGATAGAAGATCACCTGCAGCTCACAAGGGCTGATAACAAGCTCCTTCTATCTCCAGATTGGGCCAAGAGGAGTCTTTTCAAGAAGAAGACAACTAGGGTCTGAGTGGTAATTAGAGAAGTCTCTGTGAGAACTCTCCACTACCTTAAATAATTTGAAGATAATCCTCTGAGGTTGGCAATGGAAATCACCCCTGAGACAGGTTTTATGGGCCTTCAGCACAATTCATGCTTCTCAGGAGTCACCTTCCACTTGGAGATGTCTTGCTAACTGTGGTTTCTTTTTATAAAAGGCCTTGCTTCAGAGCTAAAATGAAGCCAGAGTAGCCTTCAAACAAAAAACATACCAAAGGCTCAGTCACAACCAAAGGTCAATGGACATAGAGGTGACATGTGGCCAGATTATCTGGTCAATAAGCATGGTTTACTCATTTTCAGCACAGGCTTCATTGCCAGGGTGTCTTCCTGGCAGCCCCTGTCCTGCCTTCACGAGGCCAAAGCCACCATATCCTCACAACCCAGGAGCACACTCAAGCATCTCCTGGCCTTCCAAAGCTAGAACAGCACTTCGTACTTCTCCCTGCTCCTTCAACAACAGCGGTTAGTGATGGTGGTGGTTCTTAAAGGGAAAAGATGGCAGAGGTCTTTGCCCAGGTATCACCTTGTCCAGAAGCCCAGAGGAGATTTAAGTGTCCTATAGACTTCCCTGGGTGATGTCTAGTGGTAAGCTGCACTTAGCTGGCCAGGAATTATCACACTCTGTCAATCACTTAGTCACTTGTCTCCTTGTCCCAGTCACCACCTGTTTGTTCCCCAAACACAGGGAGTGGCACTTAGAGGTCCTTACAGGTGTACTGATGGAGAACCTGCATGATCAAACTACCGCGGGGTTCAGAGGAAGTGGCCTCACCCTAGCTTGGCGGTGGCCGCTTTCCCCAACACAACCTCTGGCCAAGGCCTGCTCTCAGTACACACCATTTGTCTGTACAGCAACCCCCTCCTTCTGCACTCTACCATGTCTGCAGCTCATTCACTCCCTGATGCATGGCATCGTGTGGCCTGTGCCTCCTGAGCGCTGCCTGTCCACAAGCCCTGTGCTGGGAGGTGCAGTCAACAGGCGTGGAGAGCTTATGGTTCCTGAGAGAAACTGTGACTCAGTCTAAGTTCTTTGAGCCAAACTGATTCAGGCTTGATTCATTTATCAGCTACAAAACTCGGGGCAAGTTACCGTCTCTGGGCTTCAGTTTTCTTATTTACTAAACAGAGGTGGTGCTTCTCTTCCTACAGAGACCGGGGCTACAATGTAGAGAGCCTTGCATTTTATGTAGCAGTTGTTTAGTAAATGGAAGCCATTGCAGGGAAAGCTCCTGCTCTCCACCCAGGTTGACTTTCCTGAACTCCACCAAACCCTTCCTCATTCCCCACCCCTTGCAATGACTGAATCCAACCTGTCTACATCGAGTCCCAACGACACCTGTACCTGGCAAAGGGAACAAGGCACTGGTTCCAATGGGGAGGTTACTGGTGCCTCCTCTGAGAGGAGTGTAGTCCAGCTTGAAAGACTGTGGGAATAGGAGGAGTGCCAGCTGAGGGCTCTATGGCCCTAGGTTTCTCTGCCTGTACAGTGAGGTACAGAGATCACTAAGGTCTCAGCTGGGTCCGAGGGTCCCAGGTCCTCTGGGTCAGCCAACAGCCTTCTGCGGGAAGAACTCCGCAGAAATTAGAAGCAGGTGCACCGACTTAGCCTTCCCAGAAGGTGGCGCTCTGCGCCTGGAGGGCTGACTTATGGTTTGGCGCAAGGTTTCCTGCGGTCAGAGTGAAAGAGATGGTTTATTTAACTTCTCAACCACAGACAAAAAGTTATTAGTAGAAAAATGTCAGCTGCCCACAAATAGTTTTTGTCATGTACTGTGTATGCCCAGGCTAGCTTCTCCATTTTCCCTTCCCCTCTCTCTCCTCTTATATCCCCCACCTGTACACACACAGTCACATAGGCATATGTGCACACACACACACGTACGTGGGCACATACACACACCTGAATGACTGTCTTAACTGCCGGTCGCATACACTGAAATTAAGCACTTACCTTCCCTTTGGCCAGTGTCAAGCAAGGGAAATCTCCTTGGAAGAAAAAAGTCAGTGCTTGTATGTGCCAGTACGTCAGTCAGGATAGGCTAAGTTATACCTCAATAACCAATGAACCACAAATCCCAGGGGCTTAAAACAGAGGCTTATTTATCACCTTTGTTTTTATCCTGCATGTCCCCTGAGGGTCAGCTGCAGCCCTGCTGCACCTTAATTAGATTTCAGAATCTAGACGGACAGAGCAGCCCGGGTCTGGAACGTGGTCACTCCTCCCAGCAGAGAGGAAAGAGAGCATAGTGAACCGTGGCTCTTAAGGTTTACATCTTATGGAAAAATCAAGTCACATGGCCAAGGCTGCCATCATCAATGCGGCAGGGAAATGTGCTCCCTGGGGAAGAGGGGCACAGGCAGCAAACTGTTTATGAACGATACGACAGTTTCCCTCACCCACTGCAGAGATTTCTGCATTATCTGCCCCTTGGAATTACCGATCCCAGCATTGCCTTTTTTCGATCTGTGGGTGTCATCCCACCCAACCCAAGCAAGCTTTGTCAACTTCTGTGTGCCAGCAGCTCTATGTGCCAGCGGCTCTAAGGCACTGAGTGGAGGGAGGGAACCAAGAGTGAGAAAGGCCCCTGCCTTTCACAGGCTCACAACTGAGTAAGGAAGAGAAGCTCAGACTGAAAATGAAACATACTAGAGGCATGTTTGCCATGGGCCACCGAGATGGAAGGGCCCCAGGGGTGTGTAGGAAACTGCGTTGCTCCACATCAGCAAGCAGGTGTAAGTTCTCCTTCACAACCATGTTGTAGGAGAGTCTACACTTACATGTACTCTCTGGACTTACTACATATTTGATTTTTCAAACACATAGTCATTGCGTATCTCTTATGGGTCAGGTACTTACCCTACACATAGGAGCCAACGGAAACTAGGGAATGTACCTACCTTCAAGGAGCTCACAGTTAACAGAGGGACAGACGGGGGGTTATTTTATTCTAAAACAGTGCAATCAGCACTAGGACAGAAGCTTCCTGAACAGAGATGGGCACCTGGGTAACACAGAATGGGAAATGTTCAGAGAAGAAATGATCCCATTTCTGAAGTGCTAAGAGGATTAGTCAGGCACAGATTAGGGACACAGTCCAGGTAGAGGGAAAGACTTGTTGGAGGGAAACTATAGTTTTCTTTCTTTCTTCTTCTTCTTCTTCTTTTTTTTTGGAGGCAGAGTCTCACTCTGTCACCCAGAGCGGAGTGCAATGGAATGATCTCAGCTCACTGCAACCTCCGCCTCCAGGATTCAAGCCATTCTCCTGCCTCAGCCTCCCAAGTAGCTAGGACTACAGGTGCACGCCACCACGCCCAGCTAATTTTTTGTATTTTTAGTAGAGACGAGGTTTCACCGTGTTAGCCAGGATGGTCTTGATCTCCTGACCTCGTGATCGGCCTGCCTCACCCTCCCAAAGTGCTGGGATTACAGGCGTGAAACACCACGCCTGACCCTATTCTTCTTTTTTTTATTATGATTGAAATTGTGAGTCTTCTCAGAGTGGGGCCATGTATGAAGGGCCTTTTATACCATGTCAAAAACTGTGGACTTTTTTGAAGGAGTCACTGATGGGTTTAGGCTTGGAGTGGCTTGTTTACCATGGATACGAGGTACAGTCCTGCCTCTTCCCTTCTCATCCAGCTCAGGAGGGATGAATATGCCACATAGTCTTTTGTATTTCAGCCTACTGACTACACACAAGGCCAATCTCAATGCCCGGTAGCAGCTGTGCAGATCTCTGGGTCCTAGTCCTGAACTCAGTGCCTCAGTTCTCATACATGGCACTGTCTGAAACTGATTCTGGCAGCCTTTGCTCGATGCAGCTAATTCCCCAGAAGGTCTCCTAGCCAGAGGTCAGGTCACTGACTTGAAAGACTGGCCCAGCTTGTGGTATCAGCTAATTTGTCTGTTTGATTTGGTTCCCTATCTCAGCCACCATCACTGACCTGAGGGACAATCAGAGCCCCAGCTCTTCATTCCCGGGGCCCAAAGCCTGGGGAATAGTCAGGCTTCCCACTGGTTAGTGCCATCGGCAGAAATGTCCTATTGCCCCAACCATCTTCTTCCAGGAAGAGAGCTACTCTTCCTCCATGGCTGCTGTGGCTGGTCTTTAGTTGACATTACATCTGCTGAGCTTGGTTGACCAACGACAAAGATTCTTTGCTTGACCAAACTTTAGTCAGGCTCCTGAACCTTCTTCTAGGATCACCTGTGTACTTGCTTGTAAATTCAGTTTTAGCCAAGAACCAGCCTTACTAAGTTTACCAAGAACCACCCACCCTCAATGTCTGATTACCCTTGATATCTCATCAGGTTCCTTGACCTCCTCCATCCCCCACATGAAGTCTGATCACCCTGGCTTATCTTCATCAAGAATTCTGTTGGGTTGGTTTAGCCACAGTTCCTCTTAGCTCTGCTGTTTCCTCTCAGTCACTTTTCAACAACTGACTCCCACCCTGCTCCTTGGCTATAGATTCTCATTTGCCCATGATGTATTTAGAGCTGAGCTCAAACTCCCCTCTGCTGAAAAAATCCCATTGCAATGTTTTTCTATATCTATCACAATGGTCCTGAATAAAGTCTTTCCTCAACACATGCAACAAGTGTCATTGAAATGTTTTTTCTTTGACACTAGAAATGAAAATCACAGGGAACTCCTAAGAGAAAGAAAGAAAGAAAATTAAGAAATAATTGTCCATGCCGGGCGCCGTGGCTCACGCCTGTAATCCCAGCATTTGGGGAGGCTGAGGTGGGTGCATCACTTGAGGCCAGGAGTTTGAGACCAGCCTGGGCAACATGGTAAAACCCCATGTCTACTAAAAATACAAAAATTAACTGAGTGTGGGGGTGCACACCTGTGGTCCCAGCTATTCAGGAAGCTGAGGCAGGAGAATCGCTTGAATCTGGGAGGTAGGGCTTGCAGTGAGCCAAGATCACAACACTACACTCCAACCTGGGCTACAGAGCAAGACTCCACCTCAAAAAAAAAAAAAAAGGAAATAACTGTTCAGCTCACATGATACACTTCTCAGGGGCTCGTTTGCAGAGCATTTTTTTGTTTTGTTTTCTGCCCTTAGCCCCTACCCCTTCTTCTACAGGGCTTTCTTTCTTCTACTATACCAGCACCTACTTTTCTAAATTAGTCATCAGCCAGTCAGCCAAACAGTCGGTATATCAGTTGATCAACCACTCAATCAACCAGCTAGTCAGTTGTTCAGTGAACTGGCCAGTTAGGCAGCTAGTCTATCAGTTCATTTCTTACTTACGTACCCACCTCCTCCCTCCCTCCATCTTTCACTTGCTCACTCACAGACTCACTCACTCAGCAGCATCCTTTAGTCATTGGACACCCACTCACCAACTAGCTAGTCTATCATTTGGTCATGCACCCGTTTTTACTAGGGTGTAAGTTCTGTCTTGAGCATCCTTCCTGCCCTTAAGGAGCTTGCACTCTGGGTGGATATAAAGAGTCATTCCACACACACCACACACACATCAGTGTATTAACATCCAGGCACGAGGCCTCTTACAGGTGACAGATGATTGCAGCATAGATCTTCAAGGTAGAAGAAGGGAAGGGCTATGTGTATGGTTAGGATAAACAAGGATTGCTACTTAAGCATTGGCCTGAATCTGAAAAGATAAATTAGTCCGAAACACATGCTAGGACTTCATGGGTTCTGCCTGTAAGGTCAAACTCTCCACTTATTCATTTATATATCATCTGCCCATTTATTCATGTGTCCGTTTGCTGGTTCACATGTATAAAGTGGATTCAATATGTGCTTGGTTAGTGTGAGGGGTAGAGGAGAAACACCCAAATAGCATAAATTAAAAGTTGTGGATATTGAGCAAAGGAGGGAAGCACATCTTTTGGGAAAGACTGGGGAAAGGGGCCGTGAGGAAAGTAGTGTTTGAGATGGTTCCTGAAGACTGAATTTCACTGGGAAATCTGGGAGTAGGGCATTATCACAGATTGAATGGTTTGAGGCAGGAAAGTATCAGGCAAGTTCCGGAAACAGGAATAATTTTGTCTGGAACTGTCTTAAGGAAGCTAAAACAGGAATTACAGGTGGTGGCAGCTTATGCAAGATCTTTAAACAGTTTGTATTCCCCCCTCCCTTCTTCAAGTGCATGAAGGACTCTTACACATACACTCTAGCACACCGCTCCCTGCGTTACACTGAATTGGAAATGGTGGCTACCTGCATGCACGTGACCACTCACCTCTCTCATAGCGGACACCATTCACCAAGGAAGGCACTTTACCCACTGATCCTGAAATCAACCTCAACACCCTCAATTCACTGTCAGTTCCGCAGGATGAAACAAGGCTGCCTTCCCTGACCTAATCATACATTTACAGACTCTTAGCCCTCAATGGAACCTTAGCAATAATGTTGGCCAATCTCTTCACATTGGAAACCAGGAAAATTGAAGCCCAGGAAAGTTAGGGGATGTACCCAAGATTTCACAGCCAGTGAGGAGTGAGTATTCCCAGAGCTAACTCCCTCCTCCCTGGGCTCCCAACCTGTGTCTCTAACTGCAACCATGTCACGTCACAGGAAAGGGGGACTAGTGCTTCAGCTCCACTTGGCTTCCATGAGGCATATCCTGGCATGCTTCCCAGATGGACGATTTGGCTACTCATCCCCACCCTTCCACTGCCAGTGTTCAGCTTCCACAGTGCATGGTCTGTGGATGTTCCATGAAGACTAGTGTCTCACACAAGGTTCAGGGCTGGTTTCTCCCTAAACTCCTAGTACTGCCCAGGGTCTTCTAGAAATGTGTCATAACGGGATGAGAGGTGGAGCGAAGAGATAAATTAACCACATATTTCTGGAGATCCACCTTCTGACCGTTCTCCCTCCATGGAAGTCCTTCTGTGAAAGGGACTTCCTTTAATATTATCATACAGAATCCCTAACATTAGTATCAAAACATCTTCTATGCAAACAGATAAATTAGAGGGTGAAATGATTCATGTTGCAAATGGACTTTCTACATTAAAAAACAAAAAAGTTGCAAGGTCTCCTTAAGTAGCATCTTCTAAAGTGTCTGTTGACAGATTGTTAAGTAATCAGTGAAGGGAGAAACGCGAAACTAAAATTTTCTAAGTCATGATTGCTGGTTAAATATCAACCCAAAATTAGGATAAATCAAATATTACATTATTCTGATTTTATTTTATTTTATTTTATTTTATTTTATATTTTGAGACAGGGTCTCATTCGGTCACCTAGGCTGGAGTGCAGTGGCTCTACCACGGTTCACTGCAGCCTCGACCTCCCGGGTTCAAGTGATCCTCCTGCAACAGCCTTTTGATCAGGTGGGATGACAGACATGTGCCACTATGCCTGACTAATTTTTAAATTTATTTTGTAGGGACAGGATCTCTCCATGTTGCCCAGGCTGGTCTCAAACTCCTTGCCTCAAGCCATCTGTCTGCCTGGGTCTCCCAAAGTGCTGGAATTACAGGCGTGAGCAACCATGTCCAGCTAAATCTAATTTTTAAAATGAGATGCTACTTGCTCAGTTTTGAATTTTCACTTTACAGGACAAGCAGCTAAAATTCAGAAACCCTGGCCCCAAACCTCCACTGTCTTCTCTACTAAGCTTGGTCCTCCTCCCCTAAAACTCTCTCATGATTCACCCAGGATGCTCCTTTATGTCTTTTCTTCTTTCATTCCTGGAAATGGCGTAATAAATGTGTTCCATTTGTCTCCAGATGAAGTCATTAACAACCTTTCTTTTCTCCAAAATCCAGAGACAAATAGGAAGGTGTGTCTGGATTAAGAGTTAAATTATTAACACTGTCTCTGGTAGGTCCCCTCCCAGTGCTCAGGCCTCTGCCAGTCACCCCATTGTTTGCCTGCAGGGTGGAGCTGGGTTTCTCAAGCTTTGACTCAGCTTCAGAAATGAGTCTTGCCTGCATCCTCCCTTCCCTGATGGAGTCACAGGCACGCACCTGCTCTCAGGTGTCTGCTCCCCTGCGCGGGAAGATGCAGAGCCCGGCTTTCTGGTTTTTAATAGAGCATGGTCCTTTGAAGATGAGAGAGCAGATGCGGAACTCCAGATTGGCCAGGACACAGTCCCGTGGCTAGGCTGGGGCAGTGGGGCTGCGAGGGTGACGGCAGAGTCACCATTCCACATAGCTTCCCAGGGTCCGCCTTATCTGGAGGGGCTGATTTGAGGGGTGCCAGGAAGTCTCCTCTCTCCTTTGAAAACATAATCCTCTGCCCTAGCCAGCCAGGGTGTTTGGAAATCAGCTATTACCCATTTAAGAGAGTTGGATGAACCCTCCTTCCTGGATTCCGGATCCAGGGACCATCAGAGCTAGTTTTCTCGCCTATAAAATGTATAATACAATTAGCTTTCTTCATAGCGTATTGTGAAAACTGCATATAAAAGTGTTTGGTAAGGTTTAATAACTAATAAAAAAGCATCTGTACCTGGCAGTGTGACACAGGGATCAGTGAAGATCTCTTAGAGGAGGGAGGGAGGACATGCTAGCGCTAGCGGGGAAAAGAGTACCTGGCTTCCAGGGAGGAAATCAGGAGGAAGACTGGGGCAAAAAGAGGTGGAGACCACCACAAGCAGCTTCCTAATTTGTCATCAATGCAGCCTCTGCTAAGAAGCTGCCCAGTATTTCACTCCTGTCGGCTGACTGAGAGGAGCTGTGATGTCAGGAGACTTACAGTTCAACCCTGGATGTGACATTAGCCCTCATGTGATCTTGGGCTAGGCCTGGCCTCATTCCAAGTCTCAGTTTCCCTCTCTGTAAAATGGGAATAATGTAGCTGACAGGGAAGTTGAGTGTGGAAGTTTTGAAAGGTGTAACATGTTGAATGCACATGAGGTTGACTGGGTCTTGAGTGTTTATGATCTATGGCACGTGGTCCCTTTAAGGCCAGCCATATCTAGATCTCTATCCTGGCCACCCCTAGGGTATCCTCTGAGATGATAGTTGCTTTATAAGCCGAAATTTATCACATGACAGAATGTTTCAAAACTAAGCAGGAGTTCTTTATTAATAAAATAAAAGGGCAATGATCAAATTGGGAAAAATAGGAGTAAAATTCATTGCAGTAAACCCACATGGGTGACTGGGACATGAGGAATGGAGCTGTCCATCTGTTCACAGGCAATGCACACATACCGGTGCCTTCGAGGCATCAGGCATGTGAAAAGCCTTGGTCTATGTCCACACAAATCTGTCTTGCTGCATAGTTTCCTTGTGGGGAGTCCATATCAGCAACAGCACAGAGGACTGGGAGTGTGTGGAAGTGAGGGCTGCAGGTGGAGATGGTGTTCTTCTTGGAGGTGGAATGCAGAACCGGAATCTGGAACCCAGAATATTACATTCTTTGTGTTGTTAGGCTGGGGAGGAGAAAGTGGGGGAGGTCTGGCCTGGAGGGGAAAATTAAGGGGCTGATTAAAGTGAGGCTGACCCTAAAAATGAACAGTATTCCATCCACATACAACAGAAAGCTCAGGAGACATTATTAGTCATGGTCCCCACCCAATGACAGTGACTTGTCCACCATGGAGATGCTAGCCACGGTGATGGAGTGGAAATGTGCCCCAGGCCAGGCCCCCACCCAGCTCCACCCCGAGCAGCTGCATGTGGTTGGGCAGGTCCTTTAACTTCTTTGGGCCTGCCTCTTTAAACTGTCAGTAAAATTGTTATGAGGATTAAATGAGGCGAGGGATTTGAAAAATGCTTTGGAAAGTACATTAAGGTATTTCTATCATTTCTCAGGCCATCTTACCCCTTCCTCTGGTAATGGCAGCAGTGAGCCCTTGCATGGCCTCTTGTTGGGCAGCGTCCTGACATCCATCTTTGGGGTAGAAGGCTAGAGGTGGACCAGCTTCCCCGAGAACCTGCCTTTCCCCATCCCAGGGCCTAGGAGGCTACACGGAGGACCAAGGCTCCTTCCTCCCACCTAGATAAGGCCCTGAGTAGGATTGCTGGAGTTAGCAAAGAAAAATAGAGCCTGCCCAGTTAAATTTGAATTTTGTATAAACTACAAGTAATTGTTTAGTATGTTTCCTGCAATATTTGGAATATACTTATACTTTCAAAATATTCTGTTATCTGAGATTCAAATTTAACTGAATGTCCTATATTTTATGTGGCAAGTCTACCACAAGGACCAGTTCTAACCCACATTCTGTGATCAACACGATTACTCCTCAGCACCGCAACTCCCAATGGGCAGGTAGGGACAGCACCACCGTGTGCTGGGGCACCATTGACATCATCTTCTACCTGTGCCCCAGAGAAGCCTCACAGAACACTACGTGAACTGTCTCCCTGGATTAGGAAGGACACTTGCACTGTGAACTGAGGAAGGGGGATGAGTGGTACCTGGGGCTCGGCATTGAATCATCTAGATCTGAATTCAAATACCATCTCTGCTGTTACTACCTGTTTAATCTTCCTCAGCCTCACTTTTCTCATCTGCAAAATGGTAACGATGACACTTTCCCTAGAGGGGCTCTGAAGATGAAATGAAATAATAAGCATGATGGGTGGTCCTGGTGCTAGCCTTGCAGTGAGTGCTTGAGAAATGGCAGCAATTTGCAGCAAAGGGGATGTTCACATTTTTGTCAGAATTGCCCCAAACTCCATCCTCTCCCTCTTCCTCTTTTTGCTTCAATGTTTCTTATAACTGTCTGCCTGCAAACAGCTCCTTCAGTTTGTTCTATATTATCTATGTAATTGTATACTATCTATATTATCTGTATAATTGATCTATATTAAAAAGACCTTGATTCCCCGAGTTTGAGCAAACACCTTTGGTGGGTTAAATTAGCTCAGGTGCAGGGACTTGGAGTGTTGAAAATATGTGGTGGGTGGCTTTCATCAAAACAGCTCAGCAAAGCAAGTCCCTGGAGGAAGTGCAGGTGGGAGAAGTGGGTGAGGAATTCTCTGGGAGGTGGTAATCAGGACCACACCTAGTGCCGTGGGCAGGTTGGGGGCCCTATAAAGGCTCCTGGAGTGGCTGCCTATGGAACAGGGCTCAGCCTCCTCTCCTGGGGTCCAGCTTGCCGCCTCTGGTAAGTGGGAACTCATCTGTTCTCCTGGGATTTGTGGGGCTCTTTCCTTCTCCTTTAACTCCTTTGAGCCGCTAGGCCAAGATCCTCTACTATCCTTGGGTAATCAGGGAAGTGACACAAGTCTCCTGACAATTGCAGACAGGGCACACTAATCATTACTTAGAAAGTTTAATCTCCATTCCACACCATTGCTTGCTTGGTATGACTTCTTTCCTGATCGTGGTTTGACTCCCCAGCAAGAAGATTTTTCTTGTTGAAGGAAGAGATATTTAGAGCTATAGAATTTTGTGGCAATTCTGAGCCCTGTTTAATTAAAGCTTTCTCACACCCTATTCTGCATTTTCCTTACCAGTAAGCTTTAAACTTTTCTTCCAGGTGTACGGAAACAGGTATATTAAACACTGTTTTCAATCCTATGCAGCAACCATTCTTCCCTATTCTGATTGCCACCTCTTTACTTTCTGAGGCCTGCACTTCCCATCTATGATCATTAACTTAGACCATAAGGAACACTGCCTACAAAGATAGCCAGACACGCTCATCAGAGCTGGGAAGGCTTCAGGGAACTTCCTGACCAGCATCCTTCTAATAAAGGTGCTGAGGCCCAGAGAAGGCAGGTTGCCCATGCAGTGAATGGCAGGATGGACCTAGAACCCAAGCCTGAGCCTTCTTGGCTAGTGCTCTTTCCTTTGAACATCCTCCTATCATCCTTTGGCTCCAGTGATCTATTTGGCTGGCCCTTAAGCTTCCCAATTCTTTGTGGAGGGCTGGAACCACTATCCTATAGCCGTATAGGACTTGCCTTAGCCTCCCGTGGTGAGTCAGGGGTGGAGCAGGGATTAGACATTAGGCCTCTGCAATCTTGGTACACTCCTTGTCCAGCCCAATCTCTCTCTCTCTCTCTCTCACACATACACACCATGATGCTTCCCTGTAAGACAGAGACTGTTCTTGTTCTCTCCTCATGCTCCTACATCCTTGCCCATTCTTATTGTCTGCATTATCCAAGGGAGCCAGTTGACATTGTCCAGATCTGTTAGCTAAGATGGCATGCTTTGACCTTGTAAAATGTCTGGGATGCTTTTTAATCATCAGACATGCTTTTAATGGTGTCCTTGCCCGGTTTCCTTTAGGCTCACCTGTTCCTAGAGCAATGTCTTCCCAGCAGCAGCAGCAGCAGCAGCAGCAGCAGCAGCAGCAGCACTGCCCACCACAGAGGGCCCAGCAGCAGCAAGTGAAGCAACCTTGTCAGCCACCCCCTGTTAAATGTCAAGAGACATGTGCACCCAAAACCAAGGATCCATGTGCTCCCCAGGTCAAGGAGCAATGCCCACCAAAGGGCACCATCATTCCAGCCCAGGAGAGGTGTCATCCCTCAGTCCGGCAAGCCCCCAAGAGTAAACAGAAGTAAGGATGGACTGGATATTACCATACTCCACCATCCTGGCTATTAGATGGAACCTTCTCTTCTTCCTTCTCTCCTTCCCTCCAGCTCTTGAGCCTACCCTCCTCTCCCATCTCCTCCTGCCCAAGATGTAAGGAAGCACTGTAAGGATTTCTTCCCATCATACCCCTCCCCACACATACCACCTTGGCTTCTTCCATATCCCACCCTGATGCTCTCCCAGGTAGGCATGAGAGAGACCTCATCCTCTCCAGGCTCCAGCATGGCCACAGCTAAGGCCCATCCATTCCCCAAAGTGAGGAAAGTGTCTGGGCTTCTTCTGGGGTTCCGCCCTGACAAGTAGGGTCACAGAGACTGGCGCAAAGTTTCTGCCTCATTCCTCTCCATGATGCCCCCTACTCTGGGCTTCTCTCCTGTTTTCCCCAATAAATAATGTGCTTCATGTAATAAATGTGTCTGCTTGCTGGGCTAATTGTCCACTCCCAGTCCTATTCTGTGATTCATTCATTCATTCAGAGAGGGAACATCTTAGGGAAGTGAAGGTGCAAGTACACACGCGCCTGGGAGTTCAGGAAGTCACTCTTACGGACACAGTTACTCTCTGGTAACCAACAATGGGGAAACATATCCAGACATATCTCAGGTAAAGGAGGACAGAAAACAAGCCCAGCAACTCATTGGCAAAAGTTTAATAGAGCCTTGCATAACTAATCCCATCTAGGGAAGATCAAAAAGGAGGAAAATTTAGCTCCTACCATTAGAAGCCCAGCCCACCTGATGAATGCAGTTTTCTTGGAAGTTGTCATTCTGAAAAAGCACACAAAGCATACATAAATGGCCTGAGTCCTGCAAAACATTTCTACAAACATGTGCAAATGACTTTTTCACATATTTGTTTGTGTTTTTGTTCATTCATTAACTCATGCTCATTCACTTACTTATTCATACTCACTCATCTGATATGTAGCAAGTTCTAGAATGACCTTAGTTTTCCACTCTGCCATGCTGGATTCCCAGAGCTATCTAGAGTCAGTTTATCCTGTGTCTCAGTGTACTCTTTGGAAGTCAAAGTCATTTTCTTACACAGGGAAATGTTGTTCCAGGGATGGCCACGTACAGAGAGTTTGTACAAAGTATACAGGGCCTGGTTTTGTCACTTAGTCTGACTTCATGCAGCTTATAAAAGAAACCTGTTTTTACAACTGGCTTCCTGACCCTCCTAACCCACATGTGAGAGCAGCTGCCTATATTGGAAAGAAACGGCATACCTCCCAGATATAAAGAAGAAAAGTATTTGAAGAAGAGACCCTGAGTAGGAAGGAGTAGTTGAACACAGAGTCCGATTTTCTCCCCTTGTTCTTTATTCTTTTCCTGGGATTTGGTCACTCAATTTCAGTTGTCACCATCAAGCATAAATTGCTTTCTCACTTAACACCCTAGCCTAAAAAGGAACAAATGACCACCTTCTCTACTTTCCCTTAAAGTAGCTATCCGTGGCTGATATTTCCAAGTAGTAGTTACTTAAAACTTAGTGGGTACTGACATTAACCAGGAAAGTCAAAGTATTGTAAAAACAATTAAGATTCAAAAAGAATGCTTCTAGCCCTAAGAATTCATTGACAGCCTTTCTTTGCCCCAATCCTTGCATCCTAAAATAACTCCCCTCTGTCAAGTACAAAGGCTGGTCTGTCTTAGGAGTCCCCTTCCTGGCTTCCTTCCATCTAAGCCCTATTCAGTTTCTTGGACACACTATTTTTCAGGGGTTTCATGTCATTTTCATGTCTCCCAGGAAGGCCTTGGCAAGTCTTCCCACAGACTTTTGAGTTCCAGACTGATAGATTTGCATGGTCTTCAGCTAATTGGACAGATAGGGGTGATTGAAACAATGAATACTTCTGCTATGATCTGTGTCTCAGTTATTAACTCAGTGAGGAAGGGGAGATACCCATGTTTAAAGTCCCATCTCTGCATGAGTAGGTGGGCATCCACTCCCCCTTATGAAGAAATTATCTTATGTAATTCCACCCTTCAGAAGTTCACAAAGCAACATTGGCTTATGTCAAAATCCCAGCCATAATTAAACACATAAAAGTTAAATTATGAGCCCTTAAAGCATGGGAGTCTTGTTTAGCTCACTATCAGCAAATGTGCAATGACTAGCTTTTCAAAAGTACAGAAGAAAGAACTGCTTCCAGGTGGAACAGGACAGCCTGTGGCAAGCCAGCAGCCTAGTGTACATCTAGACCAAATTACAAACTATCATCTGTACCCACCCGGGGACCCTACAACTCCAGAGATAGGACAGCTTCAGAGAGGTGAGCCAACAAATGTGTACCTGGGATAATCTGTGGATTCTGGGCAAGAGCAGAAGAATGAAAACCAAAGCTTTCTACTGTGGAGGACCATTGCTAGGGACAGAGAGACCAAGAGAATTTATGGGTGCTCTGGGGGGCAGTCTTTAAGCAAGTGGTTGACATTCCACTTGGAACATTTAATGAATTCTAGGAATGGTCAGGTCAGGATATTAAATACTTAAGCAGAAAGTCTTTGAAAAGTTGAGTGGAGTTTTTAGTAGGTTTATGAAACAATGAATGGAGTTTGCAACCTGCCAGGTGGAGGGCCTCTGGCAAACACACCAGATAGAGAGTTAAAAACTGAAAGGCCAGGGGTAATTCTAGTCTGTTGGATAGAAGGCAAAATCATGGCCATCACTGAGGAGAGTACCGACTGGAAGGGGATATCATGAAGTTTTCTGAGATTCTGGATAAGTTCTCAGTCTAGTGGGTGGCAGTTACCCGGGTTCATACATATATCAAAACATACACTCAACTGATTTGTGCATTTTTCTTTTTGTTAGTTTAACCTCAATAAAATAGAAATATCATTAAAATAGCATCAATAAGTGCAATGAAAGATATGACATTTATACTAAAAATATAAAACATTATTGAGAGAAACTAAGAGAGAACTCACAAATTTGGAGATGTTTCGTGTTCACGTATTAGAAGACTATGTTGTAGAGATATCAATTATCCTTAATTTGATCTAAGATACGTAAATTAGAATGAAAGTGTGATACTGCTACACAATGCAACATATTGGCTAAAACTAAAAAGACAATACCAGGTGTTGGTGAGAATATGGATAAACAGGAGCTTTTGTAAACTGCTGATGGCAGTGTAAATTGGACAACCACTTCAGAGAATAATCGGGCAGTATTTCTAAAGTTGATCATATGCATCCCCATCCCAACAATTTCACTCTTCATTGTATACACAACAGAAATGTGTACATAGAATTACTAAAACACATGTATGAAAACAGTTATAATAGCGGTATTTGTAATAGCTCCAATTAAAAATATTCCAAATATCCATTAAAAGTAGAATGGATAAATTAATTGTGAATTTTCACACAATGGCATACCACAACACAATGCTATTAGACAAGCTCTACCCATAACATGGATGAATCTTTCAAACACAGCCTTGAGAGAAAGAAAGCAGATACTAAAAGCACATGTTGTATAATTCCATCTATTTTTATGAAGTCAGAATGACTAGAAGGTAAGCTTTACGGGGATCTGGCAAAGTTTTGTGTCTTTATCTGGGAACTGATTAGACAGATGTGGTCATGCAAATTCATTGAGCTGTGTACATTTTTCTGTATAATAATATTATATTTCCTTTTCTTAAAAAAGAGTTATATAAATTTAAAAAGTACTTAGGCAATATTTCAATCCTGATTGGCTTAAACCATTATTTTTCTCACTATTTGTGTGCATACTTTACCCATTTTCTACCCCATTGTATCTTCAAAGCCCATCCGCAACATGTCAACAAAATTAAAACATGTCTGTTCTTCTGAGGAAAGGAGACTATATTTACAAAACCTCCAAACACTGCCAGGGGAGAAGGGGTAGCTCAATACACCCTCCTCCCAGTATTCTTCCTTCTCACCATTTTATTACCTAGAAATTTCTGTCTACCCCAGAAACAGAACAATGCCCTACCTGATCTATCTGTCACAAACACTCAGCAGGCTCAAATTCCCGGCCACCTCCTGTTCTGGCCAGGAGATCCTCAGAGGCAAAGTGAGCAGGCCTGGGCATCTGCATTGGAGCTGTTCTGACATTCCATTTTTTTTTGCAAAAGGAGTAGGGGCTTTCAGACTGAACAGAATTGAATCTCAGCTTCTCCATTTCCTGGCTGTGTGATTGCATTCTGTCACTTAGAGCCAAAGCCGTTTTCTCATATGTGAAAAGGTGTCAGGGTCAAACAACTATTTGCAGTATTCTGGGGAGGATTGGTGATAATATCCAGAAAGTGGCTGCATATAGCATATGCTCATTAAATGATTGATTTTATTTTCATCTACAGCTGCGGAAAGTGGCTATCAAAGCATGAGCTAAGGATACTCCTCTGCCTAGAAGTAGAAGGTGGCCATATGGAAGTCTTTTTACTCTAGCTCAGGAGTCTATGCTAATAAGTAATTGTTATCTGTTTCCCAGCCTGGGAAAGCTCCAGGCTAGAAAAGAGCAGACTTAGATTCTAGTTTTGGGTCTGCTATTGAATAAATCTGTGACCTAGAACAAGTTCCTTAACCTCAGTCCTTTATCCATAAAATGAGAGGTTGGGTTGGATGCCTTAAAATTAGGTCGATCTATGAATTCTTTTGAGTTTTTGCATTTGTATGGTTCATGTCCCCTACCCCACCCTCTCTAACCCCATCAGGGTGGATCTGGTGGTTTCCTAATAAGCAGAGTATATACATGTGTTTGGGGCAGGAGCAGAGCTCAAAAAATAAGAGAGTAAGTAAATGAATGAATGAAAATCAGATTCCATGAACAATTTCAGGCTATGGTAACTAGAAAATTTAAAAACAGTGGCAACTAGGAGTTTAAGGTAATTTTGAAAAATAAAGATTTGTCTCATATAGATGGGCAGAGGAGGATTGAAGGGCAGTGACGAGGATCAGAATATGCCACCCTAAAATGTCCCACTTGGCACAAGTATTCTTTTGAGCTGAAGGCAGTTGAGGGTCAACAAGGACATAAAGAGTTTTCTGCCTTCCTCCTATCTGCCTAAAGGCAGAGCACAAATTTATCCCCTCTCTTGAGCAGGATGAGAGAACCAATTCTTATTACTGGAGATAGAGAGCCGGCACTGAGATGAGTCTGCATGACCAAACCTTACTAAAGTAGCCCTTATATTTCAGAAGTTTCCCCATATAATCCCTAGTCATCTTCCACAATTTATTATCTCTTGAAGCTCAAACGCTTTTTCTTTCTTAGGAAGAATATACAGGCTCCCAAACCTAACCACTTCTTTGGGTTTTCACTTCTTTTCTGTGAAACACCTATGCATGTAAAAAATATTGATACCAATATAAATTATATGCCTTTTCTCCTATTAATCTGTCTTCTGTCAGTCACATTTGCAGGCCCCTATTACTGAACCTAAGAGGATAGACAAAAAGTTTTTCTCTTCTCAGCAGCAGTATACTTTGTTGGTACTTTGTGCCTCTAAAAGTCATAATTTGGCCCTGCCAGGATGTTCTGGAGGAAGGAAGCACGAGCCTTTAACCCACCAGAAGGTGTCCATACCATGTGCATGATGATGTCCAGGAAGGTGACCCGGGATCATCTCCTGGCCCCAGAACCAGCCTGCCATGCCAGCTTGAGCTTGCGCTTTGATGATTCCCTGCTTGGAATAGTGACGTTCAAGGGTGTGTGTACTTTGCCTTCCTCAGATGGGACTTAATTACTTCCCAAGGCTCCCAATATCCTCAGGCCAAACACCCACATTCATCAACATCTAGTTGCATCAACATCAATATCTGCCCAGGTATCTCAGCACCCACCTGCACCTCCTTCCACCTATTCATAGGACTGGGACTCTCCAGTTGGATTCAGGTCCTAGAAGTTGAGATATTCTGGCAGAGCAGTGATTTTTCAATCCTGGTTTTATCTGACAATCAAAAAAAAAAAAGAACTGATTAAATGAAACTTTGAAGTGGAGCCTAGACATGAATAGTTTTTTAAAGATACCAGATGATGTCAATTGCAACCAAGGTAGAAAAGTCCTTGTGTTTAGAGTCTACTGTTTCCCAACTGGTTTGATTTTAAAAACTGCCTGATGCACTTTAGAAATTTGGGTCCCCAGGTCCTTCCCTTAGGTATTTCTATTCCACTGGAAAGAGTATCCTAAGTCATTCTTATGCTTAAGTCAGTTGGGGAAACCCTCCTTACTGATGAGATTTGGATCCCAGAAGCTCAAAGAATGTTGCCTACTTCCCCACTAGACTTCATAAACCTGGGACTTCATGCTTGACATTTGACTCTCATTCAGCAAACATGTGTTAAATGAATGACTGACTGGCTACTTTAAAAATGAAGGAAATGATTAGATTTTTCTGAGACATGGAAGATTAATTTCTAATAACAATTGTAGTTCAGATCCTAAGGAGAAGAAATGCACTTGACATCTATGATCCATGTACTATGTTCTAGTCACTACGGTCATTGTTTTGCATATGTAATCTCATTTAATAACAGGTCTAAAGACAAATTTTATGGGTAAGATACGTTGAGATTCATAAAGCCTTAAGAATTATGGTACTGGATTTGCATCTTGGCTCTGCCACATTATTGGCCACGTAAACTTGAACAAGTGACTTATTCTTTGTGCTTCAGCTTCCACATCTATAGACTACATTTAATGACTGGTCCTTGCACTGCTATTGTGAGAATTAGTGTCACACCTAGAACACGGTCTGACACTTTGCAGAAGCTAATGAAATGGTAGCTGTTTTTATTATTAGAAAACTTTCCTGATATCACACACATAGCTACTAAGTATCAGACTCAGGATTTGAATCCAGGACTTCATGTTTCCAAACCTGTAATCTGTGGAGATCACTCTGCACTCTCGAGAAGGTGCTTTCAGAGGAGGATCAGGGACAAAGCAGGCATAACTGAGCAAACAGAAGGGACCAGCAACAACACAAACAGCAGCCACTACCAATGGGGTTTAGATTCTCTGCAGAAAATTTTTAGCCATGCAGTTGTTCCTTTGCCCCCCTCTACAGCCCAGGAGGCAATGACTGATAGGAAGGATAGCACGTCAGCCTGAACCATCCCAGATTCTAATACTTTTCATTTTAAAATATGTCTGTGTCTTTTGATCATCCATACCAGGAGAAGCTCTACCTCTAGTGGAAGACAGGCAGTCGATCAGCTCAGATGTGTGAGACTATAGGGATCCAGTCAGTGTCTCGTCTAAGAGTCACCCTCTGGTTTATAGAGTGTCCCACTAGTCTTGAGAAGCAATACAACATAGTTCTCAAGGGACTGTACCCTAGCACATCAGACCTTTATGACATGTTGGGAGAGTCACTCAACATTTTTCTGCCTCAGTTTCTTTATCTAAGGTATGTCCAGGTTTTTGTATAATCACCAATAATTTTAGCTACCTCCCATGCCCCAACTCCTATAAAACATGAACCATGCAGTCATTGTCACTGTTCAATAACTCAAGATATAATTTGGTAAACATGTAAACCTGAAACCGAACGTAAAAAAAATGAGGGGAGATAAATCAATCACAAAGGCCAAGAATGTTGCTCCACTGAAGAAGTATGCCATGCCCTGTCCTTGGGTGCTCTCTCTCTGTTCTCTCTCTCTCTGTCTCTCTCTCTCACACACACACACAGAGTGAAAAGGAAAAAAGGAAACTCGCAGTCAAAAGGAAGAAGTTTCATCTGATTTCAAGTGGAAGGAGAGGAAAGAATGAGACAAACTAGCAAGAATTATTATGCTAGATGTATTTAACTTATTCATCTTAAAGTGTTAGAAGCATCATTGCATTTAATCTTTCTAGCAACTTTGTGCAGTAGAATTTAAAGTTATTCTTTTAAAGATAAGGACAATAGCTTGCAGAAAGGTTAGGCAACTTGCTCAAGGTCATCCAACTAATAAGGGCATGGCAAGGCTTTGAAACAGCTGGGCCAGACATTAAGCCTGGGTCCTTTTATTTCTATATCCCTCAAGCTAGAGAAGCCAAGTTTAATTTTTTATCCATCCGTTCAAGGACTAGCAATAAAAACAGTGAGGGTGAGAGGTATGCGCTGTTCTTAAAGAGACGGTAGAAAGGAAAGGGAATTGGGCATCCCAGGTTTTGGTCTGATTCTGCTACTAAAGAGGCTGTGAAGGTTGAAGCGAGTTCTTTCCCCCATCACACCAGATCATTCCCTCTCTCTAGGCTGAGGGGTTGAGTAGAATTTCTCGGGTGCTATGATTTCCTGTCCTCCCTCCACCTCTGCACCCACATTTGCAAACTTAGCTTTTCCTCCTGCTGGGCCAAAGTGTTCAGGAGGCTCCTAACACCTGGGATCTGGTGTTTCTCCTTTTCCTGCCCTTTCTCAGATGAAGACCTTGTGTGTTATAGAGACGTTTTTTAAATTACCATGGCCTGAGTGGAGCAGGTGACACTCTTGGGGTCTCCCTTGCTTCTCAAGGTGATCAGAGAAAGGGTGGGGGGTAAAAGTCTTAATACTGCATATTTCTATATGTTACCATGCTTTGGATATGCAGTCTCCACAGGAAAAGACCTGGAGTTCAAATTCTTCATGACCTTCTTTGTAGAGTCTGGACTTTAGGGTAGTGGGAAGGAGAGAGTAATCTATGCTGGGAAAAGCCTGATCACTGATTAGACTTAGGGCTGTCCATCTTCCCTGCTCTGGGAATGACTGATGAACCTAAGGCACTGCTCAGAGCCAGTGGAAGTTCCAGGGACAAATGAGAGCCAGTTTTCGATGTCAGAAGAGCAGCAGCTCGTGTCCTAGGTGGGGGCTCCTGTGCAAGGCTGAGAAATCTGGGGAGCTGTATTTACTGTTGGCAGCCACCCAGTTTCCCCCTGTCTTTACGTGGGAGTTTGTGGGGCCGATTCAACAGCTAACTCAACCCAAGTGGCAGAGAAACAAAGTTTCTTCTAAGGGAAGATTAACACAAGTCACTGTGGAAGCTTCAGATACACAGGGAGAAGAATGCCAGAGACCAAGAGAAAATTCCAGAGTCTGCAGCCCACGCAGGCTTGGGTGGGGTGAAGGAAGCACATGTTGAGGCAGGCAGGACTGTCTAGTCAGGACTGATAACCAGGGAGAGGGAAATTCCTTTGCATCCAGGGCTAAGGTCCAGGGAGGGCATGAGAGCACACCAGCATCGGAGCTGGCTTCAGATCATCCAGGGCCTGAGACAAGCTGGGTGACACCAGAGGACAGAGGACAAGGCAGCAGGTTCCTGCAGGACTGAGAATCCTACCAGACACAGCAACAGGTTCCAGCAGCCCCTGCTGTCAGGGCTCATGGGTGGGGATTTAGTGAACAAGCGGACCTGGGCACAAACCTAGGAGAGAGCAAAGTGAGGCAAGAGGCTTGGAACTCAGGTGTACCGGTGGGGCTGGCACCAGCCCGGAGCAAGGTGGGGCATTAAACTGTCTGACAATGAAGCAGGTGGATGGGAAGAGCAGTAGGTAGACTCTGTACCAGAGCTTCTAGGTAATTCTCAAAGTAGACTCTGAACCTGTCTTCACAAATAACACCATTCAGTCATTCATTCATTTATTCAGTCAGCCAGCCAGCCAGGCAGTCAGTCTATAATTGCCAGTCACCAAGCAGCTTCTGCATGCCAGGCACTGTGTGAAGATGGAGATGGATAGGGACCAATAGCCGCATGGACACAGTGGGAGGCTGACCTTGGCCTCAAGTTCACCAGCTGTGGAGCCAGCAGGTACTCCACAAACATTTAGGTGTGTGTTTGGGTAAAGGAGGGGTTAGATGAGGAGGAGGAACTACCTAAGTTTTAAGGATGATTTGGATTTTCCAAAGGCCACACCTAGTAACAGTTTGTGTTTCAAGTGCAGCTCTGAATCAGGGACCTCAGTTTTATGGGAATTGCCTATGGAACGACTGAGGGAATCCCTGTTCTTGTGTCCCCAGGAAAGAGAAGTTCCTTGGTGGGTAGACTCTTTAGAATCTGACCATCATGGAGTGACAGCAAGTGTGTGCAGGCGCTCAGGGGCTGATCACCTACTGCCTGTCCCAGTGCCTTCACCTCAGCTGTGTCGCGATGTCACTCTGAGAGCTCCCCTAGTGTGAAAGCAACTCAGGTTTGAAGCAGACATTTTAGTTTTGGCTTTAGTTTTTGACTTTTAAGTTTGGCTTTTCCCTTCCTCTCTCCGACCCTGGTGCCCTGAGTGATGATAAACTGAACCTTATTTCCACCTATTCTAATTCATGCCCTTCCTACTTTAGCAGAGCTAGAAACACCCACTGTTTAGAGCCACTCTAATATTAAGCATCTTTATTTCTACTTAAAGGGATTTATCTTAGCATCAATTAAGGCTCACCCACAAGGCAAAGCTTTTTCTGTGTCCTCACACTGCCACTCCTGAAACTTTCCAGAACTACGAGTGGTCCAGCTCTCAGCCAAGAAGGGCTCCCCTTTCCACCTCTAATCAATTTTCCACCTGGGCTTAATTTCCTCCTTAGACATTAGGGAGTCATAAGGAATCAAAACAAAGGAGAACACAGGATTTATGTGTATAATTCTTTTCTTCCTTGGGTTTGTTTTTTTGACCTTGCTGAGTTATTTCACCTCTTGTGACCTGAGGTTCCCCAATCATCCCTTGAGGAGTGTAGACTAAAGGCTCTCTGAGATCCATAATCTCAGTGGCTCTGAACTGTGCTCTGTCTCTTACCCTGGGGAGTTCACGGTCTGTAGGGGGAAAGTGGGCTTCCTCATCAAAGAATGACAGGCATGATGGGCATATGTTAGGCTCCCCACTGAGATTTGTTGAATAAATGAGGAAACAAACACTGTGGTGGGGACACCGTTGGTTTGAGCAGGAACAGCTCTGACCCTCGGAAAGCCCCCTGGAGATACAGACCCAGAGGGAGGAGGAAAATCTTGTAGCCAGCAGGATCTCTAGGAATTGGGGCTGGAGCTGGAAGTGGGCAAAAGTTGAGACGGATTCAGCATTGAGGACCCCATGGATGGGCTGCGGGGAGGCAGGTAGAAAAGGTTGGGTTTTCAGACTGGGGGCAGTCTAGCCTGATTAGAAAGGAGGAAAAGGCCAGGGCCAGATGTCTGGGTGGAGTGGAGGGAAAAGGTGATCCCAGAAGGATTAGCCCCTGAAATTTCCTGAAGTAGGAGAAGGATAAAGGTGTGGTTGGTGAAGGAAAGCAGGTTTTCCCACATTAGCAACCAGTCAGGGAGAGGGAGGAGTGGGTAGGAGAGCCATCAGTAAATTATTCTGAATATGTGTAGTTTAATGGAATTGGGAAAAAGATGGGGGAAATGGATGGAAGGGTCTTGGACTCTGAGACAAGGGGTCTATAATCAGGCCATTTCATTATTTCTAGCTTCCACCTTCACCAAGGCAGACAAGGAATGCCCACCTCAGTTCCTCTGCTCCCCCTCCCTTTCCCACCCATTCATGTGTGCAAGAGTGCTCTGTCCCACAGAACCGTCTCAATGACAAGGACAGCAGGTGACAAGGCCTCAACAGGACTCAGATCTCCCCCCAGGGTTAACTAATAAAACTCTCCACGAAGCCTGCTGCTCACCCCTCCCTCAAGGCAAGCCCTGCACCTGGGTCTGAGGATGAGGGCGGCAGTGAAAATTAGGCCAGTGACATCATTGTCAGCCAGCCAGTGGCAAAAAATATCAGATGGCATTCATCACAAAAGCTGAGCCAAACGGTGATGAGGATGGTAGTGTGAGTCATGTGTGACAGGTGAGGAATGAAAACAGAGCACCTGAGAGCTTCTATTTCCTTGAGGCAGGGCTCGTTCATCTTATAAAAGTCAGCTGGCCATTGCCTTCACACCAAACCCAAGGGACCACACAGCTCATTCTGCTCCATACACCAGGTAAGTCTCTGATTGCAACAAACTGGGAATTCTTGTTTATTTTTTCATTATTAGAAATTAGCCAAAGGCAAATATATGTAAGAAGATTAATCCAGGGTTTCAGTGGGAGTTAGAGAATAGTGGAATATCTTTATTAAGTTAAATTACAATCTAGATTTGAAAGGACCTTAGAGATGGTTAGGGCTCCCACCTCAGTAGATAGTCATTGAACTGGGACTCCTGGAGGAGACTGTTCAAGTGTCCATGGGAAGTTCATAGCAGAACTAGGGTTCAGGCCCAGAGCACTCTCAGTAACACTGCAATTTCCCCCTAAGATATTTACAGAATTTTAAATTTATTGGATGGATCTCTAATGAGCATTTATTCCATTTAAGACAGTATGCTAGGCACTTTGGACAAATCAATGCCTAACATACTTACTTAACAAACATAAAACCTAGCAGGAAGGTAATATATATATATATATAACCATACGTATGAATAAATGAAATGCAAAGTAGATAATAATTGGTAGGAGGGAGAGGGGCAGGGAAGGACTGTGCAGTTTTGGGAAACTTTGCTCAGGGAGACCCTCCTGGGGGTTTCAAGTGATGTGAGCTACGATGGAGGAGTGTTTGGACAAGCAGAGATGGGAAGAAAAGCATTTGGAAGGAACTGTGTAAGCACAGACCAGAAGCAAAACCGTAGGGGCTTAGATGAATATAAAGCCATCCGATAAGTCACAGGCTTTCTACATGGTGCTGGGAGAGGATAGACTGCAGTGGCCTGATGCCACTTTCCAAAAGACCTAATATGCGGGCCTCACGTCCCTCAGAAGCCAGCTTTCTTAGGACATTTTTCCAGAACAGATATAAGATGACTTGGGTAGGAAGGGAGCCAAGAAAAGAACTCCAATAAAATGGAGCAGAAGAAATTGCCTCTTAGCTTCTCCTCTTAAAAGGACCTGAAAATTATCCAAGCTTATTTCATTTTTAAATGTACTGAGGGGGCTAGGGGAGATGAAAGGCTTTCTCTTCTAAAGGGTCCCAAAATAAAATCTATTTGGCATTGAATTTGTATCCATCTTTCTTTAATTGAATCACTGTGTCAGCATTCTGTCTCCAGAAAAAAACACATTTGAAGCATGAATTCCCAGCAGCAGAAGCAGCCCTGCATCCCACCCCCTCAGCCTCAGCAGCAGCAGGTGAAACAGCCTTGCCAGCCTCCACCCCAGGAACCATGCATCCCCAAAACCAAGGAGCCCTGCCTCCCCAAGGTGCCTGAGCCCTGCCACCCCAAAGTGCCTGAGCCCTGCCAGCCCAAGTTTCCAGAGCCCTGCCACCCCAAGGTGCCTGAGCCCTGCCATTCAACGGTCACTCCAGCACCAGCCCACCAGAAGACCAAGCAGAAGTAATGTGGTCCGCAGCCATGCCCTTGAGGAGCCAGCCACTGGATACCGAACACCTTACCCCATTCTGCTTATGAATATCATTTGCCTATTGACCCTGTGGTTAGCATGCTGTCACCCTGAATCATAATCCCCCCTTTGCACCTCCAAAAAGATATTCCTTTCCCTCACTCTGGAGGGCTCCTGTGCCTTTGAGTAAGGCTGAAAGTCTCACTGACTAAACTAGTCTTCTTGTTGTTCAGGGTGCATCTGAGAAGGGATATGGGAAGGGATCAAGTGAACCATCCCTGGTCTTCCCTCAATAAATAACTTTTAACTCCACATCTGGCTGTGTGTGTCACTGACTGATTAAGTCTCTGTTGCTTTCTCAGTGTGAAGCAGGAACAAACACTATGAGGGCTGGTTGTGACGTCTGTAGTCAGAAGGTGCCCGATCCTGACACTGAGAATGTGTGTGAATGTGTATGGCTGCTGTACACACGGGACACTGCTGGGCTGGCAATGGGAGTGTGTTCAGGGCCACCCACCCAACCTGTTACTTTGGGTAGGCACAGCTAGAACAAGGCTTTTTTCTTTCACCTTAATGTTTATATCTTAATGACTTGCAGTGAGTCGCACGTGAGTGTAGATGGTGCCTGCTTCAGGCCATCATCATCTGTGTTTAGTTGATTCCTTTTTAAATTTTTTTCCAAAGAAATAGTGCTTGTGCATAGTCTAGCCTAGTGATCTGTTCTGCACTCATCTTCCTTTTCTGATGCCCCCAACACATGGAGCCAAGCACTTGAACACTCACACCATACCCACAAACACATATCCACCCCCACTCTCACACAAGGATATACTCCCATACACAGACATTCAAACACACAGAGACACACACACATAGATCTCCAAAATCCAGACACTCACACACACACACCCCTTCACACACTTGAATCTCCCAAACCACCCAACACTGACATACACGCACACATGCACTTCTCTCTGCCTCTCTCTCTCCCTCTCTCTAACTTAATCACCTTAGTCCTATTTTTTTTTTTCGAGTGCCTACTGTGAAGATACCTGATGCTGCAGCAGGAAGAAGGAGATTCGAATCCATACCACCTGCCCTAGAAGAACCCTAAGAGAGGTGATCTTCAGCCCCCTTCCCATACAAACATAAGCTGACACACATGTTCCTCTCTCCACACACACATGCATGAGCATGCACACGCCGTACTTCTGTAAGTAAAACGTAAAAGTTGAATATTTTATCCAACAACTGCAGAATACACACATTTGTCTCATCAGCACATAAAATATTACAGACCACATGTTATACCACAAACAAATCTCAACAAATTTTAAAAATCAAAACCATATCCAGTATATTTTCTTACAACAATAAAATAAAACTAGAAATCAATAAATAATAAGAAAAACTTTAGAATCTGTGCAAACATATGGAAATTAAACAATACCCTCCTGAATGATCAATGGGTCAATGAAGAAATGAAAAAAATTAAAATTAAAAAAATAAAAATTTTTTGAAACAAATAAAAATAGAAATACAAGATACCAAAAGCTATAGAACATAGCAAAATCAATACTAAGAGGAAAGGTTTTTTTTAGTAATAAATGCTTACATCAAAAAAAGAAAAAAAAACACTTTAAATGAAGAACTTAATATGTATCCTAAAGAACTAGCAAAGCAAGAACAAACCAAACCCCCCAAAAATACTAAAGATAGTGCAGAAACAAATAAAATAAAAGCTAAAAAGCTTTACAAAAGATTAATGAAACAAAAAGTGGATTTTTTGAGAGAAGACTCAAATAAATAAAATCAAAATTGATAAAAGAGACATTACAACTGGTATCATAAACAACAACAAACAAACAAATGGAAAACCTAGAGGAAATGAATAAATTCCTGGACACATACAATATACCAAGATTGAACCAAGATCAAACAGAAACCCTGAATAGACCAATTGAAGCAGTTTTAAAAAGTTTCCCAACAAAGAAAAGCCCAGTGCTAGATGGAATTACTGATTAATTCTACCAAATATTTAAAGAAGAACTAATACTAATTTTTCTCAAACTATTTCAGAAAATTGAAGAGATGATTATTTAAAAATCACTCCATAAGGCTAGCATTATACTAATATGAAAACAAGACCAGAACATGAATAAAAAAGAAAACTACAGGCCAAAATCCCTAATGAACATAGGTGCAAAAGTCCTTAAAAATGCTAGCAAACCAAATTCAACAGCACACTAAAAAGATCATCTACTATGATCAAGTGAGATTCATTCCAGGGATGCAAGGATGGTTCAACATATGCAAAGCAATAAATACAATACATCACATTGACAGAAAGAAAGACAAAAAACTTATGATCATTTCAATAGACACAGAAAAAAATTTCACAAAATCCAGCATACTTTAATAGTGAAAATTCTCAACAAATTAGGTATAGAAGGTACATACCTCAATGCAATAAAGGCCATATGTGACAAACCCACAGCTAACATCATACAGAATGGGGAAAAGTTGAAAGCTTTTTCTCTAAGATCTGGAACAAGATAAGGATGCCCACCCTCACCACTTCTATTCAACGTAATACTGGAAGTCCTAGATAGAGCACTGAGGTAAGAGAAAGAAATAAAAGCCATCCAAAATGGAAAGAAGGAAGTCAGATTATCCTTGTTTGCAGATGACATGATGACATGATCATATATAGTGAAAAACCTAAAGGTTCCACCAAAACACTCTATGAACTAATAAATGAACAAGTAAAGTCACAGGATACAAAATAAACATGCAAAAATCAGTAGCATTTCTATACATCAATACTGAGCCACATGGAAAAGAAATCAAGAAAACAATCCCATTTAAAATAGCCACAAAAAATGCCTAGGAATAAATTTAACAAAGGAAGTGAAAGGCCTATAAAATGAAAATTGTATTACTCTGATGAAAGAAATGAGAGAGAATACAGAAAAATGGAAAGATATCTTATGTTCATGGACTGGAAGAATTAATATTGTTAAAATGACCCTACCACCCAGAGTAATCGATAGATTCAATGCAATCCTTCTCAAAAGTCCATAACATTTTCAAAGAAATAGAAAAAACAATCATTAAATTCACACGGAATCACGAAAGACCCAGAATTGTCAAAGCAATATTGAACAAAAAAGAACAAACCTGGAAGCATCACATTACCTTACTTCAAAATATGCTACAAAGCTATAGTAACAAAAAAAGCATAGTATTGGCAGGAAAAAAAAAAAAACACAAAAACCAATGTAACAGATAAAGCACTCATAAATAAATCCACATAGTCACATCCAACTGGCTTTCAAAAATGGCCCCAAGAACAGAAACTGGAGAAAAGACAACCTCTTCAATAAATAGTTCTGGGAAAACGGGCGTCCATATGCAGAAGGATGAAAATAGATTCTTGCCTTTCATCATATACAAAAATCAATTCAAGATGGATTAAAAATTTAAATAGAATCTCTGAAACTGTGAAACTACAAGAAGAAAACATTGGGGAAATGCTACAGGACATTGATGTGAGCAAAGATTTTTGGAGAAGAACTCAAAAGCATAGGCAACAAAAGCAAAAATAGGCAAATGGAATTACATCAAGCTAAAAGACTTTTGTGCAGCAAAGAAAGCAATTAACAAAATGAAGAGTCAACCTACAGAATGGGAGAAAATATTTGCACACTATCCATCCAACAAGAGATTAATAACCAGAATACTATTTGCTGGCAAAAAAAATTGATTTGGGCAAAAGACATGAACAGACATTTCATAAAGGAAGACATACAAATGGCCCAAAAGGTATATTTAAAAATGCTCAATATTACTAATCATCAGAGAAATGCAAATCAAAACCACAGTGAGATATTATTTCAGCCCAGTTAGAATGGCTATTATCAAAAAGACAAAAAAAAAAAATGCTTCTGATGATGAAAATACAGAGGAGCACTTGTACGCTGTTGGTGGAATGTAAATTTGTATAGCCACTACAGAAAACAATATGGCAGGTCCTCAAAACACTAAAAATAAAACTACCATACCCACTTCTGAGTATACATCCGAAAGAGAGGAAATCAGTATATTGAAAAGGTCTCTGCACTCCCTTGTTTATAGCAACACTACCCACAGTAGCAAAGATATAGAATCAACCTAAGTGTCCATCAATAGATGAATGTATAAACAAAATATTGCATGTATACACAGTGGAACATTATTCAACCACAAAAAAAAAAATACTTAAATCCTGTCATTTGAAACAAAATGGTTGAGCCTGGAGGACATTACCTTTACTGAATAAGCCAGGCACAGAAAGCTATATACCACATGTTCTCACTCATAGGTGGAAGCTAAATAAGTTTATCTCATAGAAGTAGAGACTGGAATAGTGGTAACTAGAGGCTGGGAAGGGTGGGGGAGAGGAAGGATAGGGAGATGTTGGCTAATAGATTCAAAAATATAGCTAAATTGAAGGATAAGTTTGATTGTGCTGTAGCACTGTAGGCTAACTATAGTTGACAATTATTTATTCTATATTTTCAAATAGCTAGAAGAGAGGATTTTGAATGTTCTCCACACAAAGAAATGATGTTTGAGGTGATGCAGATGCTAATTATTCAGATTTTATCATTATATATTGCATACATGTATCACAATATCACACTGTATCTAATAAATATGTACAGTTATATCAATTAAAAATAAAATATTTTTAAAAGGCAAACTCTCTCTACCCCTGTCTCCAACGCAACATGCCATAGTGAAACCGGGCTGAAAAGCTTCAATCAAAACTTCCATGTGAAAGATGAAGAATGGGAATCACGATCTGCAGTGAATCTGAAATCCTACCTAACAAGGATGTCAAGCCCCTCGTCCCCTTGAGTCTGCTGTCTAGAAGGCACTCCCTGGTCTACTGTTCTCTGTGCCATATGTCTGCAGCATCTTCTGTGCTCATTAACATCCATGGCCATGCTTGTAAATGCTTAGATATCTTAAGAGAACCCTTGGACAGAATTTACTTTACAGAATTTACAAAAATTTGAAAGTTTTTACCGAGTTTTTCCTGACCTTCTCTACTCTCACATGTTGGGTAGGGGCTGTGGGTGAAGATAGTTGGTCTTCTAATATCATAGTTTTCTGGAACAGGAAGAGTTACATAAGGACCTGATTGAGAAGACTGTGTATCTTGAACAGGTGAAAATGAAGCTCTTTTGTGGGTGCTATAAAGCATATTAGCAGAGTACTGTTTCCTAAACTTTAGCATCTGTATTTGTGCATTGTCCCAATGCACATATACCTCATAATTAGTTTGTATTTTGCTTTATCAAAACTGATAAGAACTAATGAAAAAATTAGACTGGCCTTAGGTTAAAACTTACTATGAAATAATAGCATCAATAGGCAAGTTATAAATTATTTTAATATAGATTGATTAAAATATGTATTATAACAGCAATTAAACATGTTATTATTTATCAGCTAAGGATAGTCTTAGTTGTTTATAGCAGCACTACCCAAAATAGCCAAGATATGGAACCAAATAAAGACTCAGACTATTCTTAGTTGATAAATAATAACATGTTTAATTGCTATAGTCTACATAAGAACTGATGCCTGCTAATGGAAAATATTCTGGATAAATACTTTTCCTATTCTCAAAAGACATTTATCCATGACTTTAATCAATCCTTACGTGGTAACTCTTCCTCTGTAGGGCAGAAGCTCTCAAAAATAGAAATATCTGAAGATTGTAGGAACATTTGAGCACTGAAGAGATATTCTTTAGTATACTTTAATTGCTTCTGCAGACTAGTATTGCTTTCTGCAGACTAGAATTGCTTTCTGCAGACTGCTCAAAGTAGAGTCCATAGGAGAGATATCATTGAATAGTCCCTGTGCCAGGCAGATACCGCAGAACCCTCAGCCTCCAGAGTAAAACCCCAGAATTTTTCCCTATCCCTTTCACTCCTTCACTCATTCCTGTCTCTCCACTCTGACCTCCATACACACTGGGCATGCTTCTGTCTTCAGGTTGTTGTTGTTGTTGTTGTTTGAGATGGAGTCTCACTCTGTCGCCCAGGCTGGAGTGCAGTGGCGCAATCTCGGCTCACTGCAAGCTCTGCTTCCAGGGTTCATGCCATTCTCCTGCCTCAGCCTCCCGAGTAGCTGGGACTACAGGTGCCAGCCACCTCGCCCGGCTAATTTTTTGTATTTTTAGTAGAGACGGGGTTTCACTGTGTTAGCCAGGATGGTCTCGATCTCCTGACCCTGTGATCCACCCGCCTCAGCCTCCCAAAGTGCTGGGATTACAGGTGTGAACCACCACGCCTGGCTGTCTTCAGGTTGTTTTATTAGAAATTCTCTTTGCCTAACTATTTATTTTTCCAGACATCCATATGTCTCAACTCCCTCATCTCCTTTCTCTGCCAAAATGTCAGCTTCTTAATGAGGCCTAAGTTGGCAGTACATTCAAGTCATAACAACCCAGTTCACCCATTCTCATTCTTGCAGTTACTCACACTACTTTACTTTCCATAGCAGTAATATGTATTTTTTGCTTTATCATTCTATGTATTATTTATTGCCATTCAACCTCCAATCATTACCACTAGCATGTAAGCTTCAGGAGGAAAGGGAATGTCATTTTTCTTCACTTAGGTGTTCCAATTAGTGGGACACTGTGGGTGTGCAGAAAATTTTATGAATGAACACATAAAAGAGTGAGCTTCATTGACCTAAAATTAAAGAATTCTCTAATTGTCCAGTTGCTACAGTCATTCAAACTGCCAGGTGAAGCGGGACCTCCAATCTTGAGCCTTTGCCCCAATGTAGCAACACAACTGCCTGATCCTTTTAGGAATTCCAGAGGGTTTTTGTGTTAGGTGGGAAATCACAGCCCAGCCTAGTATAGGCTGTTCCACTTCTTTATGAATGGGGCTGCCTGCCCGTATAACTGGATATTCTTCATAGCTACCACTCTTAAAATTAGATTCTAGGTCCGTATTAGAGAAGCAAGAAAGTCAGAACTCTTGGTATTCGTGTCTTTTTTTAATTTTCTTTTTCTTTCTTTCTTTCTTTTTTTTTTTTTTTGTTTGTTTGTTTGCTTTTTGAGACCAAGTTTTGCTCTGTCACTCAGACTGGAGTGCAGTGGCATGATCTCTGCTCACTGCAACCTCCACCTCCAGGGCTCCCACCTTAGCCTCCCAAGTAGGCTGAGATTACAAGCATGTGCCACCACACCCAGCTAATTTTTGTATTTTTAGTAAAGATGTGGTTCCACCATGTTGCCCAGGCTAGTCTCGAACTCCCCCTCAAGTGATCCACCTGCCTTGGCCGCCAAAGTGCTGGGATTACAGGTGTGAGCCACCACATCCAGCCCAGGTCTTTCTTTTTTTCAAGAAAACATACAAAAAATGTCAGAATATGAGATAAGAAAGTTCTCCTGTGGCAGCATCTGGATCATTTTCTAGAGCACTTTAGTTTCATGGTATGTAATGATGATAATTCTCCTGAACACAATTCAGAATTTGAACCAACATTTGTTGTTTCAGGGAAGCAGAATTTCCTTTGAATGATGGATTAGAATGGTGAAAAAAATGAAAATGGTGAAAAAAAGGAAAACAAAAATGCCAAATGAGAAGTCAGAAGCCATTTATTATCATAATTATAGATTTAGATGATTAGAGACTATCTTCTTAGATTAGAGAATTTCCCAGGATTACGTAAGCGTTGATTTATCTTACCTCTACTAACACCTTTACCTATTTCCTTTAGACTCACCTAAGTTTCAGTCTTTTCTACTGCCGCCTGTAATTCCATCTACGTGGTCCCCTCCAATGCGTAGAGACGTGGACCCAAAGTGCCCAGTACCTTACACACCTCCACGGAGCTCACCTCGCCATTGTCAGGACTTGTTCATTCAGCGTCCACCTATGGAGTGCTCAACTCTGAAGAGCCCACCTCCCCACTGTCCGCCGCACAGCGTTCACCCAGCAGTACCCACCGCCACAGCGCCAGCCAGTGGGAAGGCACCTCGGTCTGCCTAGCTGCCCTCCAAAAAGCAAGAAAAGCCTCAAAATCTTGCAAGACCAAAACACAACACACAGAAATGGTGCTTTCCTTTGGGGGAGTTCCAAATGCGTTCAACATTTTCTTCAAAGTCTGTTACAGCTTGAGGTGGCATCACCCTTAGGTTACAATAGTTGGATTTTTATATTTTCTTCTGCATCCAATCTTTTGTATTATGTTATTTTGGCTGAAGTATACAAAGACAATCTGGTCTCATAAAGATGTAGTTTGAAAAATGGATTAATAACTTTTTACATAATTATGGATATTCTTTGACACTATGCCAAATTCAGCAAGTAGTACATACTTTCTTAAAGATAAGTTGCAACATGGCATCTCAAAAAACATTAACTAATTGTTCAAAATTTGTTACATTAAAATCCATTTGTCAGAAAATAAAAAATAAAATAATCTCTACAGAAAATGTGATTTGCTATATAGACAACGCCAAGAGATTTTCTAACATCTTAGAACTAAAAAGTGAGTTCAACATGTCACAGGTTACAAGATTAACACAAAAAATCAATTGCATTTCTACATGCATATGATAAAGAAGTAAAAACTGAAAAAAAATGCTTATTTAAAATTTCTCTATAGAAAGTTAACACTATACATTTTAAAATATGTACAAGAATTATATGGTGAATATAATCTAAATGGGTAAAAGAAAGTGAAGAACACCTAATTGTAGAGACATATTGTGCTTATCTGTTAGATGACTCCACATGGTAAAGATGTCAATACTTTTAAAATTGATCTATAGCTTTAGTACAATTCTTATGAAAACTTAAAATGTCCTAAAATAGCCAAAAAGTTAAAAGCAAGAATAGAATAGAGTCATTATTTCCAATATTAAGGACTACTCTATACCTCCATTAATCAAGGTGGCACAGCACTAGGGAAAGGACAGACACACAGATCAGTGAAGCAGAATATACACTCTGAAATCCACACAAATATTCCAATTATTTTTTTAATACAAGGCTAAAGCTATACAATGAAGGAGAGGCCACTTTTTCAATAAATAAATGGTGTTAGAACAATTGGACTGCCATAGGTAAAATATTTAACTTCAATCTAAACATTACTCCTTACACAAAAATTAACAACTCAAAATAGACAATGGGCTTAATTAAAAACGAAAAAGTATATTTTTTACAAACAGGAAAAATCTTTGAGACTTGGGACTAAGTAAAGAGTTTTTAGACTTGGCACCAAAAGGACAATTCTAAAAAGAAAAAAAATGATAAGTTGGAATCTACCAAAATTAAATAACTTTTGCTTTGTAAAACATCCTGTTAAGACAATAGAAAGACAAATTATAGACAGGTAGAAAATATTTCCAGATCACTTATCCAACAAAGGACTGATATACAGAATACATAAAATGCTCTAAAAACTTAACAATAAAAAATCACATTAGAAAATGTACAAATGTCACGAGCAGACATTTCATGGAAGACATACAGATGGCATATAAACACACAGAAAGATGTTCAACATCCTCAGCCATTAAAAATCATACGTTACAACCACAACGATGCATCATTATGGTGAGGACATGAAAAACTGAATCTTTCAGACATGCTTGTGGGATGTAAAATAGTACAACCTCTCTGGAAAATAATGTTGTAGTTCCTTTTAAAATTATGGTGGATTTAGTATAGGACCCATTAATTACACTCTTGGGCATATATCTCAAAGAAATAAATTTTTTTTATTACCAGATACAAGGTTGTATATGAATGTCCAAAGCAGCTTTATTAGAAATAACCAAAAACCAGGCTGGGCATAATGATTCATGCCTTTATATAAACCCAGCACTTTAGAAGGTCTAGGTGGGAGGATCATTTGAGCCCAGGAGTTTGAGACCAGCCTGAGCAACGTAATGAAACCTCATCTCTATGAAAAACAAAAAAATTAGCCGGGTGTAGTGGTACGTACATGTGGTCCCAGCTACTCAGGAGTCTGTGACAAGAGGCTCATTTGAGTCCAGAAGGTCTGCAGTAAGCTATGATCATACCATGGCACCTCCAGCCCGGGTAACAGAGTGAGACCCTGTCAAAAAGAAAAGAAAAAGAAAGAAATAATTGGAAACTGCCAAATGTTCTTCAAAGGAGAAATGGTTAAACATACTGTGGTACATCTATACCATGGAATACTATTTAACAACAAAAAAGAGCAGACTATTGATAGAATTGATTGCCTGAATAAACCTTCAGAAAATTATGCTGAGTGGAGAAAAATACCAATTTCAAAAACATACAAACTGCAAGATTCCATGTATATAATATTCATGAAATAACATAAGTATAGAAATGACAAACAGATTGTTAGTTACTAGTGGTTCGAGATACACAGTGAGAAGGGAGAGTTTGGTTGTGAAAGGGTAAATGAGGGAGTCTAGAGGTGATGATAAAGTCTTGTCTCTTGATGAAGGTGGTGGTTACACAAAGCTACATATGTGATAAAATTTCACAGAGCCACACACACACACAAATGAGTGCATATATAACTGGTGAAATCTGAGTTAGCTCAACAGATTGTACCAATGTTAATTTTCTGGGTTTGATGACGTTCTACACTTATGCAAGATGTTAACATCGGAGTAGGCTGGCTGAAGGTGTACGTTTCTTGTATGTTCTTGTGAATCTACAATTACTTCAAAATTAAAAGTAAATACTTTTAGCAACAGATTGAATGCAGAAACTGACATGAGAATCTAGCAAAATATTGATGAGATCTGCAGAAATGGAAAACAATTGAATAAATTGATTACAAAGTATTAGAGAAAGTATTACATGTGGAAATGATATAAAACTTCAAAATAAAATTTTTACAGTTTTTTTTAAAATTAATTGCTCGTATTGCATTCTTACCTATCATCTGTACTGATTTGGTAGCTTCACAAATTGTTCATTTTGAAAATATTGGTTCACTGAATTATACAGATCTTACAAATAATGACACATTTCTTTATACAACAGAAAAAGATGGCATTCATTAACCCACCACCAATCTCATGAGAAAATTAATTCTGTATTGGGAAGCTGTGAAACTGGTAATGAACTAATTGAGACATTGCAATGAACTAATCGAGTCTTTCAATATTATAACTTTTGTTTAAAAGTGCACATTTTCTCACTGGCAATAAATACTGTACCAGTTTTCTACTATTGTATAATGAATTATCACAAATTTAGCATCTTAACACATATTATTTCATAGTTTCCATGGTCAAGGGCTCAGGTTTCAGAATAAGGCTGCAATAAAGGTGTCAGCCTGGCTGCATTCTCATCTGGAGCCTTCAATGGGGAAGAATCCACTTCCAAGCTAATTCAAGCTGTTGGCCGAATTCATTCCTTTGCAGCTCCATGACCAAGGGCTCCAACTTTTTGCAGGCTTCCCACTGAAGTCCTCCCTCTAGAATGCATCTGTGGTGCCTACAGGCAGCCCACAATTCTTGTGAAGCAAACATCCCCTCTATGGGCTCTTAAATCATCAAGCCTGCAAGGAGAGTCCCTTCCTCCAGCCTGCCTGCTGTCAGTCTTGCCTAGGTCACATAATCATGGAATGATATCCTGTCACGTTTGTTACAGCCTATTGATTAGAAGGAGGCCAATCTCAGTGTCTCATGCCTGTAATCCTAGTGCTTTGGGAGCCTGAGGCTAGAGGGCAACCTGAGCCCAGAAGTTTGAGACTGCAGTGAGCTGTGGTTGTGCCACGGCATGCCAGCCTGGGTAACAGAGCAAGATCCTGTCTGAAAATAAATAAATAAATAAATAAAAGACAGGTCACACACAGGATTATATAAAGGCATAAATGCCAAGAAGGAGGCCACTGGGGCTCCCTTAGGGTCTTACTGCCACAAATACTGTCCGTTGTTTTCCTCGAAGCGAAAGGCTCATTCAGTTCGTTTTCAAGCAAGTGTCTGCCAAATACCCAAGTCTGAGTGAACAGTTTGCCCGGCAGTTGTTCTTTCAAGTACAAATTTTGTTTTATAAAAAACAGCTAGTTCAGATCAAAATTCAGTCTCACAAATGTTTTTTCTAGAGACACCCATTGTACTTTGAAATGCAGCAAAATAACTTTACGTGTATTTTCCATTTGCTAACAAATAATTTCTAAAGGGTGGAGATTTTTTTAAATGACTTTTATTCAAACAGGAAGATTGAACAGGGCAAGTTATCTGCACAGTGAGGGTCTCTATAGTTCTCAGATTCAATAGTTCTTTGAGGCCGCTGTGCCTATTTGAGGACATGAGCTTTTTTGTAAATATCCGATTTCTGCATTCCAAAATGACAGACAAAAAACCAATTCTTAATATCTGTGAGGACAGGGCATGCAAGTGGATAATAAGATGAACTTTTTTCTGTTTGTAATTTGGTCTTATTTGTCAGATCCTCAGTAGTCATTTTAGTCCTCCTTCCAACTAATCCTTCTCTAGAGTAATACACCCTGGCAGGATACTTTATTGAGACTGTAACTGTATAGTTTCTAGGTGTTCCCCATCTCAAGATTTTGTATGTTACCTTGCCTCAGGGTCCAGTGTGGCTGGGCCAACAATGAGAATTGCCTTCATTCTACAGATCTAGGCACCCTGATACTGTTATGCTAGATCAGTTTCTAAGTGTGGCCTGCAGGCTTTCAGGGATCCTTGAGATCCTATCAGGGAGGCTGTGATGTCAAGACTGATAACAAGATAACAATAGGACAGTCTGTCTTTTTACTTAACTCATTTAGCACAGATGGCTCCATAAAAATGGGAGAAAGGAGTCAAATATCTGGCACTTTAGCGAGAACCAAGGCAGTAACATGAAACTGTACTAGTAAACAATGCAGGGCATTATTTTATCTACATCTGATTTACAAGTCCTATGGAGTAAGCAGTGCAGGAAGCATTCAAGTTATTGGTACAGGCAGGGCGCAGTGGCTCACACCTGTAATCCCAGCAGTTTGGGAGCCTGAGGCTGGTGGATCAGTTAAGGTCAGGAGTTCAAGACCAGCCTGGCAAACATGGCAAAACCCCATCTCTACTAAAAATACAAAAATTACCTGGGCATGGTGGCAGACGCATGTAATCCCAGCTACTCAAGAGGCTGAGACATGAGAATCACTTGAACCCAGAAGGCAGAGGCTGCAGTCAGCCGAGATCATGCCACTGTACTCCAGTGAGACTCTGCCTCAAAAAAAAACAAAAACAAAGTTATTTGTATAATCCGTTTTGTTATCAGATGCTGTTCAATTTCCACTGACATCTGAAACACAGGATCCTGGTGGACACATCACCTTGTGACGGTTGTGCATCCATCATTGCTGGGCAGCCACGCGCTGGTGATCAGAATCCTGCTGGGTGGTGGGAGCCGTTTTCACTAAGAACAGTAGCAAGATTCTGACGGTAACAGAGATAGTGATGTTAGATCACAGAGCATGCTTTAGAGACAGAGAACCAAGGCCTAGCTCCCTGAGCCACCCTCATGCCTGGGGCATCTGCACATAACCCAGACCTAAAGTTGCCAGTGCGCTTATCTCCTTTAAATCATGATGTTAACTTTCACTACTTTTACCAGGTCAGCCCCAGGGTTTTAAACTCCACAAAAACAGATCAGAAAATCCTGTTTAGAGGAATATACATAAATATCTGATAACAGGATCTACACCAGAGTTCCAATTGCTCAGCGTGGCCACACTGTTCTTCCACAATCCAGATCCCAAATATCTATTAATACATTTACACTTAAATATTTACATATGACTAGTGCCTACTTTATTGGATAGCTCAGTTCCACAGTCTCCAAACACAGGCCTTACATCAGTTCCAAATTTCTTACATTTCCCAGCAGATGATTCCTCTGACCTTGGCCTAAGCACTGATTTCCATCACTGGGCAATGTGTTTCTTTCTCTGTACTTTAAATGGGGCATGCATTTCATTATATACCCTAGCCTGGGTTCCCCCAAAACTGAGCCTAAGACAGTATCTTACGTGGAGCTAGTTTCTTTGAGAATGTAATCATAGAAAAGAGGAATATGAAATAAACAGGGTGAGGCTAGGCAAAAGGAAAAATCAATATATTACAAAGTGTATATTACTAAGTAGGCAACCAGTAAGGGTAATTGGAACTTGATCCTCAGGATCTGAGCTGACAGAGAATTATGTCACAGAAGGGTTTCCCCTAGAAATGAAAGAGGAAAGCATTATCTACCAGCTCATGTCCTCCACTGGTGAAGTGTGGCCACGGGATGCTAACAGTGAACTTCAAGCTTGCATATCCACAAGTGCATTACAGATTCCTACAGACAGCTCATGCTGGGTCATCAGAGGCCCTCAGATCAGCAGAGGAGAGGCAGAACTCTAGGCAAGGTGTGTGAGTGGTCCACATGGCCATGGCAGAAAACAAGAGCAAGGTTCGGCAGATTTGGAGAGTGCTGAAGAGGCACCCAGTACCATCCACACACAAGTCCCAAGAAAGTCCCAGAACAGTGCAGTTGGATGACTTACAGTCTCCTGCCACCAGAGAAGGGAGCCAGTGGGAAAGACTAAGGTACCTGGGGAGGTGGGACTCGCCTTCAGAAGTCACTCAATGTACCTTCTCTAAAACTGAGGTCAGATTTATCAGCACACCCAACACTGCTCATGAAAAGACAAAGCTTCTCTGAAAGGCAGAAAGAGGCTTAACTTTCCGGTGCTGAGTGTGTTTAACTAAACAGGAATAACAGGGTTGGAGTAAAACGAGAACTTCAACAAGCTGATGGCAGAGAGGCTTTTGTTGGGGTGAATGAGGTATGAGTTAGAGAAGGGCAGGAGAGAACCCGCCCAGGGAAGGGACACAGGAAATCAGAAAGGAATTTCCTCTAGAAGCAAGGTGCAGAATCGAGGAAGAAAATGAGGGAGACCGGGATTCATGGAGGAGCAGCAGGCAGCTCCCTTTGGGGAGGAAAATCCCAGGTGGAGCAGCAGGGTCTGGCCGAAGCCCCCTGGGTCTGTGGCTCCTGAGATGTGGATTTGCTGAGGAGAAAAACTTGGACCCAACCGTGAAAAAGAGCTAATGTGATGCCAGAGCCCAGAGTTTAGTCATGGCAGTGGCCCTGGCCCCATCCCAGAGGGAGGTGGCTGGTCAAACAAATGCTAACAGAGAGGGAAGGAGATGGGTGTGGAAGAGAGGGGAAGTCTCTTCTCCTTCATGAATTCTCAGCTCACACCTCTTCTCAGCTCACACCAGGAGGCCTGGCACAGGACAGTGAATCACGCCCAAGAAGCTGCCTTGTGGCTTCCTGCCTTCCTCCCTCCCTCCCTGTCTTTCCTCTTTTCTTTTCTTTTTTACTCTTTCTCTTTCTCCCTTCCTTCCCTCCTTCCTTCCTTCCTTCCTTCCTTCCTTCCTTCCTTCCCTCCTTCCCTCCTTCCCTCCTTCCCTCCTTCCTTCCTTCCTTCCTTCCTTCCTTCCTTCCTTCCCTCCTTCCTTCCTTCCTTTCTTTTTTTCTTCTTTCCTTCTTCTTTTCTTTCCTTTCTTCTTTATCTATCTGTTTCTTTCTCACTTCCTTTCTCCCTTCCATGAACCTACAGCTCTATTCAGGAGAACAATGACTGTCCATTGACTTAATACCCACGATAACCAGGCACTGTGTGAAGTTGAAGTAGAACAAAGGGCTTTGGGAACCTGGTAGAAGGAGCTGATGGTGGAGGCACTGCCTGGGCATCAGGTTCAGGGGAGTAACACAGCGGTGGAGCATTGGGAAAGAAGGAGCTATTCACATGCCTGAGATGTAAGGATGTCTGGATTTCCCAAGGGCTGCACCTAGTAAGAGAGTGTGTATTGAGGGCAACTCTGAGTTAGTGTCTTGAGGTTCATCCTGTAGTGATCAGAGGAAATGGCTGGTGTATGAACCCAGGGAATCAGTACTTTCCTGTTCCTATGTCACCCCTGGAGAAGAAAGATACCACTAGAGGCAGGGTCTTCAGGGCTGAGCCACAATGTCACACAGATCCAGTCAATCCTGCCTGTCCATCTCAATGACACCTGCTATCCCTGATCAACATGGCACCTTTACAGTGAAAGCAACTTATTTCCAAAGCAGGCATTTTGCCTTCCATTGCCCCTCCCAGGTACGAATCCACTAAGAGATCGAAAATCAGATGATTCACTTATTCTGCACCATCCCCATGGCCTCCCAGAAAAACCAGAAATGCCTATTGTTATTTCAATGTCCACTTCAACCATGAAGAAGTCCAATAGGACTAATCTGGCTAAAGATTAGGCCCCAGGCCAAGAGGCATGGCTGTTTCTGGTCCTAGCAGTATGGAACTTCCTCCTAATTTAATACATTGCCATTCAAGAATCCCATTGCCCACAGCAACCACACCACAAAGGGTGGACAGTGAGTCAGGCCCAGGTGACACCACTGTCAGAGCTTAAGTGACAAAAAATGTTAAGCCAGAGATATTTATCACAAAAGCTGGAATGAAGGTAGAGCAGTCTTTAAAAAAAATCCAATTTTCTTAAGGCAGGGCTCATTTTCTATATAAATATCAGCTAACAAGAGACTCTTCACCAGATCCCAGAGGCTGAACAGCTCGACCTTCTCTGCATAGCGGGTGAGTCTCCCCATTGGGAACATCTTAATATTCTCCAATAGATTCTTTATTTTGATTGAGACCTCTTTGCTGTGCAATAAATATATTTATTTTAAATGCAATAACAACTTTTGTTTAAGGTGACCTTATACATATTTTGACTTTCCACTCAGATCACAGCTGTGGAACTTGGAATCAGAAAAGGGGAGTGATTTCTGTAAAGGCCTGTTAAGTTAGCAAGACAATATAATATACCCACTTCAAGAGTACTCTCCTGTCAACATGTATTGGAAATTTTTAATTTACAGGGCATTATATTGGCAATTTTGATGATCAAAAGATAAGTTTTTCTTTATTCCATTGATATATAATCCATCAGAAAACATATACTTGACTAAAATTTGCAAACATGGGGAGTGATGGCCGGGCACGGTGGCTCAAGCTTGTAATCCCAGCACTTGGGGAGGCCGAGACGGGCGGATCACGAGGTCAGGAGATTGAGACCATCCTGGCTAACGGTGAAACCCCGTCTCTACTAAAAAATACAAAAAACTAGCCGGGCGAGGTGGCGGGTGCCTGTAGTCCCAGCTACTCGGGAGGCTGAGGCAGGAGAATGGCGTAAACCCAGGAGGCGGAGCTTGCAGTGAGCTGAGATCCGGCCACTGCACTCCAGCCTGGGCGGCAGAGCAAGACTCCGTCTCAAAAAAAAAAAAAAAAACATGGGGAGTGATTAGTAGAGAGGGAAAGCAGGTACCATGCTGTGGCAAAACGAGGAAGGGCTATGAGAGATGGGCATGTGTCGGGAGGCAGCAATGATGTGGAGAGCCTGCCAGAGAGCATGTGCCGTGGACACAGGGTGGACGGAGGTTCCCAGGTGGATTGTTGGAGTCTTAGGGGGAAGTTTAGATAAGAGTTTTCCTGGGAGAACTATGGTACTCTATGAGGAGGACATGAGTAGATTCTAGACTGCTGATGTTACAATCTTTCCAAATTATTGAAAACCTGAGGTGTCACATCAATCTTCAGCCAATGACACACAGCCAAGAGTGGTATTAAAAGTGATTTAATCAGGGCAGAGCAGGAAACATGCATTTCTTTTCACTCGATTCCTCAGATGAACCCTGAGCAGCTGAAGACCAGAAAAGCCACTAAGACTTTCTGCTTAATTCAAGGGCTTAGAGGATTCTTCAAAGAGTGTGTAAGCGAAAGCTTCAGAATATATATTTGCATATTTGTATGTGTTTTCATGTTGTACGTAGGTTTTGAGATGTAACAGGAAGAAAAGAAGCGTAGAGAAAGGCTCCACTTAAAGGATGTGGAAGAAGTCAACTTTACCTTATTCCCTGGAAGATATGTAGGGATCATCAAAGCATCCCATGATCTCAAATTCAGGGAAAAAGAAAGAAAAGAGAGGCTCTCAGTTCTGAAACAGAATGAAATGACAGATATTTGTCATTAAACTGGGCTTCATTCCTATTTAATCAAAGCACTGAATCAGCTGTTTTGTCTCTAGGTCCAGCATCCTTTGAAGCATGAGTTCTTACCAGGAGAAGCAGACCTTTGCCCCACCACCTCAGCTTCAACAGCACCAGGTGAAACAACCCAGCCAGCCTCCACCTCAGGGACCCATAACCAAGGAACCATGCCACCCAAAGGTTCCACAACCTGGAAACACAAAGATTCCAGAGCCAGGTTGCACCAAGGTCCCTGAGCCAGGCTGCACCAAGGTCCCTGAGCCAGGCTGCACCAAG